>NC_092373.1:27556369-27864969 GCF_030028105.1 Mobula birostris
GAAGATGTAAATAAGGTTGAAAGAGCACAGACAAAATTCACAAGGATGTTGCCGGGTCTGGAGGACCTGAGTTATAAGGAAAAATTGAAAAGACCATGATGAAATGGTGGATCAGACTTGATGTGTCAAATGGTCTAATTCTGCTCCTATATCTTACGGTCATAGGGACTTAGGTTAGGACCGCATTCTTTAGAATGTAGAAGATTGAGGGGAGATTTGATAGAGGTATACAAAATTATGAGGGGTATAGATAGGGTAAATGCAACAGGCTTTTACCGCTGAAGTTGGGTGGGAATATAACCAGAGGTCATGTGTTAAAGACGAAAGGTGAGAAGTTTAAGGGGAACATGAGGGTAAACTTCTTCACTCAGAGGGTTGTCAGTGTGTGGAATGAGCTGCCAACACAAGTGGTGCATGTGAGTTTGACTTCAATATTTAAGAGAAGTTTGGACAGGTACCTGATGGAGGGCTATGTCCCTGTGCAGGCAGTTTGAATGGTTTCGTCATGGACTAGATGGGCTCTAGGGCCTGTTTCTGTGCTGTACTTCTCTACGACTCTATAACAGAAGCTTCACTGATTATGATCACAGCATCTCTATCAACATCCAGTGGGGGCGGGGGGGGGTTGCTATTGACTAGACTGTGACCTGGAAGAGCCACATGCACAAAATAGCTACAAGAGCAGGTCAGGGTTTAAGAATTCTACAAGGAGTGTCTTCTAATCTTCTTGTTCCCCAAAGCTAGTCCTCCACCTGCAAGGGGAAGATGAAATATTCAACTTGAAATATCAACTGTCCATTCCCCTCGTCAGATGCCGCCTGATCCAGCATCTCATTCATTATTCCAGATTCTAGCATCTGTCATCTCTCATGTCTCCAATTATTTTTTTGCTTGAAAGCATAGCATCTCTTGTGGTCAATGTTACTTCACCGGGTTACCATCACTGACAAGTTGGAGCACAGAGTGAGGGAGACTCAGATTTTATGTGGGTGAGCTGGACTGTACACTCTGTAAGCTCTGGAATGTGCTGGTGAACACATTTGATTAAGATCATAGCGGAGAGTATCCAGTACTCTGGAAAACATCATTACTGAAACTTTAAACATAAGGTGCACTGCAGATACTGGAAATCTAGACACCCACAAAATGCTGGAGGAACACTACAAGTCAGGCAGTTATCCATGGAGTGGAATAAACAGTTAACACTTTGGGCTGATTCACACCAAATTAGTTGCAGCACAGTGTTTCTGAACTACTTTCAGGAATTTTATATTAAAGCGTCTTCTTAACATAATTGAAAATACAATGGTTAGGCATAACCATACTAATTAGTGTGACAGTGAAACTACACTATGTGAATAACATTATTGTTTCTGAGGTAGTGTTAAATCCACATAACTATGATGACTATGGGAACTAAGCCTAACTCTGAAGCAATGAACTGTAGAATAGAAGTGTAGCCCAAGGTTTGGCCGGCGCCGTTAGTCTAGGGGCAGACCCTCTCCGGCCCACCAAACTTATGAAATCTCGTTTGTGTGGATGCTGTGTGATGTTTTCTCCTGTTACAAATCAGTACCACGAAATAACAAACAGTACACCATATGCAATTAAACGATTCAGCTTTGTAATTCTTAATTTGACTAGAGGGTTAGAAAAGCAAACAAAAAGAAAAGGGCCTATTTTAATGAATCATCCAATATGCACGTTAGAGCTCATGATTTTCCCAGCTGTTCATTCTCCATCGATTTCCCCCGGGTGTCTTCGACTCCTGACCCCATTCCACATCCACTCAGTCCTGCAGTCTACGACCCCTCCGTTCAGGCATCTTCTCTCTCCATCTTCCACCGAACAAAAGCCCATGAGTACTTCACTCTTGGGCACACAAGAAAGAAGAACCTCCCCTCATTGGACGCTGCACATTCCAAAGCCCCCGTTATCTCCAGTCATATCCCAAACACACTGCAGCTATAGAGGAACCATTATATTAGCAGTGAAACCTTTCCCAGGGTGTTACACTCTTCCCCCCACCAAATTTAGTCATGTCCTCATGACTTTCAGATAATTTGCCAACCCTTCCCGCAAAACTCAAAGTCCAATTCGGGTGTAAACGGCAGTGATGTAGCTCCCCAAGGCAGTAGGGGCCACACTTTGTTCCCCCGGTGCTACATAGGCCAGCCTATCCATGTTCAGTGATTCTGTAAGACCTCCATACCCCCTCATCTACCTCTTCATGTTCTGACCCTACTAGGGATACTTCTAGTCTACCTGGGAAGGCCCCCCCCCCCCACCCCCACTGGCCTTCCACTCGTGCCTGCCGACAACTAGGAGCCCTCTGTCCCCTGGCTAAGCCCTGCCTCATCCCTTGCTGGGTCCCACTGCAACCCAGGCTGTCCACAGATAGCACTCTCCACCCCCCCCCCACCAATCTCACCTGACAGCGTGAGGAGGGTTGGGAGTCTCTTCCTCAATCAGTGGGGAGTTAGCAAAAGGCAGCATATACCACACTTCCATGTCCTCATCCTCCGAATCAGTATCCCACTCAGGGGCGGGTCCCGGCCTAACCTCTCCGTCGTTGGTCCTGCAGTCACCCAGTGTCGCCACAGGGTCCTCTTACTAGGTCTAGGCTCCAGGTCGGGCTCTGGGTCAACCTGCACCTCTTGTCCCAGAGGCAGAAAGTGGTTCTGATGGAGAATCTTGACAGGCCCATTCCCATCCTCTGGTTTCACCCGGAAAACTGGTATATTTGGCATCTGACTCTCCACCACATAGGGCATAGCCACCCAGCAGTTGGGAGAGCCTCATCTTTTGATCATACCTCCTCCTAATTCCTTGTTCCTGCTTAGCAGCCGCAACCCCAGCTAGTTCATAAGCCCTTTTCAGCTCCCTTGTCATATCAGACACATACTTCAGATATGTCCTCTTTGGTAGGTGACCCTCTTCAGTCCCAAAACAAAGGTCAATGGGCAACCTCGCCTCGTGCCCAAACATCAGGTAATACGGCAACTACCCGGTAGCTTCATTTCGGATATAGTTGTAACTGTGGACCAGATGTCCAGTATGTTGACTCCACCTGCTCTTCTTGCTGATCTCCAGAGCATGTCTAGCAAAGTCATATTAAACCTCTCGGGCTGGGAATCAGCCTGCAGATGATAAGGAGTATTCCTCGACTTTTTGACTCCGAGCATGCTCAGTAACTCATGGATGAGCCTGCTCTCGAAATCCCGTCCCTGATCAGTATGGGGAGGCCATATTAAATTAAATACTTCTCTCGTAACACTTTGGCCACCGTGGACGCCCTCTGGTCCTTGGTAGGGAAAGCCTACGCATATTGAGTGTAGTGATCTGTGATGACTAAGACATTTACCATGTAGCTGGCATCTGGCTCTATTGACAGGAAATCCATACACACCAGGTCCACTCTGCAAGTGGGTCAAGGGAGCTGCCTGTGTAGGCAGCGTCTTTCACCGAATGCATTGAATGCACGAATTGCAGTACCCCTCAACCTCCAACTTCATTCAGGGCCAGTAAAACCGGTCTCTGAGCAATCCATAAGTCTTTTCAACCCCCAAATGTTCAGGATCATCACGAAGTGGCTTCAACACAATGCTCCGGTACTTCTCAGGCAGAACCAGCTGGTAACACCAAGGTCGGTCCGGAGATGACGTGACCCGGTATAGGATCTGGTCCCTCAACTCCAACCTAGGCCATTCTCTCAGTAATGGAGGAACGGCAGCATGTTTTGTCTTCTCCACCTGAGCCATGTCCCCCTTTTCGACTGCTGACCAAACAGTACCGATGCCCGGGTCATCTCGCTAAGCAGCTGCCACTTCCCCAGGGCTCGATTCCGGTAACTGGTTTGTTTTCTGAGCAGTCAGGTTACAGTAAACTTGTGGAATGGCGTCATCAGAAGCTCCCAATTGATCTACCGCTCGATCCTGCCCTTGCCTTCCGTTCGCCTTCACCGTGAAGGCAAACTGACACATGACTTTCACCCCCGCGGCAGGCTATCCATGGTCACACCACTGCAGGGGACTACTACGGAGGACTGTACCCAGCTAATGGACCCGTGCCACCCCCTACCCCTGACGCTCCTTCTCTGCCACCTGTCCCACACCCCTCCCACAGCGCTCCACCCTCACCATTTCCAACATCTTTCACTCCTGCCAGATTTACAAACTTGCTCTCCGCCCCACATTGGTGGATGTGAACTGTCCTCTGTTCAGGACATTTACAGCAGCAAGTGTGTGAAAAGGGCCCAGAAATGGGGGATACCAGCCACCCCAACCACAAACTGTTTAGGCTGCTACTATCTGGCAAATGGTACCACAGCACTAAGGCCAGGACCTGCAGGCTTCGGGACAGCTTCTTTCACCAGGACATCAGACTGATCAATACACACTGATCTGATTGTGTGTCTGACTGGACACACATGTATACAGAACAATTATGTTTACAATCTTAGTGTTTGGACAATATCCTCCCATATTTCCCGTTCTTATTGCTTGTACATTGTGACTGAGACGAAATGTAAGGATTTTTACTCCCTTGCATGTAAGAAATAAAATAAATAAATAGATAACAAGACAAATAAATAGATAGATACAGTGCTGTTCAAAATTCTAAGGCAGCCTAGCTGCAGTATATATATGTGCCTAGAACCTTTGCACAGTACTATACTAGTCACTTATCTATACCCCAGCCTTAATTGCCTCATTCTAACTGCCAACTAAGCTTTTCTTAGTTTAAGCTGAAATAATTGCACAAGGTAAAAAATTATATTTGTGGGCTTAAGGGGGTTGAGGCTTCTTGCAAGGCTCTGCAGGAGTAACCTAGGTTGCTATTGGCTTGAACTCCATTCTTCATTATGGTAACTCCTCTCTCCCCAAACCCTGGCTGCACCTTGCTTGCTATTTTAATGAACATATAAGCCTCAGAACCACAGGATATTGTACTAGTCCAGAGCTGCAAAGCATCCACAGTAATACTTTACACATTAAAGAGATCCAGGCTTTGAAACAGATTTGTGAATTAGTGGTCACCATTTTTCCAAATATAAATCTCCTCCACTATGATTGTAATTATCAGGTCCACAAATAACACTGTTCAAAGTTTGTTATATCCAGTTTGATTGCTAGTGAGTGGAACTAGATAAAATACAAGCCCAGTATATACCACCCTAAAGGTTAAAAAATTTCATGTGCTATTAACCAATCATGGCTACAGTCTGTATCAAATTAAAGGAGAAATGCTTGCACACGAGAAAATAAATCAAAGTTGCTAATGGGAGTGCCGGTGTTTATATCATAAAATAACTTGCATTAATACTGCACTGTTAATGTGGTTAATGACTAAAATGTGCTGCAGGAGTGTTACCATGCAGAATCTGACACCAAGCCGCACATTGGTTATAAAGACAGGTTGTATCGAGCGCCTATACGATGGAGAGAGAACTGGGGAGGCAGCAAGTTCTAGTTAAAGAATGTGAGTTCTTGACAGATTAACCGGGTGATTAAAAGTAGGAGCTGCAAGAGACCAAAATTGGAGGAGTGTAGAGATCTCGGAGGGTTGGAAGGCTGGAGACAATACAAGATCCGGGAGTCATCAAGGCTGTGGAAGGGATTTGAAAACACGGTTGAGAATTTTAAAGCCAGCACTGGAGTTGGTACCATTGTTAGTCCACAAGCACGGCGTTAGTGGGTGTTGGCCAGAGGGTACAGAGCAGACAATTTGGTTGAGATCAATTTTATGGAGAAAGAATTTGAGAAGCAGGCCAATAGAACACTGAATGGTCTGGTTTAGACGTAACAAAACCATGGTCATGGACATAAACAGCAGGGAAATTAATTCAGGATGGACAAAAACTGGAAGTCAGTTATTTTTGATCCTGGTTTCATGCATATCCAAGTGATACAACTCAATTGTAGGCTGCCAGTGTTAGTTGGGGCATCAAATGGGAAGGAAGGAGCGTGGAGTTGAGAGGGGTAATAAATCAGCCATGATGGGGTGGTGGAGCAGACTCTACATGCCAAATGGCCTAGCTCTGCTCTTATGTCTGATGGCCTTACGGAATTTATAACGCCAACCTGTGTGCAATGTCATGTACCCATCCTGTCGTGATCCTGCTGAATCCTTCACATCCAATAGGGTTACATGTAGGGTTGTTCTAATCATCACTTGAACAGAGAGATGTGCGAAGGAGATGGACTATCATGTAAGGTGCAACAGACAGCCCCTGAATCAAATTGGCTCTGCCCTATCCCTCTCAGCCTTCCAGACGGCCGATGACAGGATTAGACAGTAAATGCCACTGACTCCACATTATCCAGATCAAACTCTGAGAAGATCAGGAATATTATTTAGTGACAACCTAGCATCTGTCTTTCATTTCAGCAGGTGTAGTTTGAGTTCCTCTACACCAACCACCCCCCCAACAATAAGATGGTTCCCTAGAGGAATCCATTCTCTCTCAGGATGCACTGTACAGCATGCCACAGCATATGAGGCCCACTTAGGGAGTTCCCTTATCATTGACCCTCAACGAATAGTTGTGAGCATACATGTGGCAGGGACAACCTGCAGAGTGTCAGTTTCCGAGGACGCTGTCCTCTCCAAAGCTAGAGGGAAATTCTGAAGTCAACAGTAAAAGGAAAGAGGTGCATATTACACAGGATTGGGCCAATGTTTGTCATTGAAGAGAATGGCTTCAACATTCTGCACATGACTACACAAACTTGGAGACCAGCTTGCTTGCATATTCAACAGGATGACAGATGTATTATAAATCACCCTTCAATATGCTATTAATTTCCATTGGGCAGGAGGTAGTTGTCATTGGAAAGAATTGGTACTGACCGTGGACAGGAATGCTGACAAGAGGGGATATATTATTGTTTTACAGTAGTTTGAGACCCAGCTCAGTAATATGCCCTCCAGACCCATAGACCCCATGCCGCCCAAATACACCCATGCGGTCACAGGGAGAATGTGCTCCTTACAGATAGAGGCGGAATTGAACCCAGGTCACTGGCACCGTAATGGCATTTCGATAACTGTGCCGCAGATATGAAGAATAGTACAGAGAGAAGGAAGTGGTTCTGCAGTCACTCTGCATTTTAGCCTGGGGTAGCATGGAATCTCAGGGAGGAAGTCATTGGACATTGGAAAAGCAACTGCACATAATCAATGTCCTGATGAAGGTCTCAGCCCAAAATGCCAACTGCTTACTCCTCTCCATAGGCGCTGCCTGAGCTGCTGAGTTCCTCCAATATTTTGTGTATATTACTCAAGATTTCTAGCCTCTGCAGAATCTCTTGTGTTCGCACAGTGACGTACTCTTTGTATATTAACAACAATAAATGAAAATTCATGGAGTGTCTCGTCTGTGTATTCTCAATATGTGCTCTCAAGCAAATTACAATTTATGTCGGTAGTGTGCAACGTTTAACTGCTCAATGGTAATAATTAAAAACACCAATAAACTGAGACTACAGGAGTCATTGTATTGCTAATAGGGTGTTGTTTTGTGTAAGAGCTTTATTGTTTCATTAAACTTACAGCTTTGATGCATGAATTTACTGGAGCAAATCAAACAAGAGTCTACTTCAGGCTTTGTTCAGCATGAGCAGTTAGAAATTCAAGACACATGTTACAGGTCGACACACCAACAAACAGCCCTGCTCCATCCACCACAAAAAAATACAAGCTACAAAAGAGCAAAAAACGACAGAAAGAGTACAGATAGTACATCAGCAGGAAAAAAACAGAAGCTTATACCAAAGTCTTTAACTTGCATCAAGCAAAATTCTTTTTCTTGAAGTGTACATTATCACTTCGTAAACCTCACTGCAGCTTTAATATGAATGCACAGAAGTTTTACATTCCATAGACTGCTTCTGGTTTCATTACAATACCCAGTACTAAAATCTAGCCCCTAAAGAGTGACTTTCCCAACATCCTTGCCTCTTTATAAAAAACTGCTAAGTTCCCATTAATGTTAAAGGGTTGAGTTATTTTGCAGGCAACTTTGCTGTTTAATTATAAGGAAATAGAAAGTGAAAATTTAACACCATTAGATTAATTTGTAGGTTTATAAAATGATCAGGTTGCATATATATTGCAAAGGCTTAGAGACTGATAGCATCTTTCTTTCCTGTATAGTAACATGAGAGTGCTACTGTTGGGTAGAACACAAAAAGTACCAGATGAACCCAGCAGGTCAGACAACATCTACTGTAGGGAGGGTTAGCGTTACGGGCCTGATGAAGGATCTCAGCCCGAAATGTCGATGAGTTCTGATGAAGGGTCTCGGCCCAAAACATTGACTCTTTATTCCTCTCTGTAGATGCTGCCTGACTTATTGAGTTCCTCCAGCATCTTGTTGGTGTTACTCTTGATTTCTAGCATCTGCAGGTCCAGAACCTTTAGTGTTTATGATGTGCAACTGTTGGACCAGTTCTTCACTGGAGTGTTAGATCACCTGTAAAAGGCTCACTGGAATACAAAACTGTCTAGTTAATACCCTGTTGACCTAGATTGCAAATGCTGAATAATAGAGCATATTTTTGTCAATCCACTGTGCGCTGTTTTGTTGCTGGGGGTATGATTAGCCTTGTGTAATAGGAGTGCATTAACATCACACATGCTACAGCTATTGGTTCAACTTGCTTCTCTTGTCAAGGTCACTAACTCATTTAAGCACATTCCATTGCTAATGGGCCATTTTAAAAGAGCCTTTTAATTGAAAATCTCAGCAGCAGCAAGTAGTTCATGATAATAAATATTTGTAACAGAATTTTCAAGAAGATTTTGATGATGAGTCTTGCTATTTAAGTTAAATTTCCTATAAAGAGTACGAGTGTGTAGAAATTAAGCATTCTGCAAATACAATTAAGCTGATGCTGATAATTATGTAAATGGAGTAATTCACCATCAGAAACCCAACATAACTGTCAAATACTATCAAAGGATTAGAATTAATTTGTTTTTTTTTCTGCATGTGTTTTTTTAATAACTTGAGAGAATGGGGGTTGGGAAATCGGCAAAAAAAATGGCCCTGAGTCTAATAGAGTGCTGATTAAACAGATATCATGTTTCTTTTTTCTTTAGATTCACATGAATCTTGGGTCCAGCATGGTCTCTCTCTGGTGTACAGTAATTTAGAGGAATGTTACAGAATTGTGCCATTTCTCCATTAGTTACTCTTCCAGCTGCTCTGAATGAGATTATCAATTTGGTGACAATTTTCAGTGTTTGCACTTTGGACAGTGTCAGGTCCCTTTAGACCATTACAGTACCCATGTAGAGGTCTTAACCCCAGTGTTTTGGACCCTGTTCGTTCTCAAGTTTTAGAGCTAAAAAGGTAGTGTTGTAAGCCTCCGCATGCTCCACTCTCCCAATAAAATGAGTTCAAAAACAAATCTAAATTACTACCAACTATGGTGCAATATTAGTTCACAGAGACAGGAAAACACAAATATACAAACAATCAGACTCTTTAGCAGAGATTTCTGTGAATATTTCACAATCTAATAAGATAAATATTTTTAAGATCAGTAGCCACATTGAAAATATATTTCATTAACATAACAAATAGTTTAGAAACACAAACACTTCCAATTCAAATATTCTGCATAAAACTATTTTTAAATAACAAACTACCAGAAAACAACCATTAGCCCATTAAGCGAATCTCTTAAATATTTCAGCTGTTTCTGTCTTAAAAATATTTAGCTCGTGTGTGTGTGTGTGTGTGTGTGTGTGTGTGTGTGTGTGTGTGTATGTGTATTTTTGTGTGTTTCTGTGTGTGTATGTATGTGTGCGTGTTTTTTTGTATGCATTTTTGTGTGCGAATCAGTCTGCGTTAGTACCTTCCCTTTTTATACCCATAAAAGATGAGCTGTGCTTTACAAATCTTTCGTTTTGATTAAAGTGACCAGTGGTTTATCATCAGGACTGTAATCTTCATAGGCCACAGTGGTTGCATCATACATCGCTGGTCTGGCCTTCTTACCAAACCTAAAGTGATTAAAGATGGTGAGAGAGAGAGAGAGAGAGAGAGAGAGAGAGTCTGAGGATTTGTACTGTCGTCAGAACAATTAACAAATACAAAACTTCATAAATTCATGGGTAGCTGTAAAAACATAGAGTTCCGTATGTATCCAAAATCTAAAAAATCTTTGCTATAATTTACTTGACTGTGTTGTGATTAATAGTACAGGACGTTATTAGACCATTATTGTGATTCTCCCTGTCTGTGGCTACCAGTCATTGATAACATTATTTGGTAGATTCTATGTGAAGAAAAAGAATTTCAGGATGGATATCGTATACATTTTTCTGACATTAAGTGTGCTTATTGAAACCTAGATGTGATAATTATTTACAATTCAGAGTAAAATTGAAAAGAAAGGGAGTTCAAATACAGGGAATGATGGAAAAGTTGGTGCTATAGTGCACTGCCATAATTGTGTCAGTATCCAACAATTGTTCACGAGAGAAGAAAGGCTGAAGACAGAGAACTTCAGAACAGTTAGTTTAACACCTATTACTGGCAAGATGCTATAATCAAGGAAGAAAGCGAACTACATTAATTTTATGAGAGGCAAATCATTTTTGACAAATTTGCTTGAATTCTTTAGAACGTAATACAGAGAGCTGATAAGATGAGTCTGTAAATTTCCAAAAGGCATTTCATGAGGCTGGGGCTTATATTAAAAGACCTTGGTATCAGAGGAAGTGTGCTAGAATGGACTGAAAACTGGCTGTCTCATTGAAAAAAGAGCGTGAAATTGATGACTCTTTTTCAGCCTGGAAGAAGGAAATTAGTGAGGTATGACATGGATTGCTTCTTGGTTCAGTATTTGCATTAATAAGCTAGAGGGAGGAGCAGTATGTAAGGTTTCTAAATCTGCCAATGATATGAAAATAGGCAGAAAGGCATGTTGCAATAAAGATACTGATCCTCAAGGGACATAGATAGATTGAGTGAGTGGGCAGGAGGCTGGGAAATGGAGTTTAACGCAAGGAAGATCTTAACGAAGAGAGATGATACGTGAATGAAGTACAGAGGGATCCAGATCTGGGTATTCTTGTCCATGAATCACACAAGGCTAGCTGGCAAGTTAAGAAGACAAACATATTTTGGTCTTCATTTGAAGGATGTTGGAGTTTAATATAGGAAGGATTTGTTGCAATCGTACAGAGAATTGGGGAAGCCTCCACTTGGAACACTATGTAGAACGTTGGTCTCCTTACCCCAAAAAAACATATTATAACTCTGAAAGCAGTGGAAAAGAAATTTACAAGGCTAATTCCTGGGATGAGAGGGTTGTCCTAACAAGAGAGATTAAATAATTTGGGTCTGTATTCTTAGTGGTTTAAATGAATATGAAGTGATCTTATCTAATCATATACTGTAAGATCCTAAGAGAGTTTGACAGGGTTGATAGTTGGATGTTTTCACTAGTGGGAGAGTGTCGAACAAGGGGACATAGCTACATGATAAGGGTATGGTTAATAGTTAACAGTATGGTAACAGGCCCCTCTGCCCCAATGAGCCAGCACTGCCCAATTACACCCATGTGACAAATTAACCTTCTAACCGGTACGTCTTTGGAATGTGGGAGGAAACCAGAGCACCCGGAGAAAACGTGATGAGTCACAGGGAGAAATTCCTTACAGACAGTGGTGGAACTGAACTCGGTTGCTGGTGCTGTAATGACACTCTGCTAACTGCTAACTACTGTGGCTCTCATCGGTCAACGTAGTGCAAAAGGTGATGCTCATTATAGTATCAGATGGTATTAAAAATAATTTTTTTCCACCTTGGCAGTTTAAAAGAGATTTTCCATTCCACTGAACCTTTCTTTTTGCTCTACAAAGGTCTCCTTCCCCCTTATAAGAATTAATGGCCACAACAGCATAATAGGCCAAAAACAGAGATACATAGAAATTCCTTTCGGCCGAGTATGGTGGAATTCTCTGCACTTACAGGTGGTGGAAGATGGATCATTTAAACTGGAGGTGGATAACTATTTGATAGATTGAGAAACAGAGGCATTATAATTGAGCTTCTGTTGTTTGGGGAAGGTGAGTGGGCGGAGGAAACAACAGTATTGTTAGTTAATGCTACCATCATGATGATCATTGCTAAGTGTCCCTACCTGGCATGTCGGATTGAAGCTATTGCATTGCTGAATTCGCTGTCAATGCTCCTGCAGTTGTAGAACTCCTCGTAAGATGGTCTGGAAGAGCCCTGGTACTCAATGCGGCTGATACGACAGATGCCCACAATTAAAATAATCAGCATCAGAACAAAAGCCACACAGAGGGCTCCGATGATAATGTAGAGGGAATGACGAGGCATTGTATTCAGGCTCTCTGCCAACTGATCAGATTTCCATTCCAGGTCTGCATATAGATAGATACGGACATTTCAAGGCAAAGGCTAGTAACCGAAGGAATATATAATTAAACAGCATAACTTAATAAAACAATGCAAAAGGAGATGCATTTTTTTAAATGATGAGAAGTAAGTGATCTTTAATGAAGGATTTGACAATGTGTTTTGTTTTAAGTTATAGTTCATTGACTCATTGTAAAGATCATAATTGCAGAATGCAATTTGGTACTGGTACTGTGATTACAAGAGGATGAAGGATTGTCTGTTGAAAGTTGGGTAAAAATCCAAGACTGCAACTTCTCAAATTATTACTCTTCAAAACTTTCTGTAAACTTGCTTTGTGATTATCTCCAAAGGAGTGAATAATAAAAACATCTCTATCGTTGCTGACTGGTGTCAGGTGTGTACTGAACTGTGGATAGCTTATCATTCTTAGGATTGATACGTGAGGTAAAATCAGAAGTCCTGCTCTTACACAAAGAGTTACTATGACTAATATCAAACAATTCTATCTTTCGGATGAACATTCTTGAGTTTATAACTGGACAGGCAGTAGGTGGGCTGATTCTCCTGAATTAGATTATATTGATCCAAGAAGAACATGTATGGTCAACATACACTCCTAATGAGAGCGGAACAACACAACACCTGTGAGGTACTTACGGACGTCGCAGTTAATACCAACCCAGCCGTGTGGGCAGTGGCAACTGTAACCATTTACTTCATCCACACAGGTTCCTTCATTATGGCAAGGATTGCTCTCACACTCATTTTCATTGGCCTCACATACCTCACCTAAACAAGTATAAGGACAGCAGGAAAGTTGGTTAGATTTGGGAGAAAGTTTTGGAAAGCCAGACCTTCTAGATAATGGTGATGTCTGCATGGACTCCAGTTGGGATGTTTCCCTGGAATGAGGTTTTATTCATCTAAGGAGATAAATATGGTCGACATACTGTACATTTTTAAATTGTTCACCTTGGTCTCAGAGAAATGGGTATATTTTACTCTCCATGCATTGAATAACCTGAAATATTCAAACTCCATTGGGTTTGGACCTCTCTAAGTGCCAGTATTGTCATGTCAGTGGAAAAGTAAATTATTCAGTTATAAATCAAAGAACAGAAATTTACTGCCACAACAACAGGAACTAAGAGGCTTGGTCATGTAAATGACTCAAAAGTTGACATCTAGATCTGAGATAGGAGAAGCAAGGTGAAGGAATTGTATGAATATTGGTCTCTGTAGCAATCCTACATCTAAACTCTTGATTTGAATTCATTTCCCATCTCAGTTCGGCCCTTGGCTTGGCATGATCAGTTGTATTTCCTCCTAGATAACTGTATTTCCTCTGCTACTGATGCGGAATACAAAAGAAACAGCAACCTTCCAGTGTTAATTTTGGAGAACTACTCACTGAAACTGCTACAGGATGAGCCACAGAGTGAAAGCCATAACATTAGAACTTTAATATACAGGTTTCCCCCGCCATCCGAAGGTACAGCATTCCTATGAAACGGTTCGTAAGCCAAAATGTTGTAAAGCGAAGAAACAATTACCATTTATTTATATGGGAAAATCTTGTGAGCGTTTGCAGCCCCAAAAATAACCTACCAAATCATGCCAAATAACACATAAAACCTAAAATAACAGCAACATATAGTAAAAGCAGGAATGATATGATAAATACACAGCCTATATAAAGTAGAAATACTTTTCCACAATCATTGCCGGCACAGATCTCCGTAGCGAAAATCACACGCAAGCGCTCTCCAATAATCTTTAAACTATGAAGCTGCCAAATCATACCAAATAACATGTAAAAATACACAGCTGATATAAAGTAGAAATAATGTATGTACAGTGTAGTATCACTTACCGGAATCGAGACAGCGCAGAGCACACTGATGATGGTGTGTTAGGCTGTGTCGTCGCAGGTTGGGTGGTGCAGTGGCCCCCACCCTCCGGGCCACCAACCCATAAATTGCCGCGAAGCATGCAGGGGTACAGCAGTAGCCAGGACGCACTCAGCACATCTTTAAGAAAAAAGCCGAAATAAACTTGCTAATTAATTACGTGCTGCCTGACACGTAATTGTCTGCCCAGATCAGTGCCGATTGCTGATTGCATCGCCTCTGATCTGGGCTGACAATTACGTGTGGGGCGGCACCTAATTAATTAGAATGTTTATTTTGGCTTTTTTCTTAAAGATGTGCTGTGTGCCTCCCGGCTACTGCTGCGTTCTCTGCGAATCGGTACAGTATCTGTCCGTGGCCTGGGTGTTGGGGTGGTGGGACATGGGGGTGTCATCTCATCGTCAATCAGGGCAGGCAGCTCATCTTCTCCTATGACTGCTCGCCTCGATGTTGAAGGTCGAAGTTCATCGTCTGCTGTGGCTGATGTGGAAGGCTTGCTTGACTGCAGAGCCTCGTACATTTTTCTATCATACAGTTCTTTGTAAGGACTCAAAGAATCTTGCAAATATCCCCTAAACCTACGTACCCTTTCAAAATTAAAGTCGTGCTTTATCATTATTCATTCGGTTTCGATTGTTATCCTTTCCTCTTCCAATTGTATCAGCTCTTCATCTATCAGTTCTTGGTCATGGGATGCCAAAACCTCTTCAACGTCATCTTTGTCAGCTTCCACAAGCCAAACTCATTTTGTCCTTGCTTCGTTCACCACGATCGAAACGCTTAATCATGTATAGTTTTACGCTAAGTGTAACACCCTTACGAGTTCTTTCAGGCTTTTCTGACACCATAGAACTCATCTTGCAAACGACTGCTCATAGGCACGTGTTAAAGCAATGCTGGCGAGAATGCCGTTCCAAATCCGGGGAGAGCGGCTGCTCGGGGCGCACGCTGAATTTTTTTCGTAACAGTGAAAACACCTTGTGAAAGTAAAAATAGGGTACTAATGTAGGTCTTTTGTAACAGTGAGGTTCCGTAAAGCGAACGTTCAAAAAGCGGGGGACACCTGTATAACATGGAGTAGGCCATTTAGGCCTCTGAGCCTGCTTTGCCATTCAACATGGTTGTCTTCAGCCTCAGCACTGCCTTCCCATTCTACAGTCTATCACATCTGTCTGGGACATAGAGTTCCACTGTTATAGAGTCATAGAGTACCACAGCACAATAACAGGCCCTTTGGCCCATCAAGTCTGTGCTGAATTGTTATTCTGCCTGGTCCCCTCGGTCCACACATGGAACACAGTCCTCTATGCTTCTCCCATTCACGTACAGCCCTAACAACCAAGACTTTATCATTTCCTGTCAGTCACCTTATGACAAGACACTCCTGTGCCTAGTGTTGCTTCATGGGCATACAATCAATTTATGTATATAAGCTACTTAGGTATTTATATCTATTGTGCCTTTTTATTGTTATTGTGTTCTGTACCTTATTGTGATTTTTGTGCTGCATCAGATTTGGAGCAACAATTATTTTGTTTTCCTTTATACGTGCACTGGAAATAACATTAAGCAATATTGAATCTGAATCTCGAATCCAAATTTCTCTTAAATGTTGAAATTGAATCTGCATCCACCTGTTCTGCTGGCAGCTTGTTGCACACTTGCATCACGCTCTGAGTGAAGAAATTCCCCCACAGGTTCCCCTTAAATATTTTACCTTTCATCCTTAACCTATGAACTCCAATTCTAGTCTCATCCAACCCAAGTAGGAAAAACCTTGCTGGCATTTACCCTGTCTATAACCAGCTATATTTCTGTTTGATGGAAGAAACTTTTCCTTATTTCAGTCTAAATGGCTAAACCCGTACCTTGACATTGTGATCTCTAGTTTTAGACTCCTCAGCTGTGTGACATTTCCTCTCATCTCTACCCTGTTGAACTCAGTCACCTCTCATTCCTCTCTATATGAGAGAGACCTTACCCAGGATCCAGACTGGTAAAGTCATTGCTACACACATAAAAGTTGCTGGTGAACGCAGCAGGCCAGGCAGCATCTCTAGGAAGAGGTACAGTCGACGTTTCGGGCCGAGACCCTTCGTCAGGACTAACTGAAAGAAGAGCTGGTAAGAGATTTGAAAGTAGGCGGGGGAGGGGGAGGGGGAGATCCAAAATGATAGGAGAAGACGGGAGGGAGAGGGATGGAGCCAAGAGCTGGACAGGTGATTGGCAAAAAGGATATGAGAGGATCATGGGACAAGAGGCCTAGGGAGAAAGAAAAGGGGGAGGGGGGGAAAACCAGAGGATGGGCAAGGGGTATAGTGAGGGGGACAGAGGGAGAAACAGAATGTGTGTATGTAAATAAATAACGGATGGGGTACGAGGGGGAGGTGGGGCATTATCGGAAGTTTGAGAAGTCAATGTTCATGCCATCAGGTTGGAGGCTACCCAGACAGAATATAAGGTGTTGTACCTCCAACCTGAGTGTGGCTATTTCTGTTAGTTAAAATTAATTGGTCGGTGGACCAGACTGAATAAAAATGTTTCATATGATTAAGTCCTTTTAAAATGGGTTATCACTTATTAATTCTGGAAATGATTTTAAATGCAAAATTAAAAGTTTTAAAAAATTGCTGACCTAGTGCATTAAGTGCTGGGGTGGCACGGTTGTGTAGTGGTTGGTACAATGCATTACAGTACAGGCAGCTCGGGTTCAATTCCCAATGCTGCCAGTAAGGAGTTTGTATGTTCTTCCTGTGACAGTGTGGGTTTCCTCCGGGTACTCCAGTTTCCTTCCACAGTCCAAAGGCGTACCGGTCGGTAGGTTAATTGGTCATTGTAAATTGTCCTGTGATCAGGCGAGGGTTAAATCGAGGAGTTGCTGGGTGGTGGGGCTCAAAGGGCCAGAAAGGCCTATTCCACGCTGTATCTCAAAAATCAATAAATTATTGTGCTACTTGATGTCAGCTTTCGAAACAATAAAATGCTGGTATTTATTTTCCATTAGAATCTCCTCCCACCCGGCTTCTATCCAGCCACGGTCATTTACTTTCTCACTTAAGTGGAAATTTAAGGAAGGAATATAATTATAGACAATGAGCATAATTGTTCTGTAAAACATGTACCCTGCAGGGCCAGTACAAAGTGGAAACTCTTGGTCATGGTATTTGTATCATTTGCATCTTAACAGTAGGTGTCCACATAACTTGCTTTTGATTCCTGTAATGCAAACACTATAAACGTCTTTAGTACACAGTAACACACAGAGAGGTAGAGTGTACTTCAGGTGTCATGATGTGTGGTCATGGCAAGGAGAATGATACACTGTTAGCCAATTAATTAACAGTTCCAGGAGAAATTTGTGTAGCTGCAGTTTAATTGCTAGCGGCACGAATTCTTGTCTTGTTGTGCCAATGCAATGGCAGCACTATCATTAACAAATTTCTTGCATTCCGACTCCTCCAGTTCTCTTTCCATACGTTTATTGCATTCTCCAAGTGTGTTGAGTTCACATTGGATGAAAAGATATTTAAAAACTTTTGCAGAAAATGTTGAAACATATATGAATACATGTGACAGAAAGATAAGACCATAAGACATAGGAGCAGAATTAGGCCATTTGGCCCATCGATTCTACTCCACCATTCATTCATGGCTGAATCATCTTTCCCCTTCCCGCTACAACCTTTGCTGCCGTCTCCATCAAGAACCTATCAAGCTGAATAC
The DNA here is from genome assembly GCF_030028105.1 of Mobula birostris. Taxonomy (NCBI): domain Eukaryota; kingdom Metazoa; phylum Chordata; class Chondrichthyes; order Myliobatiformes; family Myliobatidae; genus Mobula; species Mobula birostris. Next base: position 27,574,409 of record NC_092373.1, read on the forward strand.
ACCCAACGACCTGGCCTCCTCAGCTCCCTGTGGTAACAAATTCCACAAATTCACCACCCTCTGGCTAAAGAAATTTCTCCGTCTCTCTGTTTTAAATGGATATCCCTCTATCTTGAGGTTGTGCCCTCTTGTCCTAGACTCCCCCACCATGGGAAACATCCTTTCCGCATCTACACTGTCTAGGCCTTTCAACACTTGAAAAGTTTCACTGAGATCCCCCTCATCCTTCTAAATTCCAGTGAGTATAGACCCTGAGTGATCAAACGTTTCTCTTATGATATCCCTTTAATTCCCGGGAATCATCCTTGTGAACCTCCTCTGAACTCTCTCCAATGCCAACACATCTTTTCTTAGATAAGGAGCCCAACTGTTTAGAATACTAAAGGTGAGGCCTCACAAGTGCCTTATAAAGCCTCAGCATCACATCCTTGCTCTAGTATTCTAGACCTCTTGAAATGAATACTAACATGGCATTTGCCTTCCTCACCACCAACTCTACCGGCAAGTTAACTTTAGGGTGTTCTGCACAAGGACTCCCAAGTCTCTTTACATCTCAGATTTTTGGATTTTCTCCCTGTTTAGAAAATAGTCTGCACATTTATTTCTACTACCAAAATGCATGAGCACTACACCGACCACTGCAGAACACCACTAGTCACTGGCAGCCAACCAGAAAAAGGATCCTTTTATTCCCACTTGGTGCCTCCTTCCAAACAGCGAATGTTCTAACCATGCCAGTAACTTTCCTGTGATACCATGGGCTCTTAACTTGGTAAGTAGCCTCATGTGTGGCACCTTGTCAAAGGTCTTCTGAAAGTCCATATATACAACATCCATTGCATTCCCTTTATCTATCCTATTTGTAATCTCCTTAAAGAATTCCAACAGGTTAGCCAGGTAAGATTTTCCCTTAAGGAAACCATGCTGAATTTGTCCTATCTTGTCTTGTGTCATCAAGTACTCCATAATCTCATCCTTAACAATTGACTCAAACATCTTCCCAACCACTGAGGTCAGGCTAACTGGTCCATAGTTTCCTTTCTGCTGCTTTCCTCCTTTCTTAAAGAGTGGAGTGATATTTGCAATTTTCCAGTCCTCTGGCACCGTGCCAGAGTCGAATGATTTTTGAAAGATCATTACTAATGCCTCCACAACCTCTACTGCTACATCTCAGGACCCTAGGGTGTAGTTCATCTGGTCCGGGTGACTTATGTACCCTTTGGTCTTTCAGTTTTTTGAGCACATTCTTGCTTGTAATAGTAACTTCCTTCACACCCTTCAACATCTGGCACACTGCTAGTGTCTTCCACAGTGAAGATGAATTCAAAATACTCATTCAGTTTATCTGCTATCTCCTTGTCCCCTGTTTTTATTTCTTTGGCCTAATTTTCTAGTGGTTCCATATCCACTTTCATCTCTCTTTTATTTTTTACATACTTAAAAAGCCTTTACTATCCACTTAGATATAGTTTGCTAGCTTGCTTTCATACTTCATCTTTTAGCTCCTAATGCTTCTTTTCCTTGCTTTCTGTAGGTTTTTAGAAGTTTCCCAATCCTGTCTCCCCTCTAATTTTTGCTTTGTTGTACGCCCTCTCTTTTGCTTTCCATTAACTTTGACATCTCTTGTTAGCCACAGTTGTACTATTTTGCCATTTGAGTATTTCTTAATTTTTGGAATACATCAAACCCACACCTTCCTCATTTTTCCCAGAAACTCAAGCCATTGCCGCTCTGCTGTCATCCCTGCCAGCATCTCCTTCCAATTTACTTTGGACAGCTCTTCTCTCATACATCTGTAATTTCCTTTACTCCACCGAAAAACTGCTACATCAGGCTTTACTTCCTCCAGATCAAATTCCAAGTTGAACACAATCATATTGTGATCACTGTCTCCACTGTCTCCTGTCTATAAATATCGCTATATTTACAAACATTTGTATATTCTATTCTTGGTTGGTGCAACTGTAATGAAACTCAATTTCCCTTGGGATTGATAAAGTATGTCTGTCTACCTAAGGGTTCTTTTACCTTAAGCTTCTTAATCACCTCTGGTTCATTACATAACACCCAATCCAGTGTAGCTGATCCCCTAGTAGGCTCAACAACAAACTGCTCTAAAAGCCATCTCTTAGGCATTCAAACTTACTCTCTTGAAATCCATTCCCAACCTGATTTTCCCAATCTCCCATGACAATCATAACATTGCCCTTTTGACACACCTTTTCTATCTCCCATTGTAAACTGTGGTCCATATCCCAGATACTGATGAGAGGCCTGTATATAACTGCATCAGAGTCCTTTTACCCTTGCAGTTTCTTACTCAACCCACAAGGATACATTATCTTCCGATCCTTAGTCACATCTTTCTACTGATTTGATGCCATTCTTTATTAGCAGAGCCACGCCACTCCCTCTGCCTACCTTCCTATCCCTCTGATACAATGTGTAACTTGGGCATTCAGTTCCCAACTACAACCATCCTTCAGCCATGGTTCAGTGATGGCCACAACATCAAATCGGACAATCTGTAATAGTGCAACAAGGTCATCCACCTTATTTCTTATACTCTGTGCATTGAGATATAACACTTTGAGTAATGCACTGACTGGCTGCAATTATGTCCTATCATCTGCCTGACAGTCGAGCTGCATGCTATTGTTACCTTTTTACCATCTGTCCTTTCCTGAGTCCCTTCACTCCAGTTCCCACACTCCTGCCAAATTAGTTTAAACCCTAACCCCAACAGCTCTAACAAACCTACCTGTGAGAATATACGTGGCCTATCAGCAGCATTAACTGAGCTTTACCAAGAGGGATTTCTTGCAGGTTGGCGGCGGTTATTTAAAAAGGGAACTTTGAGAGCGTTAGTTCATTGTACGTGGCCTATCAGCGCCGTCAACAGAGCTTTACCGAGAGGGATTTTTCGCAGGTCGGCGGCGGTTATTTAAAAAGGGAGCTTTGAGAGCATTAGTCCATTGTACGTGGCCTGTCAGCGGCTATAACTGGAGCACCAATCATGAGTTAAATAGCAGGGACGGTTCAGGTATAAAAGGGAGACACTGCCTAGCAGAGCGATTATCAAAGGAGCGGTCATCAATGGAGTGATCTGAGGCAGAGTGGTAGGGCTTTGGCGATAACGGGTCGAGGCGAGGTAAGTTACCTGTGAGGAATAGAAACAGGAAGTATGTCTGTGAGGCCAGTATTCTGTACTGGGTGTCAGATGAGGGAAGTCCTGGAGACTCCCAGCCTCCCGGACGGCCACATCTGCACCAGATGTGTAGAGCTGCCAGATCAAGTACAGCCTCTCTTCTAGTTGGCTTATTCTTCATACTGCATCAGGAAACCTTCCTGAATACACCTAATACGCTCCACCCCATCTAATCTCCTTGCTCTAAGGAGATGCCAGTCAATATGAGGAAAGTTCAAATCACCCATCACAACAACCCTATTATTATTACACCATTCTAGAATCTGCCTCCCTATCTGCTCCTCAATGTTTCTGTTACCATTGGGGTCTATAAAACACCAAGTAGAGTAGCCCCCTTCCTGTTTTTGACTTCCACCCACAGTGACTCAGTAGAGAATCTCTCCATGACTTCCTCCCTTTCTGCAGCCGTGGTATTGTCCCTGATTAGCAATCCCACTCCACCACTTCTTTTGCCTCCCTCCCTGTCCTTTTTGAAACATCAAAAGCCTGGCACACTCAGCAGCCATTCTTGCCCCTGAGACAACACCATAGTTCAACGGATTGATCCACGCTCTAAGTTCATCCGCCTTGCTCATGATTCTCCTTGCATTAAAATAGACACATCTCAAACCATCTGGCCAACAGCATCTTTGCTGCAACATCTGCCTATCCTTCCTCTTAAACTCCCTACAAGCTGTCACTACTTGTGCGCCAACTGCCCCGTCCTCTGCCTCCCACCCCCCTACAAATCTAGTTTAAACTCTTCCCCAATAGCATTAGCAAACCTCCCTCCCAGGATATTGGTTGCCCTCCACTTCAGTGGCAACAAGTCCCACTTGTACAGGTCACCCCTTCCCCAGAAAAGGTTTTAATGATCCAAGAAGTTGAAACCCTGCCCCCAGCATCACCTCCTCAGCCGCTCATTCGTCTGCGCTATCTTCCTGTTGTGACCTTCCCTAGCTCGTGGCACTGGGAGTAATCTGGAGATTACCACCTTGGAGGTCCTGCTTGTCAGCTTCCTTCCTAACTCCCTAAACTTACTGCTCAGGACCTCTACCCCTCTCCTGTCTATGTATTTGGTACCAATATGTATCACGACCTCCGGCAGCTCACCTTCCCCATCAAGAATATCCTGCAACTAATCAGAGACATCCTGAATCCTAGCACCCAGGAGGCAACACACTATCCTGGTGTCTGTTTTGTTGCAGCAGAATCTCCTATCTGTCCCCCTAACTACCGAGATCCCTATGACTATTGCTCCGCATCCCCTTCTGAGGTTCGCAGTCGACTGCGGTGTTATTGGTCTGACTGCTGCTGCTTTCCCAGATAGGTCATCCCCCTCAACGGTATCCAAAGACGTATCCCTGTTGCTGAGGGGAAGGCCGCAGAGGACCCTGCACTGACTTTCTTCTCCCTTTACCTTTCTTGGTGTTCACCCATCTACTCCTCGAGTTTAGCACTCTGGGAATAACCACCTGCTCAAAAGTCATATCCATCAATTGCTTTGCCTCCCAGATGATCCTTAGTTTATCCAACTCCAGCTCCTTAATGCAGTCTTTCTTGAGCTGGAGTTGGCTGCACTTCCCACAGGTGTACTCATCAGGGAGACTATCAGGTCCCATGAATTCCCACATCCTATAGGAGGAGCATTCCACTGCCATATCTGCCATCCTGCCTGCACTGTACAATGGGCAACCAAGACCAAATCAGCAATAATGAAAGGAAAAACTAACCCTTCCAACCTTTCTTTGGCCTCAGTCTTTTCTCGTTGAAGCCTCTTGAGTCAAGGCCTGACACTCCTACTCCCAACAATGGCCGCCCTGCTTGCCCCTTCTGTTCTTTTATTTACTTTGCAGTGCTCTGTTCCTGCTGCTGATTGGGCCTTAGAATGTCCAAACGCCTGTGAAGCTCTCCTTTTATAGAAACTTCGCCTACCTGTGAGTAACCTCGTCGAAGTGCTCTGCTCCTGCTGCTGATTGGGCCTCCGTACAGTAGGAGAGAAAACTGGAACTTTAACGGAAAGATGTGATTGCTCTCAAGAGGGTACTGAGCGAATTCAACAGGATGTTGCCCAAGATGAAACATTTCAGTCATGAGAGCAGACTGAAAGGAGCTCGGCCTGGTCTCTCAGAATGGAGGAAGTTAAGTGGGGACATGACTGAGATGTTAATAATTATGTGAGGTGCAGACTGCAGGAAACCTTTACTCGTAGAGGTGAATAAATCCAGGGGCATAATAGGGATTTAATGTAAGGGATAGGAGATATAGAGGGATCTGAGGGGAACTTTGTCACACAGACCATGGTAAGTACCTGAAATGCACTGATAGAGATAGTGGCTGAAGCAGATTCACTGACAGCATTTAAGTAATGTCCAGATGAGCCCTTGAATCTATATACTTGTCAACTTCAAAAGATTGCAGGAAATGCAACTTGCAGTTATCTAATTTGCTCTTGAAATTGTCCCATTTCTTTCCAAGGTTCATCTTTTTCCAGGTGAATTAGGCTAAACTAACACAGCCCAGCTGGTACCGGAAATGTTCATTGTTGCCTTCCCTGTGTGTTCATCACGACTGCCCTCTGTACAAGTCCCAGATGGATTTCAGAACCTGCCCTTGTTGAGAATGATCATCTGGGCACGGTTCAGAGTAGAAATTCAAGCGGGAAAATCTGCCCTCTTCCATTCCTCGAAGTAAATCGGGTGCATGTTGCCATTTTTTTGCCTCTTCTTTCCTTCCTTCATTTATGTCTCCTTCATTCTGATCTCCTCCTATTCTCCATTCTCATCCTTGTAATTAGATTAGATCCAAATTTATTGTCATTGTGCCAAGTACAGGTACAAAGCCAATGAAATGCAGTTAACATCTGACCAGAAATGCAAAGAATAGCGTTATTTACAAAATAACTGCAAATAAAAAGTAAGTGCTACAGCACACAAATATAAAAGTACTGAGACAGTACAATATGGGTGCAATACTGCTTAGTGCTGTGACGTGAGGTTCAGCAGGGTCACAGCCTCAGGGAAGAAGCTCTGTGCCTGCTGGTGCGGGAACGGAGGCTCCTGTAGCGCCTACTGGATGGGAGGAGAGTAAAAAGTCCATGGTTAGGGTGAGATGCATCCTTGATAATGCTTTTCACCCTGCCCAGGCAGCGTTTATGGTAGATGTTCTCAATGGTGGGCAAATGGGTGCCGATAATCCATTGGGCAGTTTTCACCACACGCTGGAGTGATTTGCGGTCCGATACGGGACAATTGCCATACCACACTGAGATGCAACTGGTGAATATGCTCTCAATGGTACAGCGGTAAAAGTCCATCAGTATCCTGGGACAGAGGTGAGATTCCTTGATGCTCCATAGGAAATAAAGGCGCTGTTGCGCCTTTTTGATTAGGATGGAGGAGTTCAGGGACCAGGTGAGATCTAAGGGGATATATTTTTTTTTCTGTTTTTTTTTACGATATTTTTGTATTTTATGTATACCCTTTATATATTTTATTGTTAATTTGTGAGATTTTGGGAGGTTTACTAACTATGTGTTACTTGACTGTATACTTTTATAATATAATTATTATTAATTAATACAATCCCAATTGCTCTATACTTATTTCTTGTAATGTGTATGATGTTGAAACTAATAAAAAGATTGAAAAAGAAAAGGAAATGTGGGCACCAAGGAATCTGAAGCTTGATACACGCTCCACTACGGCTCTGTTGATGTAGATGGGGATGTGAGTGTGGCTTCTAGCATGCCTGAAGTCCAAAATGATCTCCTTGGTCTTCTGGGCATTAAGGGCCAGGTTGTTGTCGGCGCATCACGCGGCCAGGTGCTGGACCTCATCCCTGTAGGCCGTCTCGTCGTCCCCTCTGATCAGGCCAACCACCATGGTGTCGTCTGCAAGCTTGACTATGGAGTTAGAACCATGCACAGGAATGCAGTCATAGGTGAAAAGGGAGTACAGAAGAGGGCTCAGCACACAGCCTTGAGGCACGCCGGTGTTCAGGGTGAGAGTAGAGGAGGAGAGATTGTCTAACTTAACTGATTGGGGTCTGTTAGTCAGAAATTGCTCTTGGTATACCCACCCCTCCTCATTTTGTCCTCTCTTATTTTCCCTCAGCATCTGGGATGAGAAAGCAGAACTCACTACTGCAGGGAGAGAGTGAAGTGAATAGTAGAGAGGAGGCTGGACAGGTACATGAGGGAGAAGGATATAGTGTGTGACCCCAATGGATTTAGCTGAGGAAAGATGGGAAAGAGATACATAAATGCTAGCACCGAATTGGTGGGGCCAAATATCCGATCTAGTCCAACATAATCCGATCTACTGTACGCTGCTGCTTTTGGGAAGGAGGCTCCACACTACTATGTTTAAAATAGTCTTTATTGTTCAGACATCAGGCTCCCAAACCAGCATAAACAACTTCAGCTCTGAACTGATTCCACAACCTATTGACTCATTTTCAGTCGCTCTGAACTCATGTTCTCCGGATGCATTTATTTATTTATTGTTTTTAATTTTGTTTGTACTTGCATAGTTTGCCTTCATTTTCACATTGATTGTTTGTCAAACTTTGTGTGTGGTTTTTCATTGATTCCATCGTATTTCTTTGTTCTGTTGCGAATGCCCACAAGACAATGAATCTCACGGTAGCATATGGAGATATGTGCTGTACACACTTTGTGCTTAGTGCAACATTATTAGACCATAAGACATTGGAGCAGAATTAAGCTATTCAGCCCATCAAGTCTCCTCTGCCATTCCATCATGGCAGATCCTATCATAGTCATAGTCATAGTTATACTTTATTGATCCCGGGGGAAATTGGTTTTCGTTACAGTTGCACCATAAATAATAAATAGTAATAGAACCATAAATAGTTAAATAGTAAATTGTAAATTATGCCAGTAAATTATGAAATAACTCCAGGACCAGCCTATTGGCTCAGGGTGTCTGACCCTCCAAGGGTCAGATATCTTCATATCATCTGCAAACTTTGCTACAAAGCCATCAATTCCATTATCCAAATCATTGACAAACAATGTGAAAAGCAGTGGTCTCAATACTGACCTCTGAGGAACACCATTAGTCACTGGCACCAACCCAAAAAGGCCCCCTTTATTCCCATTCGCTGCCTCCTGCCTATCAGCCATTCCTCTATCCATGCCAGTATCTTTCCTGTAACACCATAGGAATTTTTTCTTGTTAAGCAGCCTCATGTGTGACACCTTATCAAATACTTTCTGAAAATCCAAGTAAATTACATCCACTGTCTCTCCTTTGTCCACCTTGCTTGTCACTTCCTCGAAAAAATATCTAACAGATTTGTCAGGCAAGATTTCCCTTTACAGAATTCATGCTGACTTTGACTTATTTTATCATTAGTCTCCAAGTACCTCGAAACCTCATCCTTGATAGTAGACTCCAACACTTTCTCAACCACTGAGGTTAGGCTAACTGGTCTATAATTTCCTTTCTTTTGCTCTCCTCCCATCTTAGATAGTGAAGTGACATTTGCAATTTTCCAGTCCTCTGGGACCATGCCAGAATCAAGTGATTCTTGAATGACCATGACCAATGCATCCATTATCTTTTCAGCAATCTCTCTCAGGACTTTGGGATGTAGTCCATCTGGTCCAGGTGACTTACCAATCTTATGACCTTTCAGTTTGTCTCGCACTTTTTCCTTTGTAATAGCAATGGCACTCATTCCTGCTCCCTGACACTCATGGACCTTTGGCACACTGCCAGTGTCTTCCACAGTGAAGGCAGAGGCAAAGTACCCATTCAGTTCATCTGCCATTTCTTTGTCCCCATTATTGTTGGTGATCTTTATCTTGGGAAATCAAATTACAATCTTACGTCAGCAAGCTTTGTGCTTCATGAGCCAAGACACCTTTGTCATTCTATTTGTAGATTCATGCCCATTTGTTTCTTTGGTAGGGTTTGGGTTAACTCAATATGCTACAGCCTGGTGTGCTTATGGTACTGGTATGAGAGCTGTTACATTAAACATATTCCTCATTGTCACAACCAGCATTGGGTAAAAATGAAAGGGGAGGAGGCTAACTGAAATACAGCATTCAGAGTGACATTGTAGCCGGGAAAGAACCACATGACCTGTCATCTATGATAATGCTGGGAATCAATTGTTCAGTTTTTTGGATAATCAGTTTTCTAAAATACCTCTTGTAATATTGGACTAGTGCATTATCTATTTGCAGGTGAATATTTATTTTCTACACTTTACACTGTCTGAGCAATATATTGTATCAGAATATCAGCTATCCTCAATAAGCTTCACAAATAAGTTTTTTACTAGATAAATTCAATTCAGTTTTAGATCCTCATAACTTTATAAGTTGATTATTATCTGAAGATAATGGTTTGCTTAAAGGACATGGTAAGACAAAGTGCATTATGCTCTGCATATAATATTTAAGGTGTACACACTAGGGGTACATTTCTAGCCAACATCCAACAGACCTGGATACATATTAGATTTGCCAATAAAGGATTAGATCAGCACAGTGGTGAAAAGTAATTCTGGGTTGGAAAATCAAAATGTGTAATTAGTTTGGATAATAAATAATAAGGGAAAGAAATTACTGATAGAGATAATCTGTAGGTCCATCTGATAGCAGCTAAAAGTAGAGCAAACCAAACATCAAAAAATAAAGGAATCATGGTTGATTTTAATCTTTATACAGACTGGACAAATGGTATCGTCAAAGATTACCTTAAGGAATCACATATTTGGTGCATTGTGACTTCTTCTTAGACAATAGTGAGTGGAACTAGCAGGGAACAGGCCATTTTATATCTTGTCATGTGAAATAAGCAAGGATTAATTAATCATTTTATAGGCAAGGAGTCTCTAGGGAAGAGCATTCTCACATGAAAGCATTTCATATCAGATTCACAGTGTGATGCTTGTGCCTTCTGCCTTAAACTGAAATAAGGGCCATGAATGCAGAATCGGCTGGGAAAATAGATTATAAGGATGATATGAAATAAAAAGACATAAAATAAGGAGTTACTTCATAAGTCTAAAATGTGATATGTTCCAAAGACCCACAATGAAGGATTATCTCTCTGTAGCTAAACAAGGAAATTACGAATGATAAACCAACTGAAAGAAAAGGCATATGGTGCTGTGATGATTAATAGTAGGTTCAAAAATTTAAAAAAACAATAAAGGATGCCTCTGAAACAATAAAAAGAAATCAGATTATGAAAGTAAGCCAGCAATGAATTGCGACAGTGAGTATCTGCAAGCAAGCAAAAAGAGAAGCTAAAACAAAATGACTCTGGCTAATTAATAATGAGAAATAAAGAAATGTCAGAGATTTTGAACAGATAGTTTGTACCTGTCTTTACAGACAAGATACTAAACGCACCTATATAAAAGTAGAATATCTATGGACCAAAAGAGAAAGAGTAGCATTAAACAATTACAATCATCCGAGAAAAGCTACAAGGCAAATTTATGGGACTAACCACAGACAATTCCCTTGGGCACGATGCTCTGCATGCTGGTGTCTTGAGAGAAGTAGCTGCAGAGATAGTGATTGTATTTGGCTGTGATCTTTCAAATTGTCAAGGCTGTGTGTAGAGTTCCCTGCTCTACCTGCTTTATAATTGTGACTGTGAGGCTAAGTACAGCTCCACTGCCATAATTAAGTTTGCTGACGGCACCACTGTCGCTTGCTGAATCAAAGATGGTGACAAACCAGCATACAGGAGGGACACTGAAAATCTGGTTGAATGGTGCCACGACAACAACATCTCACTCAATGCCAGCAAATGAAAAGAGATGATATTCACTGCAGGAGGAAGAAACTGGAGGTCCATGAGCCAGTCCTCATTTGGGATCAGAAGTGGAGAGTGTCAATAGCTTTCAATTCTTTGGTATTATATCTGAGGATCTATGCTGGGGCTGGCATGTACAGTACAAAGAAGGCATAGCAGTGCCTCTATTTTCTAAGAAGTTTGTGCAGATTTGGCATGTCATCTAAAAGTTTGACCAACTTCTACAGATACACAATGGAGAGAATTATGGCTGGTTGGCATCACCACCTGGTACGGAAACACCAATACTGAAGAACAGAACAGCCTAGAAAACTTGGTAGGTATAGTCAATCCATCAAGGGCAAAGCCCACTCCATCACTGAGCATGTCTACAAGGAGCACTGTCATTAAAAAAAAAAGCATCCTTCATCAAATGTGAAATGTGAAATTATCCATGCTGGTAAAAAAATGAGAGGACAGTATATTGTTTCAATGGAGCAAGACTGCAAAACAAAAACTGACATGGAGATGGATCTGTGTCCGTGTACACGAAACACAACGTTGTCCTGTGGTTGAGGCACAAACGGTAATAATGCTTAAAAGACATTTGGACAGGAACTGGATAGGAAAGATTTAGAGGGAAATTGGTCAAGCGTCAGCAAATGGGATTAGCTTAGATGGGCAATTTGTTCAGCATGGATGAGATGAGCTGAAGGGTCTATTTTCAAGCTGTAGGACTATATGACTCCTCAATACAAATAAAGCAATGGAACATTGCTCTTTGTTGTAAAAATGGTGAATGTAGAAATGCAGAGAATTCTTGTTACAATAGCAGAGAGGATTGATAAATTCAAACCAGGAGTGCTATATATAATTTTGTTATTGTCCTTTAAAGAGAATTATATTTGGATTGGAGACAGTTCAGAGAAGGTTCAATACATTGAATCCAAGGATGAAAAGGTTGTCTTGTTTTGAACTAGTTGGGCAAATATTGTTTTGAAAAATGAAATGATCTATTGGAGAGTATTTGATTCAGAGAAGTCCTGTGAGGATGAATGTTGAGATGATTTTTCCTTTCTGAGGGAATCTAAGACTTGAGGGGAACAGCTTCAGAACAGGAAGTCACCCATTTAAGGTGGAGACAATGAGGAATTTCACCTTAGTTGGGTTTTGAATTCCTGGAGTTCTCTATCTCAGAGAGCAGTAGAGGTTGAATCATTACATATGTTCATTGCAAAGACAAGCAGATAGTTGGTCTACAGCAGAGTCGGATTCTTGGGGGGGGGGGGGCGGGGGATAAGCAGGAAAGTGCAGTCAAGGCCAAAGGCTGAGACACCAGGTGACCTACACCTGCATCTATTGCCCACAATCTTATACAAAGCATGCAAATTTGCTCTTCAATGCAGAGAAAGCAGTAGCTGATTTGGAGATAGTGTTGTACATAAGCCTTGCCTACCGAGTTCAGCCAACATGTTGCCTGAGAAGGTAATGCAAAGGAAATCTTGTGAGAAGTGCTACCTGTTTATTACGGAATTCCTTGATCACCGTATCACAGAAAATAATACAAGTGAACATCTTGTTGGTTCTTTTCAAGCCTGTACCACTATTCAATAAGATCACGGCTGATCTGGCCACGGACTCATCTCCACCTATCTGCCTTTTCCACATAACCCCTAATTCCCCTACTATGCAAAAATCTATCCAACTTTGTCTTAAATATATTTACTAAGGTAGCCTTTGCTGCTTCATTAGGCAGAGAATTCCACAGATTCACCACTCTCTGAGAAAAGTAGTTCCTCCTCATCTCCATCCCAAATCTACTCCCCTGATTCTTGAGGCTATGTCCCCTAGTTCTAGTCTCACTTATCAATGGAAACAACTTTCCTGCCTCCATCTTAGCTATCCTTTTCTAAGATCTCCTCTTTTTCCTCTGAATCCCAGCAAGTACAGTCCCAGGCGACTCAATCTCTCCTCATTGTCTAACCCCCTCATCTCTGAAAACAACCTGGTGATCCTCCTCTGCACCACCTCTACAGCCAGTATATCCTTCCTCAAGTAATGAGACCAGAACTACACACAGTACTCCAGGTGTGGCCTCAACAATACCCTGTACAGTTGCAGCATAACCTCCCTGCTCTTCAATTCAATCCCCCTAGCAATGAAGGCCAACATTCCAGTTGTCTTCCTGATAGCCTGCTGCACCCGCAAGCCAACCTTTTGTGATTCATGCACAAGCACTCCCAAGACCCTCTGCACAGCAGCACGCTGAAATTTTTTACCATTTAAATAATAATCTGCATTTTCATTTTTCTTTCCAAAGTGGATGACCTCACATTTAACCAACATTGTACTCCATCTGCCAGATCCTTGCCTACTCACTTAACCTATCTATATCTCTCTGCAGATGCAAACTCGCCGTATCTACTGCACAATTTGCTTTTCCACTCAATTTAGTGTCATCAGCAAACTTAGGTACATACACTCGGCCCCCTCTTCCAGATCGTTAATGTATATTGTGAACAGTTGTGGGCCCAGCACCGACCCCTGTGGTACATCGCTCACCATTGATTACCAACCAGATTAACACCCATGTACCCCAACTCTCTGCTTTATATTGGTTAACCAATCCTCTATCCATGCTAATACATCACCCCTGACTCAATGCATCCTTATCTTATTGACAAGTCTTTTATGTGGCACCTTATCGATCACCTTCTGGAAATCCAAGTAAATAATGTCCATCTGTTCCCCTCTATCCACTGCACTCATTATATCCTCAAAGAACGCCAGTAAGTTTGTCAAACAGGACCTGCCTTTGCTGAATCCATGCTGCATCTGCCTGATGGATCCATTTCTCCCGAGATGCCTCACTATTTCTTCTTTAATGTAAGCTTCAAGTATTTTCCCAACTACAGATGTTAAACTAACTGGCCTATAGTTACCTGCCTTTTGCCTACATTCTTTTTTGTACAGTGGTATGATATTCATCATCTTCCAATCCACCGGCACCTGCCCAGAATCCAAAGAATTTTGATAAATTATCAACAAAGCCTCTACTATAACTTCTGCCATTTCTTTCAGTACCCTGGGGTGCATTCCATCAGGACCAGGAGACTTACCTATCCTCAGGCCCACAAATTTGCTCAGCACTACCTCTTTAATTATAGCTATTGTATTGAGGTCCTCACCTCACATCACATCCAAAGCATGGCATGTTAGATGCGTCCTCCCTCATGAAGACCGACACAAAATAATCATTCAAAGCTTCGGCCATTACCCAATATCAGTTCCCCCTTCTTGTCCTCCAAGGAACCTAAGTTCACTTTAGCCACCCTTTTCCGTTTTATATAATTATAAAAAATTTTACTATCTGTCTTTATATTTTGGGCAAGTTTATTTTCATAATCTAGCTTCCCTTTCTTTATTGCTTGCTTAGTGGTATCTTGTTGCTTTTTAAAGTTTTCTCAGTCTTCCAGGTTCCCACTACAGGCTACTGTGGGAGGCAAGGGAGGAGATTGCTGAGCCTCTGGCGATGATCTTTGCATCATCAATGGGAACGGGAGAGGTTCTGGAGGATTGGAGGGTTGCGGATGTTGTTCCTTTATTCAAGAAAGGGAGTAGAGATAGTCCAGGAAATTATAGATCAGTGAGTCCTACCTCAGTGGTTGGTAAGTTGATGGAGAAGATCCTGAGAGGCAGGATTTATGAACATTTGGAGAGGTATAATATGATTAGGAATAGTCAGCATGGCTTTGTCAAGGGCAGGTAATGCCTTACGAGCCTGATGGAATTTTTTGAGGATGTGACTAAACACGTTGATGAAGGTAGAGCAGTATATGTAGTGTATATGGATTTCAGCAAGGCATTTGATAAGGTACCCTATGAAAGGCTTATTGAGAAAATAAGGAGTCATGGGATCCAAGGGGATCTTGCTTTGTGGATCCAGAACTGGCTTGCCCACAGAAGGCAAAGAGTGGTTGTAGATGGGTCATATTCTGCATGGAGGTCGGTCACCAGTGGAGTGCCTCAGGGATCTGTTCTGGTACCCTTACTCTAAATGACCTGGATGAGGAAGTGGAGGGATGGATTAGTAAGCTTGCTGATGACACAAAGGTTGTGGGTGTTGTGGATAGTGTGGAGGGCTGACGAAGGTTACAGCGGGACATTGATAAGATGCAAAACTGGGCTGAGAAGTGGCAGATGGAGTTCAAAGGGCCTGTATTGCACTCTAGGTTTTCTATGTTTCTATGTTTCTATACTCTTGACGACTTTGTATGCACAAGCTTTTAGTTTGATGCCTTCTTTTATTTCCTTAGTTATCCAAGGCTGGCTCTCCCCACCCTTACTGTCCTTGCTTTTAACTGGAATATACTTTTGTTGAGCACTGTGAAAAATCTCTTTGAAAGACTTCCACTGTTCCTCAACTGTCCCTCTGTATAGCCTGTGTACAAAGCCTGTTTGCATTTATCTTATCTATACCCCTCATAATTTTGTATACCTCCATCAAATCTCCTCTAAATCTTCACCATTCTAAAGAATACAGTTCTAACCTATTCAATCTTTGCTTATAACTCAGGTCCTCTAGGGCAAGTAACATCCTTGTAAACTTTCTCTGCACCTTTTCAACCTTGTTTATATCTTTCCTGTCATCGGCTGACCAAAACTGCATACTATACTCCAAATTAGGCCTCACCAAGGTCTTATACATCTACAACATAACGCCCCATCTCCTGTACTCAGTACATTGATTTATGAAGACTAATGTGCCAAAAGCTTTCTTTACAACCCTACCTACCTGTGATGCCGACTTTCAGTGAATTATGGACTTGTATTCCCAAATCCTTTTGTCCTACCACACACCTCAGTGCCTTACTGTTCACTGTGTAATACCTATCCAGGTTGCTCCTACTGAAGTACAAAGCCTTGCACTTGTCTGCATTAAATTCCATCTGCCATTTTTCAGCCCATTTTTCCAGCTGATGCAGATTCCTCTGCAAGACATGATAGTCTTCCTCACTGTCCACTACACCCTCAGTCTTGCTGTGATCCGCAAATTTGCTGATCCAGTTAATTACATTATCAACCAGATCATTGATATAGAAGACAAACAACAAAGAACCCTGTACCGATCCCTGTGGCTCACAACTAGTCACAGGCCTCCAGTCAGAGAAGCCACCCTCTACTACCACTCTCTGGCTCTCTAAATTGGTTTCTAATCCAATTTACTCATCCTGAATGCTAAGTGACTGAACCTTCTTGACCAGCCTCCCATTCATGACCTTTTCAAACTCCTGCCTCTCAGGATCTTTTCCATCAACTTACCAACCACTGAAGTAAAACTCACTGGGCTATAATTTCCTGGGCTATCTCTACTCCCTTTCTTGAATAAGGGAACAACATCTGCAACCCTCCAATCCTACGGAACCTCTCCCGTCCCCATTGATGATGCAAAGATCATTGCCAGAGGCTCAGCAATTTCCTCACACACCTCCCATAGTAGCCTGGGGTACACCTCTTCCGGTCCCGGTGACTTATCTAACTTGATGCTTTCCAAAAGCTCCAGTACATCTTCTTTCTTAATATCTATATGTTCAAGCTTTTCAGTCCGCTGTAAGTCATCCCTACAATCACCAAGATCCTTTTCCGTAGTGAATACTGAAGCAAAGTACTCATTAAGTATCTCTGCTGTCTCCTCCGGTTCCATGCACACTTTTCCACTGACACACTTGATTGGTCCTATTCTTTCACGTCTTATCCTCTCGCTCTTCACATACTTGTAGAATGCCTTGTCAATAGATACAGAGTCAATAGAAGTGAGGCAAAGCAGCATCAACTTCATGGACCCTGAGCAGATTACAGAGGAGGAGATGATTGCTATCCTGAGGCAGATCAGGGTGGATAAATCCCCAGAGTCTGACAAGGTGTGGCTTGGACCTTCTGGGAGGCAAGTGCAGAAATTGTCGGGGCCCTAGCAGAGATATTTAAATCATCCTTCGCAACAGGGGAGTTACCAGAGGATTGGAGGATAGCCAATGTTGTTCTGCTGTTTAAAAAAGGCTCTAAACAGAAACCAGGAAATTATAGGCTAGTGAGTCCGACGTCAGTTTTGGGAAAGTTATTGGAAGGTATTCTAAGGGACGGGATATAAAAGTATTTGGATAGACATGGACTGAAGTCAGCATGGTAGGTCATGTCTAACCAATCTTATGGAGTTTTTCGAGGAAGTTACCGGGAAGGTGGATGAAGGCAAGGCAGTGGATGTTGTCTATATGAAGAGTGGTGAGTGTGTGCAAAGTTTAAAGCTGGTTTCTAATTAGATGAATTTCCTTCACAAACCTTTGCTAAAGATGAGCTGTGTAGGCCCTAAAGTGAGTAATTCTACAGTTCTTTACTACTTGCCTGAAAATCCAGGTGCACAAATGCAGGTGGTATTTAGTTCCTTGTTGATGCAGGTGCCTCCGTTCAGACAGCTGACATTGGCGCAAGGATCCTTGTACAGGTCGCAGTGGATACCTGGAAGAAAATAACACCTTTACAAAAAAAATTGCAGTTTATACAGTACTGTGCAAAATCTTAGATATATATATAGAGCTAGGGCAGCTAAGACCTTTGCATAGTACTGCTAGCTGTTTCTTTTATATAATTTCTTGAGTAGGTTAATTTTGATTTGATTTCAAGCACGTGGTGGAAAGGCGTCCAACTCTATGCTCTTTATTTGCCCTGAAGCAACAATATCAGTATATTAGTAAACATTTACTTGATACAGTACTTTACAAATGTCTTAGACATCCAATCTATATATATGTGCCTAAGATTATTGCACAGTACTGTAAAATGCCTTTAAAATAGCAAAATGTTTTAAATTGTTTCACAAGGAGCTATTAAACTATACTTAATACCAAGATGTATCAGAGGGAATATCAAAGGGGATAGCTAGGTGATAGAAAATTTTCGGAGTATCTCAAATGAGCAGAGGGCAACAGAGAGATGGGAATGTTGAGAGGGAGAATTCCAGAGGTTAGAGCACTGGCTGCTGGAGACACTGCAACTAATGGCAGATTAATAAGGGTGTGCAACAAGCCAGAATTTGAAGGAACACAGAGGCCTTCGGAGCCTTATGAGCATGGATGAGATTTCAGAGATTACGAGGAATAATACCAAAAAAGGGATTGGAAAACAACGACCAGCACTTTAGTGCCTGTAGGCATCGCAAGTCAGCTATAGAACAAAGGCAATACTGGGACAGGAGCTTGTGTGATTTAGGATGAGGCAGGCATTGTTGAATTTGACTAGGAGGAAGTTTTCAAAGCAAAGCTAGCTTCTCGCTCCTGTGGCTATAGAAGCTGTACAACTGAAAATCCATATATCATAATCTTGCTTCGCATCTGAAATAATAAAAACAGAAAATGCTGTAAACACTCAGCAGGGCAGAAAGCATTGCGGAAAGAGAAATGGAGCTGATATCTCAGGGCTTAGACTCTTTGTCAGAGCTGGAAAAGAGCTTGAATAAGATTTCCATGGTTATTTTGACTATACCTCTTCCCACCCTATCTCCTATAAAAATGCTATTTCCTTTTATCAGTTCCTTTGCCTCAGCCATATTTCTTCCCAGGATGCGGTTTTCCTTTCCAGGACATCAGAGATGTCTTCCTTCTTCAAAGAATGGATTTTCTCTTCCTCTACTATTCATGCTGCCCTTCACCCGCATCTCCTCCATTTCCCAAATATCCACGTTCATCCCATCTTCCAACCAGGGATAGAGTTCCTCTTGTCCTTACCTATCACCCCACAAGCCTTTGCACCCAGCACATAATCTTCCACAGTTTCCAGCATCTCCAAAGGCATTGTCCCACCTAAAATATCTTCATCTCCCCCCTTCCCTCCTTTCTGCAGGGATTGTTCGTTCCACGATTCCCTTGTCCATCCATCCCTCCCCACCTGCAAGTGGCCTAAAGTGCTACATCTGCCCATTCACCTTCCCCACCTCCATTCAGGGCCCCAAACAGTCTTTCCAAGTGAGGCGACACTTCACCTGTGAACCTGCCGGGGTCATCTGTTGCATCCGGTGCTCCCGATGCAGCCTCCACTACATTGGTGAGAACTGTCGTAAATTAGGGGACTGCTTCCTTGAGCACCTCCGCTTTATGTGCCAAAAAGGGAATGTCCCAGTGGCCAAACATTTTAATTCTGATTCCCATTCCCGTTCTGACATGTTGGTCCATGGCCTCCTCTTGTGTCAAGATGAGGCCAGCTGCAGCGTGGAGGAGCAACACCTTATATACTATCCAGGTCGGCTCCAATTTGATGGCATAAGTATTGATTCTCCCTCAGGTAATTTTTCCCCTCCCTCTCCCCTCTTCTTCTATTCCCCAGTCAGACCTTTTACCTCTTCTTTCCTGCCTATCACACCGCCCCGCCCCCCCCCCCCCATGTCCCCTCTTCCTTTCCTTTCTCCTATGGTCCACTCTCCTCTCCAATCAGATTCATTCTTCTCCAGTCCTTTAACCTTTCCTATCCACCTGGCTTCACCTATCACCTTGTAACTAGCCTCCTTCCCCTCCCCCCACCTTTATATTCTGGCATCTTCCACCTTCCTTGCGAGTTCTGAAGAAGGGTCTCGGCCCGAAATGCCAACTGTTTATTCATTCCCACAGATGCAGCCTGACCAACTGAGTTCTCCCAGCATTGTGTGTGTGTTGCTTTGGATTTCCAGCACCTGCAGGCTTTCTCACGTTTCTGAGAATAAGTTGGTTTATACACTTACTCATTTGGTCTCACCCTTTCAGAGGTATTTCCTCTGTTCTATGATTTCCCCACTCCTTTGCCCCAACTTTCCCTGCAATGGAAGTTATCTTTTTTCTCTCGCTTTCCCTGTTCTGAAGAAGGTGGTCAGCCCTGAAATCGTAATCCTGTTTCTCTACCCACCAGAGCTATCCGGCATTCTGAGTGTCTCCAGAATTTTGTTTTTGCTTCAGATTTCCAGCATCTGCAGATCCCTTTTTAAATTAGTTTTTATTAACTGTTTCACTTCCAGTTTTTTGATTTGAGCTCTCATGAAAGGAATTACCAGAATTTCTGACCCTGACTGGGTTACCTGACAAACTCTGGAGTTGATAGAGACCTAGTTTAATGAGTTGGCAGCTAACCTTTGGTGAGTTTTTGCAGATTAACGTCCTGTCTCCCATCTAGTCGAATCCATGCAGCATTTCTACTCTTATGCATTTCAATGTGTATTTTTAAGTTTTGAAAAATTTCTCAGGCCCAAAAGAAGGAAAATGTATGT
This sequence comes from Mobula birostris, assembly GCF_030028105.1. Taxonomy (NCBI): domain Eukaryota; kingdom Metazoa; phylum Chordata; class Chondrichthyes; order Myliobatiformes; family Myliobatidae; genus Mobula; species Mobula birostris. Next base: position 27,594,666 of record NC_092373.1, read on the forward strand.
TCTCAGAGAGGGATAAATTATTAGAAGAAACTGGCAGAGGTAAGGAAAGGATAAAACATTGGAAAAGTAGGAATTGATTTTAGATATTGCGTTGTGAGAATTCAGGTATCAGTTAAATATGGCATCATTATATATTTGGATACTTCTCCCTTACAGGATAGCATGTAGTCAACTATCCTTGGCCTCTGACCAAGATTTTTTCCTCCTTCCTCAGCCTGATTGACAAGGGGTGCCTGTTGGATAGCGGTCACAATAATTCCTAGCTACCATTCTATGCAATGTTGGTCAAATCCTAATTTTACTTAACTGCTGCCGGGCAGGCAGTATGATGCATACAGAAACGGGTTACCTGACAATGGAATAAATGTCTGTTGTATTTCAGTGATGAAAGGATGAACAGAGGTTGATAAAAAGCCGTTATTGTGCATTACTCAGTACGCAGATTACTCAAGAGTAATCATAATTTGCAATACAATTGCTGATGGCTTCCACCTGATGATTATGGTTGGTAGACGATAGTGTTGGCTTGGGCAGGTTGCCTATTGGATAGAGGAAAAGCTGTCGTTGTTGTTGGGTGCTGGGAAAGCAGTAGCTAGTTTGGAGGCAGCATTTTAGATTATTGTAACCTACCGAGTTTACTTCAGCCAGCACAATACCTGAGAAGATTATGCAAAGGAAAAGTCGACTAATATAAGAAAATAATCTTATTACAATGCAATGTTTACCAGAGGAAATATAGAAAAAAACGGGCTCCAACTGCAGTCTGACTTCAATTGCTTAACTGAATCTATTTATTCCAAGATCTTAGTGGGGAGCTGAGCCATGATGTTAGGCAATATTGCACATTTGATCTCTGGTTTGCACAGAGCCTGCTGACCCCTGCTGAGAACGTACCCTACTGCTGGCTTCGGATAAAAGGGAAATTTGCCAAGATACAAGTTCTTGAGTTCTCTCATTGTTCCTGTCAAGATAACATGTAACATGACTCAGGAATTTTAATCAGATCTGTGTATTGTTTATTTTCCTGTTTTTTTAAATTTTTGATTCTGATTGATAACACTCTTCCAACTTCTTTCTGTTCTCTCCCATCTAGCAAGATGGGGCTTGAGTTAATATAGCTTTTCATTTCACTGTGGATATGTAAATGTGACCTGGAGATTAGCAATTCTTCCTTCAGCTCTCCATCATCTTGGGAAAATCACTGGTCTTTCCATAACAGAAATTGGCCAGAATCATTGCTGTATAGGGATACATGGGACAGGCTGCTTCTACTATGCACATCTAATGTAACTTCATAACAGCTTTCAAATCAGAAACAGGTTTAATATCATGTCATGAAATTTGTTGTTTTGCAGCAGCATTACAGTGCAATACATAACATATACATATGTACACAGTGGATTCCAGTTATTTGGGCTATTGTTTAATTGGGGCAGCCATTTGTTTGGGGCAACTCCAAAAGTACAAAAACTAACCAAGAAAATAGCCAGGATTTCCTTCATTTATTTGGGATACTATGCTGCTTAATTGGAACAGCAGACTATTGCCGAGCAGTTTCTAACTAGCGCGAGACATGTGCACTTGTGTGGCCATTGAACACTACACCATGTTTAGAGTGAACAGTTTTTAAATAGCGTCAGTTGTATGTGCTAGTGTTCAAAGGATCAGTGATATCAGTCACTTATAGTTGGCGAGGAATAAGCAGTGTGACAATTCAGAAATATTTTGCTCACTGTGGTTTCAAGCATTCAGACTCGGAGATGCCAGAAACAGCAGGGTGTAAAGATAAATTATTTCACTACTTCAGTAAGTTAGGAACTATTGACAAATTTGAAGGAATTAACAATCACTTTGAATATAACAATGAATGAAGATTTGGAGGATGTAATCATTGAAAATTGTATGAAGGCAGTCCATTATCTGCACTAGGTGTCTGCACTGATTTTGTACATTTACAGTCAATTGAAAGAACACAGTCGCATCCATCAATAACTATTAAGAACTAATACAGTTTTATGGTACTGCAGTAATACTGAACATGTTTTAATTTGTTTTGTAATTAATTTAAATACATTATTTGTTACTTAGTTTACAAATGGTAGTTTGACCTTTTATCATATTATTTTTTTTAAAAAATTTATATTTATATATTTTTATTTTTATACCTTTTTAACTATTTGTATGAAACTTCAGCTAATTGGGGCAGCTGCTTAATTGGGCCAAAATATATTGGCCCTGATATGTCCCAAATAACCTGAATCCACTGTATTTGAATATGATGGACACATGCTAATCCCTAATCCTACTCTTTTGTCTCCTTTCCTGTTCTACATTTATATTTGCACAGGGAAAAACTTGTCAGGCCTCTATAAACATTACACAGGCACTTTACTCAGAAACAAGTATATTTCCTGTTCATCTGTTTCAACGTAATTCCACATCGTTTTTAATTGCAGATCAGCAAAGGAAGCAGACAAAAAAAAGGCCCTGGAAAAAGGAGAAAGCCTTCCAACGGAAGCCAGATTTGACTCCAACTGCATCACCCCAGGTATCAAGCTCAGCAGTAGCTGCATTTTCCTCAAACTAAGTGCGAACTATTTATTTATTTATTTAGCGATCCAGCATGGTAATAGGGCCTTGCAGCCCAGTGAGTATAAATATATAAAATTAGTACAAAAAGAGAGCAAAATTAGTGAGGTAATGTTCATGGGTTGGTTCATTGTCTGCTCAGAAATCTGACGGCGGAGGGGAAGAAGCTGTTCCTTAAACATTGAGTGTGTGTCTTCAGGCTCCTGTACCTCCTCCCTGATGGTAGTAACAGGAGCAACTTCAAATCTATACTGCATTTATGACCCGAATCAAGAGGTTAATCTGCTGTGAAATAATACTCCTTCATGAGTTAGAGATGCATTCTTCTGCAAGTGTAAGAGAACGTATTCAATGACTGGTCATGTCCCTTCAAGACATAGACTCCCTTGACCTACCTTCATACTCAGCAGGACACAGGCATTCATAACCATTTACCAAGTCTCTGCAGGTGCCTGAGTTCTGACAAGGTGCTGAAAGACACTCATTATATTCCTCCTCACAGTACAGACCATGGTAACCTGTGGAGAACAAAGGCTTCATGCTTAAATTATACCATGAAATGATTGCCCCAAACCACAAGTGAAGGTGAACCTAAGGAGAAAGGGACATCATCTCACCCACCTTAACAATACATCAGAGATAAACACCAATACCTGTGGACGGCAGAAATGCACTATTTAGGGACTAAGCAGAGGCTGCTCAAATTAACAAACCATTTTAAAAATCTCATCCTTCGCAGAATCACTTGAAATGGTTACTTTATTATCCGTCTCTAATTGCTCTTGATTTGAGGAAGCAGTTGAGAGTGAACCACATGCTGGTGGGTTTGGAGTCAGATTAAGCAAGGATGGACAACCTCCTTCCCTGGAGGACATTAGTAGATCAGATGGGGTTTTAACAACCATATGCTAATTTTATGGTTACTGCTGCAAAAACTAGCTTTTAATTACTCGAATTTAAATTGCTCAGCTATTATAATGAGATTTGAACTCATGGCTTTGGGTGCAATGGTTGCTAATCTATTTATTGTACGAAAACAATGGAACTCTGTCAATATTTTATTCACTAAATTATTTTCTTATAATTGTCTCTGTTGTTAATTGGCTAGCTATTCAATTAGAAAAAGAAAGACAATTTTCTGGCAGTAAATGCACCTATTGTGGGCAAATGTATGTCACATTGCTAGTGCTAAAATTTGGTTCAAGAACAATTACTACCCCTGAACCATTAGGCTCTTGAATGAAAGATTCACTTGCCCCACCATTGGAATGTTCCCACAACCAATGATCTCATTTTAAGGACTCCTTATCTTATTATCTCATGCTCTCATTATTTATTGCTATTTATTTAAATTTGCAGTTGCACAGTTTGTTGTCTTCTGCAGTCTGGTTGACCTTTCTTTGACCTTGCTATAGTTTCTATTCCATAGATTTGCTGAGTATGCCCGCAGGAAAATGAATCTCAGGGTTGTATCTGTCAGTATACAATACCTACTTTGATAATAAAACTTACTTTGAACTTCAGTCATTTATTTTGTATGTAAGTATACAGACTTGTTGGAGCAGTGCTGTATTCTCAGTTTGGAACGTTCTAAGCCCTGGCATTGATTGGAACTTGGAAATTTAGTGGATAAAAATGGGAGATGCATGAATGTATCTATTAATGGGATGAGTTAACGTAGGCTCAGAATTAAAAGCTGCACAATCATCAACACATTAAAATCTGGGTTTTTAGATTTAAATCTCTCTCAGAAAGGTGTTGTAGCAATTATTTATAATATAATTATGAATTTATGTCCTGATGTATCTAATAAAATTAAAACTGATTGGGAAAGGGAACTTAAGATTACTGTACCGATTGAAGAATGGGAAAAAATTCTTCAATTAGTTAATTCATCTTCTATATGTGCTAAACATGTGATGATACAGTTTAAAGTAGTGCACAGGACTCATATGTCCAAAGATAAATTATCTCGTTATTACTCTTATATAAATCCTATATGTGATAGATGTCACTCCGAGATAGCTTCCTTAACTCACATGTTTTGGTCATGTCCTTTGTTGAAAAAATATTGGAAAGATAGTTTTGATATTATTTCAAGCAACACACATCAAAGTTGCTGGTGAACGCAGCAGGCCAGGCAGCATCTCTAGGAAGAGGCACAGTCAACATTTCAGGCCAAGACCCTTCGTCAGGACTAACTGATATTATTTCAACGTTTCTGAATATAGATTTACAACCTCACCCAATTACTGCTATTTTCGGGTTACCAATGTTAGAATCAAATCATTTAACCTCTTCAGCTCGTCGGATGATTGCATTTAATGGCTAGAAGATCCATTCTGCTGAATTGGAAAGAGATTAATCCTCCTACCATATTTCATTGGTTTTCACAAACTATGTTGTGTTTAAATTTGGAAAAAATTAGAAGTGTTATGACCCTTCCATTAAATTCGAAAAGACTTGGAGGCCATTTATTCAGCATTTTCATATGATGTAATTTGACCATTTCCAAATTTATTTTACTTCTCTGTAATGTTGGTTAGTTTAGTTGATTAAATCTGTTTAGATTAGTTTTTTTGGGGGGGGGGGTTATTATTTTTTTTTCCTTTTTTATGATTTTTGTTTAGACATTTTTCTTTGTTCTATATTATTCATTGGTATCCTATATGATTGGGAGTTTTATCATTTAAATATTATTTGGCTTTATAATCACTCATGTTAATTATAACAATGTATTCCCAATAACTTCGTACTACTACTATGTCATGTTTATTTCTTTATGAAACTAATAAAAAGATTGAAAAAGAAGAAAAAAAGAAAGATAAAATCTGGGTTTTTAGTAATTTAATGCCAGCGCTCAGAACATTCAAAGTTGAGAACACAGCACAGCTCCAAGGAGCTGTATGTCAACATACAAAATAAATGACTAAAATTACCACACTACAAACAAGTGAAAATCTGCAGACGCTGGAAATCCAAGCAACACACACAAAATGCTACAGGGACTAGCAGGCCGGGCAGCAACTATGGAAAAGAGTACAGTTGCTGTTTCAGGCCGAAACACTTCGGCAGGTCTGGAGAAAAAAAGGCTTTGAGGAGTAGTCCTAAAACGTGGGGGAGGGGAGAAAGAAACACCAGGTGATAGGTGAAACCTGGAAGGGAAGGAGATGAAGTAAAGAGCTGGGAAGTTGATTGGTGAAAGAGACAGAAAGTCATGGGAGAAAGCAAAGAGGGTGGGGGGAGCACCAGAAGGAAATAAGGTGAGAGAGGGAAAAGGGGATGGAAATGGTGAAGGGTGTTGCTGGATGTTCGAGTAATCGGTGTTCATGCCATTAGGTAGGAGGCTACCCAAACAGAATATAAGGTGTTGTTCCTCTAACCCAAGTGTGGCCTCATTACACACCAGTGAGTTGACAGTATATTTGCTCATAATAGTTAGACTTAATGCCAGGAAAACTTATTTTGTCTACTACTGTGATCATTGGTCGCCATCATATAATTTTATGAAAGTTACAATATAAAAAATATTGGAAATACAACAAAAAAGTACAAAGTTCAGCTCTGCATGTCACCACAGCTTGGTCAATAGATGGCAGTATTAAGTTACAATATGATTACACAATGGGGAAGGAGGTGTACATACAGTATTGTCACAGCCATATGTGTTAAAGTCACGGTGTCATAGGTCTGCGCATCAAACTCTCCTGAAATTTGGCTCCACCGCAATTTCAGAAAGGGAGTTTAAAGAACATACACAGTCATATCTGTGTTTCCTCCGCGTGACCCTAAGTAAAGCCATATCCAAGAACATCGGAAAAAGTCAACAGAAAACAGAGAGGGTGGTATTTCAGATAAAAGCTTCCTTAGCCGAAAAGATGATTCTTTTGCTGAGCAGTGCGCTATATAAACTACTCAAAAACAAAACAGCGCAACAAATGCTCGCAAAATATGTCTGTGACAACCTTTGCCATGATTTATTTATGCTGCTTTTGTAATTATGACTAATTTCCTATTTCTCCTTTCCTAACTGTATCATTAGTTAACAATTAATGGTATGAATAAATGAATTGTACGGCATTCTGAGATGATAGTTCTGCCAAAATAATGAGCAATAGAATGTCATACAGACATGTCAAGCATCTGTTTGTTAATATTGTCTCCTATTCCAATATTAACTAATGAACTATAATAATGTTGCCATTGCTTATTTTAGCATTCTATACATGAAAGTTAGATTATAGTTAGGTTCTGGGTTGGTGCCTGGATGATTGACATAATACGCAGGCTTCAGAAATAGATGATGGCTAAGGGAGCAAAGAATTCCAGGGAAACTGCTGGAGGTTGGAATTTTCTGAATTGATCATGTAGGGAATTAGCTCAATGAGCCAAATAGGTTCTTTCCCTGCAAATATCATGATTCATTAAAAAAAAATTCTGTGCAACACGAAGAATGGACTTTTTTATATTCTCAATTTCTTCATGCACAAGTTTTACCTGGTGCTCTGGGTTAATTATTCCCTTCACCCTGTTCTTACTCCAACACTTCAGTAAAGAGCTGGCCACAAGGATGGACTCAGCACTGGGTCCATCTTTCATTCTCACATCAGTAACTGGAGATATAGAACACATATGTATAAAGTAACGAACCTCGCTACGCTGCTTGGACACTGAATGGGTTCGCTGTCAGGCCAAACATGGCATGATTTAGCACTTGAGACTCAATAAGGACAATTTTGACCAGGCCTTAGCTCAAACATGGACATTGAGTTAATACTGATATGAACAAAAAATTGGGGGAGGTGCCAAGTGTGGGAAAATTCATTCACACTGACTTTATGTAATTGCACAAAGCCAAAACCAAAGAGCAAGGATCACTGGATCACCTTTATTCCCCATATACATTTACATGCATTAGGAATTTGCAGTAGTGTGTTGGCACGACATGCAACAAAAACAACAATATTCTACAGTTACAAAGAATGAGAAATTATAATATAGTCGGTCGTTAACATATTAATATGGAATAAAATGCACATAAATACATGCCTGTATTTACAATACAAACAGCATTATGAAAATGGTTGTGCAGTGACCGAGGTAATAGATAGGAGGGGAGAATGATTGATCAGATTAGCTGCCTGGGGGAAGAATCTTTTAAGATGGTGTGAAGTTTTTGTTTTAATAGCGCTATAGTGCTTTCCAGAAAGGAGCTTTTGCAAAAGACAGTTTGCTGGATTGGTCGTGCCCAAATTACTCCCAATCAGAGATCATAAATTCAGAATCAGAATCAGATTTATTATCACTGTCTTATATTGCTGTTTTGCGGCAGCAGTACAGCGCAGAGAGACAAAAATATTACAAACTACAAAATAAATAAATAGTGCAAAAGGGAATAGTGGATTAGTGTTCATGGGTTCATGGGCTGTTCGGAAATCTGACAGCAGAGGGAAACTAATATAATTTGGTGCTAAATTTAGGCCGTTCCTTTGAAATTAGGGTTGAGCTGCCTTACTGAGACAATACGTAGAGTACTGTATCTAGTCACTGAGCTGCTCAAATAGATCACAGCCTTGTACCTTACTTAGGATTGATAATGACTGGTTCTGCCATGGGACTAACAAGCTAAAGTTAACTTTTTCAATTACTGCTCCGTGAATGTAGTTAAAATGCAACAGTTCCACCTAATAGTGACAGTCTTACTTAGTGTCCCAGTTCTAGATTCATGACCTATTTCAGTCAGAATTCTTGTTCGAGATAAAATCCACGGTGAAGTGTTTTCTACAACCAATCCAACACCTTGGCATGTTACCTGGTCTACTAGGTAGATTGTTAGCCTGCTGTTGGGCACAGGACCAGCTTTTTCATTGGCTGCTTATTACAGACATATGTAACAATATGGATTTGCATGGGGCAAGCACAGGAGGTTAAATGCTTAAAATTATTGGGATGAAGGAGAAAAATTGCTGTCATTTGTAAATGGCTGCAACCCTGTGGCAGATGCGATGGGAGCAGGGACTAAGGGCACAAAAAGTCAATCGGTTGAGCACAACCTGGCCCAGTGTAGGCTTCTTGCAGTTACAACAAAATGATGTGCCATCTGCAAAGTAGGGCTTGTTGTTCTGGCAAGGTGGCGAGGCACAAGGGTCTATCTTCTGATCACATGCGGGGCCAGTAAAACCTGCAGTTGTACATTCGAATCATGATTGAAAAGCATTTTTTTAAAAATGATTCATGAGCTAGATACTATTTATTTAGTGATACAGTGCAGAGTAGGCTTTTCCAGTCTTACCTAGTGTCCTAGTTCTAGATTCATGCTGCTCCAGCAACCACCGACAATCCTGATTTAACCCTAACCTAACCATGGGGCAACTTGCAATGACTAATTAACCTACCCAGTCTTTGGATTGTGGGAGGAAACGGGAGAAGCCTAGGAAAACGTTTGAGTTCCACAGAGACACCTTACCAATGACGCCAGAAATAAACTTCGAATTCTGACGCCCGAACTGTAATCAATGCACTAAGTGCTACACTACCGTGGCACCCAATATCACACATGGATTTAGGGCGGTGGGGGAAATGTACCTTCCATACCCTTTCATCCACAGCATTCATTTCATTACCTATGAGGCTGGGGAAGAATTTCTCAAGAACGTTTTCCTTCAGATGAGTCGACCTTGGGAAAAACATCTCTAGAGTTTTTCCAAATGAAGCTTGTACTGTACATAATTTGTACTTTGACCTAATGCTTGGGTGTCGAGCTGGCTTTATAATTCATATTTCTTGCATGACCGAAGGACTAAATCATCTACTTTTGCACTTTGTTAATGCCCATCTCTATAGCATGGGTTAAATTATACCTGTACATTGGTTGCCATGTTATATTTATATACATATTACATTATATTACACTGACAGAGCCACTGTGTGCACATGTCTGCTGCCTTTAACTCAATTCTCTGTGCCTATCCTGGAGGTAATATCCTCCAAACAGAAGACCAGTTCTATCCTGGGATAGAAGTATTCACTGTGCAAGTGTGACATCCTTACTGAAGAGAAGGCAAAGTCAAAGATGGTTGAGGAGCATGTACCATACCTGGGTCACAGAGGCATTTGTAGCTCGTTCCAAAGCTGCGGCAAGTGCCTTGGGAGCAGGGATTAAGGGCACAGAAGTCGATCAGCTGAGAACAAACTGGTCCAGTGTAGGCTGGACTGCAGTTACAACTATATGATGTGCCATCTGCAAAGCACGTCCCATTGTTCTGACAGGGTGATGAGGCACAAGGGTCAATCTTCTGATCACACGTGGGGCCGGTAAAACCTGCAGTGTAAATCAAAGGTAAACATGTTAGTGACACACGGTGTGCGTTTAGTGAATTTCCTTACAGTTTCTTCCTTCACAATTAACTTCACTTGGGTATTCCATATATCTGAATAAATGGATGTTGCTGAATTTACTCCAAAGATATGCTTTAAGACACAAAGCAATAGACAAAGAAATTTTAGCCTGCAGGAAGGCCCTGAAGTCCCCATTGTCTGAATTCATTGCACAAGAAAAGCAAAAAGCTAAGTTTTTCAGGATATCACCAGGTGTAGTCTATTGAATTGCAACCACGAAGAATTAAACAACTTGATTTAGTTAGCAAATAAATTCTGTTCACTGAAACTTTTGTGGTTTGAATGACATATTGGAGCAGTAAATCCAAATACAATCCTATATTTTTCACATTAGACGGAAATGGGCCTTCACCATGAGTTTAAATGTTCAGATGTAATTCACTGTAGGTGGAGTGTGAGCCATCTGTAAATTGCAAAGCGATACATACTGTCAGGTTTAATATGATACTGCAGGGAGAAATTACACCTTGTTTGCTGGAACTAAACTTATGCAGGTTTCAGCCATTAGTTGTACAAAACACATCACATTTGGTTTATTGAGTCACTCACTCGCAGAAACTACAGAACATTGCCGTGTTCTGTCTCCAACCTATCAGTCAACTAATAACCAACCTCATAAGAACACTTCCAATTAATGTTGTTTCAGAGTATTACTTCAGGAGATCTCACATGCTTTCACTGAGGAATAAGAAAGGTATGACCACTTTAAGGGGATATTATAGACCACCCAACAGTTCGCATGATTTGGAGGAGCAAATTTGTATGCCATCGCAGACTGTTGCAAGGAACATAAGCTTGCTATAGTAGGTGATTTCAACTTTCCACATATTGACTGGGACTCCCATACTGTGAGAGGGCTGGATAGGAAAGAGCTGGTTAGATAGGTTCTCTTAATCAGTACATAAAAGTTCCAACCAGAGAGAGTGTGATACTAGATCTCCTAGTAGGGAATGAGACAGGGCAGGGGACAGAAGTTTATATAGGGGAACACTTTTCATCTAGTCATCATAATGACATTAGTTTCATGGTAGTTATGGAAAAGGATAGGTCTGGTCCTTGGGTTGAGAATCTAAATTGGACAAAGACTAATCTTATCAGAAAGATCTGGCAAGTGTGGATTGGGACAGGTTGTTTTCTGGCAAAGGTAGACTTGATAAGTGGGAGGCCTTCAAGAGTGAAATTTTCAGAGTACAAATCTTATATGTGCCTGTCAAAATAAAAGATAATGATAACAGGTTTAGGGAACCTTGGTTTTCAAGAGATACTGAGGCCCTGGTTATGGAAAAGAAGGAGGTACTTAGCAGGCATAGGCAGGTAGGAACAATTGAGGTACTTCAGGAGTATAAGAAATACAAGAGAACACTTAAGAAGGAAATCAAGAGAGCTAAAAGAAGGCATGAGGTTGCTGTAGCAGACAAGGTGAAGGAGAATCCTAAGCGCTTTACAGATATGTTAAAAGCAAAAGGATTGTAAGGGACAAAATTGGTCCTCTGGAAGATCAGAAAGGTAATCCTTGTGTGGAGACAAAACAGATGAGGGAGATCTTAAAAGAATTTTTTGCATCTGTATTTACTCAGAAGATGGATACAGAGTCAATAGAAGTATGGTAAAGTGGCACCAATTTCATGGAGTTACAGAGAGGATGTGTTTTTGCTGTCCTGAGGCAAAATAGGGTGGATAAATCCCCGGGTTTGACAAGGTGTTCCCTCAGACCCTGTGGGGGAGGGGGGGGATGCAGAAATTACCAGGGACCTAGTAGAGATATTTAAATTACCCTTAGTGACAGGTGGGGTACCTAAGAATTGGAGGATAGCCAATGCTATTCCACTGTTTAAGAAAGGCTCTAAAAATAAAGCAGGAAGTTATAGGCCAGTGAACCTGACCTCAGTTGTGGGAAAGTTATTGGAAGGTACTCCAGGGGGCTGGATATATAAGTATTTGGATAGACATGGTCTGATTAAGGATAGTCCACATGACTTTGCGTGTAGTAGGTCATGTCTAACCGATCTTATAGAGTTTTTCCAGGATGTTACCAGGAAAGTTGATGAAGGCAAGGCAGTAGATGTTGTCTACATGGACTTTAACACAGCATTTAACAAGTTCCCACATGGGAGGTTAGTCAAGTAGGTTCAGTCACACAGCATTCAAGATGAAGTAGTAAATTGAATTAGACATTGGCTTTGTGGGAGAAGCCAGAGAGTGGAAGTAGATGCCTTGCCTCTGACTGGAGGTCTGTGACTAGTGGTGCGCCACAGGGATCGGTGCTGGATCTGTTGTTGTTTGTCATCTATATCATTGATCTGGATGATAATGAAGTTCACTGGATCAGCAAATCTGTGAATTATTGGGGGTGTAGTGGACAGCGAGGAAGTCTGTCAGGGCTTGCAGGGGGTTCTGGACCAGATAGAAAAAAGGGCTGAAAAATGGCAGATGGGAATTTAATGTAGACAAGTGCAAGATTTTCCACTTCAGTAGGATCAATCAGGATAGGACATACACAGTGAACAGTCGGGCACGAAGGAGTGTGGTAGAACAAATGGATCTGGGATTTCAGGTAGGTAATACATTGAAAGTGGCATTACAGGTAGATAGGGTCGTAAAGAAAGTATTTTGCACGCTGGCCTTCATTAATAAAAGTGTTGAGTTCAGGAGATGGGATGTTATATTGAAGTTTTATCAGACATTGGTGAGCCCTAATTTGGAGTATTGTGTGCAGTTTGGTCACCTACCTACAAAAAAAATGTAAAAAAGGTTGAAAGAATACAGAGAAAATTTACAAAGCTGTTGCCAGGTCTGGAGGACCTGAATTATAAGGAAAGCTTAAGTAGGTTAGGACTTTATTCCTTGGAATGTAGAAGATTAAGAGAAGATTTGATAGAAGTACGCAAAATTATAATGGGTACAGATAGGGTAAATGCAAGCAGTCTTTTTTCACTGAGATTGGGAGATTGGGGGGGATTACAACTAGTGGTCATGTTTTAAGGGTGAAAGGCGAGAAGTTTAAGGGGAACATGAGGGGGAACTTCTTCACTCAGAGGGTGGTGAGCGTGTGAAATGAGCTGCCAGCTCAAAATGGTGCATGCAAGCTCGATTTCAATGTTTAAGAGAAGTTTGGATAGGTACATGGATGGTAGGGGTATGAGGAACTATGATCCTGTTGCTGGTCGATGGGAGCAAGCAGCTTAAATAGCTTGGTATGGACTGGATGGCCTGTTTCTGTGCTGTACTTTTCAATGAATCTATGATTCTAATTGTATTATCTTCAAAATTAATAACCTACACACCCACATTTTCAGCCGAGTCATTTATACTGTATATATCATATACAGCAGAGGTTCCAGTATGGATCCATGCAGAACACCACTAGTCTCAGACCTCCAGCAAGAATAAATGCTATCAGCCAATACCCTCCGTCTTCTATACAAACCAATTCTGAATCTAAACAGCCAATTCACTGTGTATCCCATGGATAATCTCTGGAAAAGTCTTCCATGAAGGACCTTGTCAAACACCTTACTAAAATCCATGCAGACAACATCTACAGCTCTGTCTTCATTAATCACCTTCATCGCTTCCGTGAAAAACTTAAAACACATTATTAAGACATGACTTTCTCCAGACAAAGCCATGCTGTCTCCATTTTTTCCAATTGCTCATAAATCCTGTCTCTAAGAATGCCCCCCTCCCCACCAATCTTCCCTACTACTGACAAGAGACTCGCTGTAGTTTCCAGGATTGTCCCCATTCCACTCCTTGAATAATTAGCTTCTCGCTGGTCCTCCAGGATATTGATCAAGGTCCCAGCATTCTCATGTCTTGCCTGTCTCAATTACCTGGAGTAAATCCCGTTAGGTCATGGGGACTAATTCTTTAAGCAACCCAGTACTACCCCCTTCTTTATCTTAAAACACCTAGCAAATTAGTAGGCTCCACAATGATCTCCCTAACGTCTACGCCCTTCTCTTTAGTAAATACCGATGCAGGTAGAACCTCACCCACATCCTCTGCCTCCAAGTGCACGTTCCCTCCTTTATTCCTGAGTGGGCCTACCCGCTGCCTAGTTATTCTCTTGCTCTTGTATTTAAATACAAGATGCACTCATATTTAAATAGCACCTTTTACATCCTTTCAAAACATCCCAAATATCCTCAGAGCTAATCAAGCTTAATGGAGATAGTGCAATGCCAGCCATGTGGCACTGACACTGTTATACCAGAGGCATTAATATTTGGCTTTAAATGTCCAGGTACTTATTGCACAAACTGTAGATTTTATGAACATTAAAGGTTAGAACATAGAACAGGAACAGGACCTTTGACCCACAGTATTACATCAAACTAATTAAGATAATGACATCCAATACCTTCTGATTACACACTGTTCATATCCCTCCATTCTCAGCATCTTCATGTACCCAACTAGGAGCCTCCTAGCTGTCTCTGTCATATCGCCCTCCACATTCCTCACCTGCCAGCGCATTGCAGGCACCCAGAACTCTCTGTGTAAGAAACTTGTCCCACACATTTCATTTAAGCTCTCTCCCTCTCACCTTAAATATATGCCTTCACGCCCTCAGACATTAGACATTGCGACTATGGGGAAAAAAGATACTGGCTGTCTGCTCTATCTCCTTATGTTGTTCGTCCATTAACTTTGCAGCAGTTGTTTTATTACTGGTCAATTTTCACTCTCTCCTCTTAAAGACATTATTTCATCACAGAGATATGGGAATATTTAGTGGAATTTAAACATAATTCATGAATTTCTCTTTATACCTAACTTGAGAAAGTTTAACCCTTTTGCAGAGTGGGAACCCAGAGACAACAGAAGGGTCAAGAAAGATGGTGAAGAATTAGAACACATGGTTATAAAAGAAATATGAACACTGACCCAAATATTGGAGATTATTTCGGTAGAGGACAGTACGTAGATAAATTTTATACCAAAAATGAACTCCCAACAATTTGCGGATCTCATTTCAATAAGATTTCTAATTTAAGTGCTCCAATTTGTTCACAAAAGCCTTATATGTGTGTAAAGTTTTGCCCTTTTATTTAATTTTACATTTATGGAATTAGAATAAGTTCAAACTACAACATAATTTTGTTTTTTCTTAATTATTGTTTGTTTTTGATTTGACTGCTGTATGAATAGCTAAATAGGCTATAAAATCAAATTAGATAACTCTGTTGTGTTACTCACCCAGATTTTATTATAGCACCATATTGAATTATGAATTATTTTATAATACTTGTGCAATAATTCAAATCAAATCAGCACTTATTCCTCTTATTCCAGATCTTTTTGCATTCCATTGTCCATTTCTCCATTGGGGGGTTAACTATACGTTCCCCTGCAAGGGGCTCACTGTCTGGAATATCTTCCGTCTCCTCCTTTAAGACCATCCTCTTTGATCAGCATTTTGGCTGTTTCCCCTTGCATCCCCAAAATTTACAGTAGTGCCCAATGTTTTCTTTCCATGTAAAGTGCTATGGGATCAGTTTCAAAATTAAGGCAGCAGCATAAATACAAATTCTTACTGTTGCTTTTAATCGCTCGCATTTCTTTGTGTCTACGTCTAGATAATCCATAATTCAGTTTCTGCAGTTCTGCAACTTATAAAGAATCCAATTACCAAGCCATCTTGATAACTGAAACAAATTTGTTAAATGAAAAAAAAAGACTAATCTGCTTGAATGCTGCACAATCCTATTAAAGGACTGTTGCGATAGCTGAGCATTTCAGAAACTGGGTAGCAGAGTTTAACAGCGGCTAAAACATTACGTTATCAGACAGAAACACACATTCAGGTCCCAATTTCAAAATAGGTTGTCTTCATCATGATTACAGAATTATTCAACCACTTTTTGGTACTTGCATTCCTAAATTGCTGTAGCTGTAATCATCTTAGTGAAGTGTGAAATAATAAGATGAGCAGATGTTTTGTGTACAATTAATGGCTGCTCAGTTAGACAAGGACTTTTTTCAGACTCATTACACGACATCTCAGAAAATGAGTTTCTGCCACTACATTTGCAAAACCACTTAAAAAATGTAACATTACATCTCCCATACTTCCCTAAACTTTGTTATCTCAATTCAAGTTAACACATCTTCCATTTACTGTTTCACACTTCCCCTATTTCTGAATAGAGCTTTCAGCTAGCCAGCATCAGTGTGCTGCCTTAATGGAGTGGAATTCACTAATTGACCGTAAGTCACAGGGACAGAATTAGGCCATTCGGCATACTGATCAGCTCCAACCTTCAATCATAGCTGATTAATTTTCCCTCTCAACCCTATTCTGCTTTCTCCCTGTAACATTTGATACCCTTGTAAATCAAAAATCTATCAAGGTCCGCTTTTAATGACTTGCCCTCCTCAGCAGTCCGTGGCACATCAATCCACAGATTCACCAGCCTCCGGCTCAAGAAATTCCTACTCATCTCCAATGTAGATGGATATCTCTCTATCCTGTGAGCTGTGCCTTTTAGTCCTAGACTCTCACACTATTGGAAACACCCTCTCCATGCCCACTCTATCAGGACCTTTCAATATTTGGTAGATTTCAATAAGATCTCCCTCATTTTTTTCTAAAATTCAGAGAGTACAGGCCCAGAGTCATTAAACACTCCTCATACATTAACCCTTTCATTGCCAGTAGCAAAGTTCAAATAAATTTATTATCAAAGTACATATGTGTTACCATATACAATTCTGAGATTCTTTTTCCTGCAGGCATTCACAGCAACACAGTAAAACACAATAGAATCAGTGAAAAACTGCACCCAGCTGGATGGGAAAACAACCAGTTAGCAAAAGGCAGCAAGCTGTGCAAATACAAAACGAAAAAATAATAATTATAAATTACTTCCTTACTGCCAACTCAATCTACAAGTTAATCCTTAGGGAATCCTGCACAAGGACTTCCAAGACCTTTTGCATCTCTGATTTTTGAATTTTCTGCCTGTTTAGAAAATAATTTATACCTTTGTTCCTTCTACCAAAGTGCGTGTTCATACACTTATCCACACTGTATTACATTTGCCCATTTTCCTCATCTGTCCAACTCTTTCTGCAGATTCCCTGCTTCCTCAACACTACCTGCCACTCCACATAATTTTATATCATCAGTAAATTTGGCAGCAAAGTCAACAATTCTGTCATCCATATCATTGATATATTGTGAAAAGAAGGGGTCCCAACACGAACCCCTGCGGAATACCACTAGTCACTGGCAACCAACCAGAAAAGGCCTCCTTTACTCCCACTTTTTGCCTTATGCCAGTCAGTCAATCTTCTATCCATCCTAATATCTTCCCTGTCTTAACTTACAGCTCTTAACTTATTTAGCAGCCTCATCTGTGGCATCTTTTCAAAAGCCTTCTGAAATTCCAAGTACACAACATCCACTACCTCTCCTTTGTCTGTCCTACCTGTTTTTCCTCAAAGATTTCTAACAGATTTTTTCAGGAAAGAATTCCTCTTAAGGAAACCATGTTGACTTTGGCCTACTTTATCATGTCTCTCCAAGTACCGTAAAACTTTACCCTTCCTGGCTACCTTGTAATGCTCTAGAGCCTGGTCTAATCCTTGCTTCCTAAACGTCACAGATTGAGGATAAAGGGGAAGCCTTTTAGGACCGAGATTAGGAAAAACTTCTTCACACAGAGAGTGGTGAATCTGTGGAATTCTCTGCCACAGGAAACAGTTGAGGCCAGTTCATTGGCTATATTTAAGAGGGAGTTAGATATGGCCCTTGTGGCTAAAGGGATCAGGGGGTATGGAGGGAAGGCTGGTACAGGGTTCTGAGTTGGATGATTAGCCATAATCATACTGAATGGCGGTGCAGGCTCAAAGGGCCGAATGGCCTACTTCTGCACCTATTTTCCATGTTTCTATGTTTAATTATGCTTCCTTCTTCCTCTTGCTTGATATTCCATATCTCTTGTCACCTATGTTTCCTTCACCCTGCTGTCCTTTCTTTGCCTCAGTTGGACAAACCTGTCTAGAACCCCAAACAAATGTTCACTGGATACCCTTCACATTTCTGTTCACTCATGTCTCCATAATCTCTTCAGCTACCTCTTTCAGAACCCGGGGGGTGGGGGGTAGTCCGTCTGCTCCAGTTGACTTACTTTCAGATCTTTCAGTTTCCCAAGCACTTTTTTAGTAATAAATCACTTCTGCCCCCTCATGGTCTCCAACTTCTGGAACCTGCTGGAATCTTCCATAGTGAAGACTGACCCAATGACCAAAGCTAACATAGTTTAATAAAATAGGGCTATCCATGTTCAAGAGACTGGTGGAGTTGCATTTGGAATATTTTATTTGGTTTTGGTCACCTGTTGTAGGAGAGATGCTGTTAAACTGGAAAGATTGCACAAAAGGTTTACAAGGATGTTGTCAGGACTCAGGAGACTAAGAATGAGAGGTTAAGCAGGCTAGAATTGTCGGAGAGTGAGACATGCAGGAGAATACAGCTTGTAGAGAGATGTATCAAATTATGAGTGGCGTAAGTAGGGTGATAGCCCATTGTCTTCTTTCTAGGGTTGGGGAATGAAGAAGTAGAAGGCATAGGTTTAAGCGGATGGGGAGAAACGGTAGAAACCTGAGGGAAAACACGAGGAATTCTGCAGATGCTGGAAATTCAAGCAAAACACATCAAAGTTGCTGGTGAACGCAGTAGGCCAGGCAGCATCTCTAGGAAGAGGTACAGTTGACGTTTTGGGCCCAGACCCTTCGTCAGGACTAACCGAAGGAAGAGCTAGTAAGAGATTTGAAAGTGGGAGGGGGAGGGGGAGATCCAAAATGATAGGAGAAGACAGGAGGGAGAGGGATGGAGCCAAGAGCTGGACAGTTGATTGGCAAAAGGGATATGAGAGGATCATGGGACAGGAGGCCCAGGGAGAAGGAAAAGGGGGAGGGGAGTAAAAAACCCAGAGAATGGGCAAAGGATACAGTCAGAGGGACAGAGGGAGAAAAAGGAGAAAGAGAGAAAGAATGTGTGTATATAAATAAATAACGGATGGGGTACAAGGGGGAGGTGGGGCATTAGCGGAAGTTTGAGAAGTCAATGTTCATGCCATCAGGTTGGAGGCTACCCAGACGGAATATAAGGTGTTGTTCCTCCAACCTGAGTGTGGCTTCATCTTTACAGTAGAGGAGGCCGTGGATAGACATATCAGAATGGGAGTGGGACGTGGAATTAAAATGTGTGGCCACTGGGAGATCCTGCTTTCTCTGGCGGACAGAGCGTAGGTGAAAAATGAGGGGCAACTTTTTCATCCAGATTAGTCTGTATACTGTATGGAATGAGCTGCCTTTGGAGGTGGTTGAGGCAGGTACACTAATAACTTTAAAACTCATATTGTTCAGGGGTGTGGATACAAAAGGTAATGAGAGACATGAGCTGAATGCAGGCAAGTGGGACTAACTTAGATAGGTGTCTTGGTTGATTCAGACCAGGTAGGCCGAGGGGCGTATTTCCATGCTCTATGACTCCATGTTCAAAAGACACTGGCAAACATCACTGGCCAAATCAGTTATGATTTTGGATTTCAATTGCACACTGAAAGAAATACTTGGAAAGCATTAAAAAAAAATAAACAAACAACTGAAATTGTACATTGCTTCAAAAGTGCACGGTCAGACATGAACAAAATGCCCAGTGCTTTACGCTCAGAGAATTATTTATCACTCTACTAATATCAGATTTTAAAAAATGCTCTGGCTCTTCTGTTCTATGCTATTTGAGAGGCCTTACTCTTCACTGCTTCTCTATATACTCATGAAGTCAAAATTTCAGAAGCAACCTGTAGATTTTGGTTGTAAAGTTATTGGGATGAGCATGCCTTCACAGAGGGCCTTATATAAATACATTCTTATTCTGAGTGTAATTCAAAATTGGAATTTGGTTGCAATTTGCAAATTGCTTAAGTTTTGCTCCCTTCAATCATCAAAGTGATAAGAAGTGGGATTTCTTACCGCTTTTTATTTTATTGTTCTTCATATCACATATTTTCAGGATCTAATATTGAACAAGTTGCCCTTCTGTGGATAGCGAGTTAGAAATGGATTTTATATAATTATTAAAAATTGGGCCCAGATGTTATCAAGTCTGGAGGGATCCATTATAAACATTGCAAATATCTGTCCTTACTGATGCATGAAATTTATTTGGATGATCTAGCTAACATTTGTGTCAGATGCAGCTATTAGACTCCAGGCT
This sequence comes from Mobula birostris, assembly GCF_030028105.1. Lineage (NCBI taxonomy): Eukaryota > Metazoa > Chordata > Chondrichthyes > Myliobatiformes > Myliobatidae > Mobula > Mobula birostris. The sequence goes on from NC_092373.1 coordinate 27,614,884, forward strand.
TGCTAGGACTGATTTGTAGTGGAAAATGCAAATTAACTCAAACAGTATTTAGATTAGATTAGATTCAACTTTATTGTCATTGTGCCGAGTACAGATACAAAGCCAATGAAATGCAGTTAGCATCTGACCAGAAAAGCAAAGAATAGTATTATTTACAAAATAACTGTGAATAAAAAGTAAGTGCTACAGCACACAAATATAAAAGTACTGAGACAGTACAATATGGCTGCAATACTGCTTAGTGCTGTGATGTGAGGTTCAGTAGGGTCACAGCCTCAGGGAAGAAGCTCTTCCTGTGCCTGCTGGTACGGGAGCGAAGGCTCCTGTGGCACCTACTGGATGGGAGGAGAGTAAAAAGTCCATGGTTAGGGTGAGATGCATCCTTGATAATGCTTTTCACCCTTCCCAGGCAGCGTTTATGGTAGATGTTCTCAATAGTGGGCAATTGGGTGCCGATAATCCGCTGGGCGGTTTTCACCACACACTGGAGTGCTTTGCAGTCTGATACGGGACAATTGCCATACCACACTGAGATGCAGTTGGTGAGTATGCTCTCAATGGTACAGCGGTAAAAGTCCGTCAGTATCCTGGGACAGAGGAGAGCTTTCTTGATGCTCCACAGGAAATAAAGGTGCTGTTGCTCCTACGGCTCCGTTGATGTAGATGGGTAAAATACAGTAAGTATTTTATAATTTTGTCTTAGAGAATACAATTTAAACATGGTGAATAAATAATATAATAGCTTTCCCAACCAAATATGAAATTGCAGCACTCGTCTGACATCAAGCAACATTGCACAAAGACCAGAGAGTAGATAAGGGACTCGGGGACCAGTGATGGACACAATGTGTTTGGCCATGATATTTCGAGAATTGCTTTCTATTTGTTAGATAAAGTCAGGTGTCGGTTCTGTCTGGGTGACACAGTAGCACAGCCGTTAGCACAGCACTTTACGGTGCCAGCGATCATCGATTGGGGTGTGACTCCTGCTGCCGTCTGTAACGGATTTGTTTGTTCTCCCCATGTGACCAAGTAGGTTTCCACCAGGTGCTCTGGTTTCCCTCCACATTACAAAAATGTACGGGTCAGGGTTAGCACGTTGTGGGCTTGCTGTGTTCTGCTACAGGTGTGGTGACGCTTGTGGGCTGCCCAGTACAACTCTCGCTGATTTGATTCAATGCCAATGATACATTTCACTGTATGTTTTGATGCACATGAGATAAATAAAGCTAATCTAAATCTAAATCTAACATCTCACCACAGCTAACAATGTAGTGGTTCTCTAGGACTGCATTGGAATACCATTCTAGATTATAAAATGTGGTTATATTGCTCAAAATTACAAACTTCTGACTTCAACAGAGAAATCCTGACATATGACAGAAGTTAAAATGTCTACTTCTAAGAGCAGAGTAGCTAGTGAATAGAATTTGGAAAAGTCGGGGTTAACGCTTTTCCTTTTCTTTGGCTAGATTCTGTGCCATGCAATATTCCTTGGTTGGAGGGATTGAAGGTTTTGAAAGATATCCAAACTATTACCGGGTTAGGTTATTTGTCAGGGACCACACACACACACAATGCCGAAGGAACTCAGCATGTCAACAGCATCCATGGGAAATTAACAATCAACATTTCAGACTGAGACCTTTCATAAGGAATGCTGCCTGACCTGCTGAGTTCGTCCAACGTTTTATGTGTGTTACTCAAGATATCCAGCAACTGCAGAATCCCATGTGTCTAAAACAGGTGATAATTCCCTTATACGTAACCAGGCTTCTGGTAAGTTAGTGGCACACTTGGTTGAAGTGATCTCTGTGTGTCCAACAAATGGTGCAAATGCAAGACAAGTTGGATCTTCATCTACGGTTGACCCAGCAGAACTGCTACATGCTTTACATCCCATGTACCATCAGCCTTCAGACCATATCACTCAGGGATCTGTGACAATATTATTTTTGTGACTATACATGCTGTTGTAACTATATGTGTTGTGTGTGTTGCCCAAATGTATGTGTTTTGTAACTTGGTCCTGGAGGAATGCTAACACGAGGAATTCTGCAGATGCTGGAAATTTAAGCAACACACATCAGGGTCTCGAAGGGTCTCGGCCCGAAACGTCGACTGTACCTCTTTCTAAAGATGCTGCCTGGCCTGCTGCGTTCAGCAGCAACTTTAATGTGTGTTGTCTGGAGGAATGCTGTTGCATTTAGCTGTATACATTTATATAGTTGAATGACAATTAATATTTGATACAAAATCTATAGGGTCTGTGATGAGCTGCCCACTAAAACAGCATTAATGAAAACCAAGGCTTAGCCTTAGGCTGGCTTTCAGCCTCCTGAAAATAATGATCTGTACATGCAGACCACTGAGATCAGGAACTTAGTGTCTAGAGAGGTAGCAGGGAAGAAATGAATTCAATAAAGTATGACTATGACTATGACTATGAAGAATAATGCAGCTTCTGATACCCGGGATATATGTTATTTTAATCAATTGTCTTCCAAGATTTGTGTACGGTATTGGTTTATTTGCTTTCTGATTTGGTGTGATGTTTACTTCTCCTTTTGAAAGGAGATGTTGCTTTCCCAATCTTACATCAATTGAATGCAAGTAATTACCATTGATTTACAATTACTGGGTACCAATTACAGATTGATGCTGCTCAGCTGGTACTCGTCAATGGGGCCAGATGTTGGCTTGTTGCAAATTAAAGCCTAAAAATTATAGCTCCATACTAGATGTATAAGGTCAAGAAACAGATTTGAAACACCTGTCTGATTATAGATTAAAATGTTTAGATTTCCTCAAGCAACTCAAAGAAAATTCTGGAGGAACTCAGAAAGCCAGGCAGCATTTATGGAGGGGAATAAACAGTTGATGTTCTGGGCTGGGACCCTTCATTAGGACTGAAACAGGATTCATTAAGGTCTCTGCCCGTAATGTCTACTGTTTATTCGCCTGCATGTCTTGCTGAGTTCCTCCAGCTTTGTGTGTGTGTTGCTTAAGATTTCCAGCTTCTGCAGAATCTCTTATGCTTAGATTTCCTCAAAGATTCTTTTCAGGAATCCAAAAGTCAATCAAAATAAGTAACAGTTTTTGGTTTGACTGTGGATTTCTAAAAAAAACACGATGAAATTAAGATGGACAAGGCAGGTGGGAAATGTAGTATTTTGTTGCACTCTCAGTAAATGTGTTAAATAAATCTATAGAAAGTTAGTTTAGTCAAGAGTGCAAAGATAGTCATTTTGTATTTTAATATCCTATACCATTGCGCACAATATATAACCTCTCTTGTTTTTTTCCAAGTTGTTTCTAAGGTTATCTCTGTCTCTTTACCATTTGATGCAAGTCATCAAACTGTATTAGATTCTGGAGCTTGAGAGAAAATGTATCTCAAGCCCTCCTGTAATTCAGATTTTGTTTCTGTGTTCCCTTCCACACCTTGTGGTGCATTGGGCAGCAACCTTGCTGTTTCTTTAGAATTTTTTTGTCTTTTTTTTTAATGAGGCTGAGTTGCTAGCTTGACACTCAACCCAACACGAGTGGAAAGGAACCGGCTGGATTCGAACCCAGGACCACTCGCCTCGAATTTTGGTGTAGGTGCCACAACACCAACGGACGCAAAGTTTAGATTTTTTTCCATGTGATATTCCCGGAAGGAGTTAGTAAGTAAAATATTGGTTTTACTTGAAAAATAGCCTGAAAAATACTGGTTTAGGTTAACATTCAGGTTTCCCTGGAAATCATCTGAAACAAGTGCTAGCTCTTTTATATGGGCTGAATTTGCTTAATTTACTCACCAACTCCCAAACCTTTCTACCTTTCTTCTATCATTATTTCTGTCACTAACCCTGTCTCTTTCCCTCTGACCACACACTTATTCAATGCATCCTTCCATTTGATTTCCCGTAGCGTCTTTATCAAATCTTCTTCCCTGCCTCTCACTGTGAATTCCTATTCTTATTAAGGAAGTTTTCAAAAATCAACACCATTTTCTTTAGAAATATAAAACTTAAGCAGCCAGCACAGCTCTCCTCAGATCCTGGCCTACATTTATTCTTCAGCCAACACTGTATTTGATCATTAGTACCTGGTATTTGCAGCATCCCACTGTAAATTTACCTTGATAGCATTTTGAAAGTATTTCATGATTTACCCAAATGCCTGAAACAATTGAATGACTTACAGTTCCAAATCAAGTGTCCTTGCTTGCTAAACAACCCAAGCAGGTTGAATCATGGTTTTTGATAAGGTAAAATAAAATGCAGGGGTCAGGAGAATTCAGGGGAAAGAAACTGATTGGAATGGGAATGAAAAATCTGCTCTCTGAAGAGCCAGGATGGATTGTAAGGGCCCAGGACCCTCCCATTCTATTCGAGTTTGATCTTTCCAGAGGCGCTAAACATTAAGATGCTTACTATTGATGATTAAAATAACAAGCACAGAACTTACTGCAAAAAAAAAACAGTCAGTAGGCCAGGCCTCATCTGGGGGAAGAGGAATGGGATTAACCTTTCAGGTCAAAAACTCTTCATCAGAAGTGGAAGGCAATAAGAGGGGGTGGAGAGAGGGAATGTCTCTGATAGGGTAAATGGAGACCACATGGGAATAAACTGTAAACTGGGTTACCTGGTTGATGAGGAAAGGGTGCACATAGACAGTGAAGAATCTAGGATTGCTGAATGCAGAGCAAGAATTCATGCCTGGGAGGCTTAGTATTTCCTCCATTTCCAGAGAGAAAATCAGGAGAAAAACAAACTACTTGTAGTTTCTTCTTTTCTCTGCTTCCCAGTCTTTGAACTGAAACTTAACTCTGTATCTCTCCACACAGTTGCTGCCTAACTTGTGAAGTACTGCCAACATTTTCTGTTTGATTTCAGATTTCCAATATCTATTTTTTGAGCTTTTCGAAATCTTCCCACCCGGATTCGAATGAAATTTCATGTATGTTTAATGAATTGTGGTTCTCAGTTCTCATTTTGGCAAAGTACCTGGGGATAGGGAGGGTCACTCACATTCAGATTTATTTATTTCTCATATGTACAGCGAAACACAATCCAAGGATGTGCTGGGGACAGCGCGCAGTGTCACCACCCATTTTGACGCCAGCGTAGCAGGCTTACTGTGTTCAGCAGAGCACTACAACAAACCGCTTTCCTCCCTCCCAGCCACCCACTCAACCGCAGGGCAGTCCGCCTTGGGCCTTCATTACCCAAACACGCCACTGAGGGACATTAGACGTACTGCTCGTGTTGGAAGCTTACCTTCTAGACAGAGGCAGCTATAGTCTGTTTCTCTGCTCATGCAGGTGGCTCCATTTTCACAGGGCTCAGAGACACAATGATCAATCTGAGTCTGGCACAGTTCCCCTGTGTAACCTGGTAACACAGAAAATATCCAAAGAATATAACTGCCTCTCACAGCAGAGAAGAATTTTATTTTTATTAGTTATTCAATATTTCCTTGTCAGGAAAGCAACTATTTACATGCCGAACGTTATAACTCAAGCAACGTCACTAAAACTGTTTATCCTGTTATTTAACTTGACCGTTGTCTCACCTGACATGTTACAATTTACTTCTGTATTACTTACATTTCCAGATAACTGATAGCACATTATTTTGGGAGATAGCTCTGTGCCGAAATGAATGCTGGATAGATATCTGGAAAGAAGGAATTAGCAACACACACAAAATGCTGGAGGAACTCAGCAGGCCAGAAGCATCTATGGAAAAGATTACAGTCAATGTTTCGGGCCTGAGATCCTTTATCATGACTGATGAAGAGTCGTGGCCCGAAACGTCGACTGCACTCTTTGTCGTAGATCAGGGGTAAGCAACCTACTGCCCACGAAGGTATTTTGACTAGCCTGCGAGCAAATATTGGGATACTATGCTTATCCGGCCCACGAGCCATTTTTCCTTATTCTGAGTGTTTCACGCGACCACACTGATGGACATGCATGGCGTCTTGTTACACTGGCCCCAGGTTCCGTTTTGTTCCAAACCAAACACTGGTAGATACGAATGACGGGAAGGCAGACTACCTTGTTAATATGTACTAGATACTCTCCATGCACGCGCAGGTTTTCTGATGGGATCATTCAAACTTGTAAACAGAAACAGTGTCACTGTGTTTTAACAAGAAATCCACGCTAAATATCCAGATATTTACAAGTGCTACGATACTTGTTGAATAACTCGTGTTTCGAAATAAAATCGAAGAAAAAAATTCCAATGGCAGTGAATGCAAAACGCAGGAAGGTAGACACAGTGCCAAAATTTCCAAGACACTTGAACACTAGATTACTTCTTCATCGAGCAAGCTGGGAAACCAATTTGTCTCATTTGCTAGAAAATGTTGCTGTGAAGAAGGTGGCAAATATCATGCGACATTACGAGACCCGCCATAGTGGAAATTTTAACAAGTTTACTGTGCAAGCAAAGAAAGATGAAGTTGAGCGAATGAAGGCTAGTTTCAGAAAACAAATGTCATTTTTTGCCAAGAAAAGCAGTGAAAATGAAGGACATACCCGTGCCAGCTACGAAGTCTCAAAACGTATTGCAGAAAAGATGAAGCCTTTTACAGATGGGGAGTTTGTCAAATCTGGATAATGTCTTGCTCTTGCATCAACAAGTCTGACACCCAATATTGAGAAGTTTTCAAGTAACAAACAGCATCAAGGTTCACATTGATTTATCGACTGTTTGCATTAAAATTTTCTTTTTTATTATACTTAATTTACCACCATTCAATGCATCATGTTCATACGTTTTATGTTTAAAGATTCCTTGTGTCCTTTTAATAGATTCAAAAGATGCCTTGATTGCAATAAATTGCAAATAAACTGAGTTCTTTGATTACTAATTGGCATCATTTTAAGCACAAATGATGTTCTAGCATGCGTTATTCATTAATTTGAGGCAAAACATAACTAGATGTATTTAAATGGATAATTCCCATATTTCAAGTTTTTTATGGCATTTATCTGGCCCACCGTCCGCTCATTAATACGCAATCCAGCCCACAGAGGCAAAAAGGTTGCCGACCCCTGTCATAGATGCTGCCTGGCCTGCTGAGTTCCTCCAGCATTTTGTGTGTGTTGCTTGGATTTCCAGCATCTGCAGATTTTCTCTTGTTTGGGAAAGAATTAGCAGATCTACTGCAGTGGATGGGGGAGGCTTTAGTGGGATTGCTGATATATACAGGAGAACCATTATGGATTCAATGGGCCAAATGGCCTCCTTCTGTGCTGTAACCATTCTACAACTTTTGTGAACTTTAACTGAATAAAAATCTATTCATTTTATAATCTAAATTGATCTCAATTTTACCAATCAGCTTAATTAAGTTATTAGGGCAGCACAGTAGCGTAGCAATTAGTGTGATTCTACTACAGTTCAGAGTGTCAGTGTTTGGAGTTCAATTCCAATGTCATCCATGAGAAAGTTTGTATGTTCTTCCCATGAGTGCATGGGTTTCCTCCGGGTGCTCTGGTTTCTTCCCACAGCCCACAGACACAATGGTTAGTCAGTTAATTGGACATTGTAAATTGTTCTGTGATTAAGCCAGGGTTAACGGGGTGGGTTGCTGGATGGTGTAGCTCACTGGGACAGAAAGGCCAATTCTGCACTCTATCTCCAAATAAATAAATAAGTAACTGGCTTCTCCAATATTTTCTGAGGAGTTGCCCATGGAATTTAACATTATTTCATCATCAATGTACAAACGTTTGTACATTCCACTTCTGACCTTATGGTGGTGAGCCAGTGGAGAATGGTGGCACAGTAGTGTAACAATTTACTGCACTAACTGTAAGATCAGAGTTTGATTCCCACCACTCTCTGTAAGGAATTTGTATGTTCTCCCTGTGACCACATGGGTTTTGTCCCACATGCCAAGATGTACAGTTAGGCCTGGTGAGTTGTACGCATGCTAGTTTGGCGCCAGAAGTGTGGTGACACTGGCAGGCACCCAGCACAATCCTATCTGGTTTGATCTGATGCAAGTGATGCATTTCATTGTACGTTTCAATGTACTGTGACAAATGGGTGGGAGGAGAAGATGGCAGCGCACCGCGCGTGCGCAGCTCTCCGGTGAAAATGATATTGTATCCATTAAATAGGGGCCGTGGACAATTCTGATTTGATGGAGAATGGATGTGAAAGCACAGAGGAACATCTGGAGAAATTTCTGAAACGCCCTGTCGTTACTGTGTGGCCGTGAATCTTTCGGAGCAAAGGCCTCAAAATCCCCGGCCTTGCCTGCTTTTGGTGACCGAGGAGGAGGTTGAATTGTTCGGACAGAGATGGCGCTCAGTACTCGGTGTCGGAGAGCTGATCAGAGCTTGAAGTTTTCAGATGACTCAGAGTTGGATTGTGGTCGGCATGGCAGGGAGAGTTTTTCTTCCTTCTCCCGTCTGCGTGAGATGTGGGACATCTGAGAAACTTTGAACTTTACTGTGCTCACGGACTTCTTAATCAAGTTATGGTATTGTTACACTGTTTGTAACTATATGTTATAATTATGTGGTTTTGTCAGATTTTTCAGTCTTGGTTTGTCCTGCGTTTTGTGATATCACACCGGAGGAAATAATGTATCATTTCATAATGCATGCATTACTAAATGACAATAAAAGAGGACTACGTGTCTTCATAATCTAAAAAAAAAGCAAATTGTTATCTTTAATCTTTAATGTGTGATTCCAGGATATTGTCCTGACAAACTACTGTGGAAGCTATGACCTTAACCACTGGACTTTTCTTCTGATGATCATGAACCCCAGCTCTACCAGTAATGGGGTCAGGTTGGCCCCATTCCCCACTACTTACCCAATGCTGTGCAAATTACTTTCCTTCAAGTACCCATCCAATCGGCTGAGAGGAAAGGTCAGAAAGTAGAGAGAATGATAGAATTTTTTTTAGCAGAATGGAAGAATACAGTGACGTTCCCCATGGTTGTGCCCAACCTATGTTTATCGTTATGTCTCAGGCTTGTGGATAGAGAAAAAACATCCAGCTCACACTGAACAATGGTAATAAATTTCAGAACAAAATAGGCACTGTCTTGAGTGGGAAGTGGAGGCAGGTACTCTCACAACATTCAGGTAGTATCCAGAGGAACACTTGAATTGCCTGTGCACAGAAGCTGATAAATGAATGAGTATAACTAAGTACTTGGTGATTGACATGGACATGATGGGCTGAAGGGCCTGTTTCTGTGTTGTATGTCCCTATGAGAAACTACTGAAATACCTTTACAAACCAAGAAAAGCCATGTCGGGTATCTGTTAACCATAATTTACCAACCTTAGGACTTAACTATCTCTTTTAAAATTTGAGAGATTTCTTGCAATGATGAATGTAGCAAATTCCTTCCATGAGAAATTTTGCATTGAAATATTTTCCAATATTTGCCCTTCATTTGATATATCTTCTTAACATCATAGTAGGCTGTTTAATTGATACTCATCCAATTATATTTCACCGTCATCTATTTATAATCTCAGCAATCTTTTCCCAGTGGCTTTGACTGATGCGAAGACCAGCTCTCCGATGAAGATTCTCTGTTTTACTGTACTGTAGTGACATTAATGGATTTTTTCAGAAGAATGGTGCAGCTTTTTCCCCTCCCCTCCCCTCCCCCATCTTGTTACTATGACTTCAATCTCTGAAAAGTATTGATAATGGCTGAGGTCACCCTTCTTGTAAAGACACTGCCCAGAAGAAGGCAATGGCAAACCACTTCTGCAGGAAAATTTTCCAAGGACAATCATGGTCATGGAAAGACCATCGTCACGCATGTCATACGACACGGCACATAACGAACAAATGAACCTATAGTTTAGTCTGTATATATCTCCAGCCCTAAATCAATGGCTGTCCTTTGAGACAGCCCAACACGCCACTGAATTCAAGGTTAATTAGGTATGGCTAATAAGTGACGGCCTTTTCAGCTGTTCCCACATTCAATGAATGAATAAGGAAAAAAACACCGATGACGTGCTGAGTTTCATAAATAGGATCTGAATTTGGTTTTGTGTTTCACTGAAGTTTAATTTGGCACCCTGATGATCAAAGCTAATTATGCTTACCTGGTGGGCAGACACAGGTGAAATTCCTCAAGTTGTTTCCCTCCTTAATGTCCAAACAGGTACCATTGTTCAGGCACTGGATGTTATGACAACCATCAAATTCTTCACAGAACAGCCCAATGTGTCCCTCCTCACATTCGCAAAAGAAGGTGACCTAAAAAACATTATTGCCGTGACAATCTTAAATGCAGCAGTCAGGTAAAAAAAATCTAAAGGCAAGCAGACTGTTAACCTTTACAATCACAGCAGTGGAACATAAATGGAATGTAATTTTGCTTCACTTATTCAAGATAGTGGTTAGAAGATAGTAGTTGAACAATGTTCAATTCTGGATGTTGCAAAGAAACATTAGATTTACAAAGAGTGTTGGGCAAAATAACTAGAGTATCACAATAGTTCTAAGGGGTAGATTACAGCACATAAATAAGTTAACCACCAGATTTCTATATGGATGTTCTGAGAATGTTTAAATAAATTTTACATTATCAGCTTGGACAATGACATTTAACAATGCCCTTCTCATGGGCTAAATTAATCCATCATACAATGTACAAACAAGACATATTAAACTGCAAGGTAATTTTACCAGTCAACCTGTGTCCCTTTTTGTGTACTATTTGATAATTGGTTTTTACGAGATTAACATTTTTGATGGATCAAGGAGGGGTGGGCAAGGTACAACTTGCCAAACTATTTATTGGATTTGTTCAGTCTTTTTTCTTCATGGAGAGTAAGTAGTTGTATCGTTACACAGAAGGAAATATTTTACCCACTTTCCTAAAGCTCATAATTCATTCACCAGGCAAGATGTTCTTTGCAGGAATCATATTAAAGACTGCAAAGACTGCAGTAAGAGAAGCTATCATTAGCACAGTCCTTCAAGAGGCAATGGGCAATCGTGTATTTTCATTAATCTGTGAATAAGATCATTTTCTAATCACTTCATTCCTTTTTATTTGGAGCATTGTGAGATTTTTTTTTTGAAATTTTGATCTGATTCACTTCCCAAATTGCCTCTGCACATTGTTGTCTAAATGCACCATACTTACAGGTTCATCCTCCCTGAATCTCCTCTGATACTGCTTGAATTTGTTTCTGGGATGTTTGCCTCAACCTTAAACTTAACAAATCTGAAACACTGGTTGTCCATTTCCCTATCCAGATACTGCTTGATCCGTTGAGTTCATCCAGCAATCTGCTTTTCTCCTTACAAAACCATTCCTGGTTTGTTCCAATACATGGGAATGTAGGGACACAAAACTAACCTGAGAACAAGTGCAAACAATCCACTTCTATAAATTATTGATAAAAATGAAAGACTTATGTTTCAGAACACCACAATCTAATATAAATGGGCTCAAGGGACTGGATATATAAGTATTTGGACTGATTAAGGATAGTCACCTTGGCTTTGTGCATGGTATATCATGTTTAACCAATCTTATAAAGTTTTGTGAGGAAGTTCCCAAAAAGTGGGTGAAAGCAATGCATATGGACTTTAATAAGGCATTTGACAAGGTCCCACATGGGAGGCTGGTCAAGAAGGTCCAGTTGCATGGTATTGAGGATGAGGTAGTAAACTGGATTAGACATTGGCTTGGCGGGAGAAGACAGAGAGTGGTAGTAGAGGGTTGCTTCTCCAAGCGGAAGCTTGTGACTAGTGGTGTGCCACAGGGATCGGTGCTGGGTCCTTTGTTGTTTGTCGTCTATATCAAAGATCTGGATGATAATGTGGTTAACTGGATCAACAAGTTTGCCAATGACACCAATATTGGGGGTATAGTGGACAATGAGGAAGGATCTCAAGGGCTTGCAGAGGTTTCTGCATCAGCTGGAAAAAATGGGCTGAAAAGTGGCAGATGGAATTTAATGCAGATAAGTGCAAGGTTTTGCACTTTGGTAGCACCAACTAGGATAGGTCTTACACAGTGAATGGCAGGGCACTGAGGAGTGTGGTAGAACAAAGGGATCTGGGAATACAGATCCATAATTAATTGAAAGAATTAATTAATTCAAAGGTTCATAGAAAGGCTTGTAAAGAAAGCTTTTGGCATATTGGACTTCATAAATCAATCTATTGAGTACAGGAGATCGGATGTTATGTTGAAGACACTGGTGAAGCCTGATATAGAGTATTGTGTGCAGTTTTGGTCACCTACCTACTGGAGAGATATAAACAAGGGTTGAAAGAGTACAGAGAAAATTAAAAGAATGTTGTTCAGTCTGGAGCACCTGAGTTATAAGGAAAAATTGAATAGGTTAGGATTGTATTCTTTAGAACATAAAAGATTGAGAGATTTGATAGAGGTATACAAAATCATGAGTGGTATAGATAGGGTAAATGAGAGAGTGTGGAATGTGCTTCCACTATAAGTGGTCAATGCAAGCTTGATTTCAACATTTAAGAGAAGCTTGGATAGGTACATAGATAATAGTGGTATGGGAACTATGGTCCTGGTGCAGATCGATGGGAGTAGGCAGTTTAAATGGTTGTGGCGTGGACTAGATGGGCCAAAGGGTCTGTTTCTGTGCTGTACTTCTCAATGACTCCATGTCTCTAAACCATTTGCATCCATCATTAGGAACAGCAACAACTAATTGACACACAGCACGATCACACAAACATCAATGGACAGTGATTGTGGAATGCATACTAGCTAGAACATCATCGATAACTCTCTTGCTCCCTTCTTCAAAAATAGTGGCATATTATTTTTAAGCATCCACCTGAGAATAATGCAGTGACATAGATTAATGTCTTAAAGTAAATCTTCTCAACAGTGCAGCACCCCCCCACCGCAGTGTATTTTTTTATATTGGTGGTATGTGTTTATTTTAATGCAGAGTTAGGGTTGACAATGAGTTTGACCTGGAAGTGGTACTGCACTTTGGGACTCTGGGCACAAGAGTGTGGAGTACTATCAGTTGGAATGGAGCCTCTAAGCTTAAGGCTGTGTGTGAGCCTCCAGGACCCAGAACAGACATGGAAGAAGATGATCTTGTTAAAGCAAAGAAGAAAAGGAAGATCATTTAACAATACAATGGTCAAAACTGCATGTTGTAAGAGTTTCTGATTTAGCTGGACTTTATTCAATGCTAGTGCCTGTCGATCTTGCACATAATCTTGTCACATTCTATTGAACCTCTTGCAACTTCATAATGATTCTGTGCTTTTTGTTTACCAAGCAATTGCAACATTAATTTGGTCACTCGTTAGACCCAAAATTATCTTCACATTGACATATATATGCAGTCAGTGGCATCATGAATTTGCTGAAATGCACTGGACATTTTTTGCTGTTGTTTTTAATGAGGAAATAAATTAAAAGTGTAGGCTTTACAGCTCTCTGGACAAACCACCTTCCAAAATCTCGGTGCATAAATTCTCCATTAATTTATGTCACAAAAGGCAAACCTGTCTGTACCTGCCTGGGGTCAAGAACTGCAATTCATGCACTAAAACCTTGCCTCTCAACATCTCTCTCATTCAGATTCCCTTTGAAACATCTTGGCATCTTTGCTGAAGGTAGCAATGTAGCTGGATTCCTGCTGAGCTGAAAGGAGCTGAGACCACTGGAAGGTACCAGTCCTGGGGTCGACAAATATAGTTCGAGCATATTGACCTTCTTGACTAATATTTTTTATTTTATGTATTGAAAACAAATTCAAAGTAGCCTAAAAATCAGAAACAATAAGGAAATGTCAAATTAAGACCATGGAAAGGTGCAGTAATAACAAAAAAAAACTGATAATGTGCTAGCTGTATAATGATTAGATAATATTATTATTATGTGATAATAAAAACCTGTATGATATAATGAGTAAAGAAATATAGTCTTTATTCATAATGTGCAATTACAGAATCTTCTAGTCATTAAGCGATTGTTTATTACTAAACTATGATATAACACATCATGAGTTGGGAACCCCATAATGTTACATAGCACATTACTTATTTATTTACTTGAGCGCTACAACGCGGAATAGGCTCTTCCAACCCTTCAAGCTGCTCCTCCAAGCAACCCTCAACAACCTTGATTCAATCCTAACCTAATCACGAGATCATTTGCAATGACCAATGAACCTACCCGATGTGTCTTTGGACGGAGCAGGAAGCCAGAGCAAACCAATCCTAAACAACTTCAGTCAACTCATTGACTTCCCCTTATTCCTAATTCAAATAGGGGCAGAAAGTTCAATAGAAAGCGCAAGACATATCTCATAGAACAATCCCTGATGCTTACTTACACGGATGTGAATTCTAAATAAGGTTAAATTATGAAGTGAGCACAAACATTTCCACATACATAACTCAACAGCATCAAAGTCTGCATTCAGAAGGGAACTCTCATTTCCAACAGATAGGTTTCATGCTCAGCTTTCCAAAACGGACATTGTCTCACCACCAATATGGTCAATAACAACGGAGAAATGAATGAGTTTCAGGCGATAGAGAAATGTGTGTGTCTGAAACACAAGAAATTCTGCAGATGCTGGAAATCCAAAGCAACACACACAGAATGCTGGAGGAACTCAGCAGGTCAGGAAGCATCTATGGAAAAGTGTAAACAGTCGATGTGTCGGGCAAAGACCCTTCAGGGCTCTGAGTGTGTCTAATTTTTGTTGGCCAAGCGACAAATTGTTGTTCATGTTCTGAAGAAAAATGAAGGTGAAAAAGATGTTTTGTCAATAACAGGTTAACATTGCCATTGTAAGCACAGAACGATTTGCCTTATTTTCTACACTATGGCAGAAAACATACACCTGCTATCATGTCATGGATGGAATGAGTTCATCAGCTACAAAGCTACAAGCAAGGGTAAGAAGATGTCCTTCGAGACAACCTTGCAGCAGATTATGTCAAAGGAACATTTAGGTAAATGTCAAAACACATCGTGACTACTAAGGAGTGAATTAAAGGCTGTATTTTCAATGGTATGTGCTATAGATGCTTAGAAACCATTCAGGTTCAGAATTCATATTTTAGAGTCCATTAAACGAATCTGTGAATTGCCATATATCTTTCAGCTATTCATAAAATTATGGGGGTGGGGGAGGAGATAAACTTACATAATTCTTATTCATAGATCAGAAGATAACTCTCGTGAGAAACAGTTTAATTAATCATGCTCAAATATGTCCTGCCACATTAGATAGGAGGGACTGCCCTATTAGTTGTTATTTGTGGATAATGACATACATTAGTGAGGCAGAAATGGGCAGCAATGTGTATGAATGCTATTATCTTTGAAAGGAAGTCATTAATTTTCTCAGTGCTCTGCAGAAGTTGACTGGAAGATTTGCCGTCGAATCTCTTGACACACGTCACCCAGTTTTTCTGTGCCAAAGAATTGATAAAGATCTTGCTCCAGAAATGGCTCTCTTGACAAGTCTGAGAACAAATGAACCACCTTAAAGGTCAATGCCAACCTCTTCCAGCTATGAGGAAAATGGATGAGGCCTACTGTAATCTCTCATTATAAAGCCTGCCTGCAGAATGTTAATTACAGTTTTCAACAGAGACATTAAACATGGTTATATGCTGATGGCTACAGAATTACTTGAGAATGGAGAATAAGAATGGGACAGAGGCAAAAGAAGCCAAGGGATCAGCATGTTTTGTTCTTGAGCAGCATCTTCTAAAGCAGGGGTTCCCAACCTGACATCGCTGGACCCCTTGCTTAATGGTATTGGTCCATAGCAAAAAAGAAGGTCGGGAACCCCTGTTCTACAGTGACACATGATATGGAATCCAGATATTATCCAATGAACAGATGTGAATAAGTAAAAGCTAACGTCCAAGGAATAAGGCAGGAACCCTACAGGGATAGCTATCAGAATGGGGGTTGGGAGGAGATGTAGTCACAGCCCAATCACATACTTAAGCAGTAACTCTATTGCAATCTACAAGTGTGAGCTGGCAACTCTTTGCATTCAGAAGACCATAGACCACAACATATAGGAGCAGAATTAGGCTGTTTGGCCCATTGAGTCTGCTCTGCCATTTCATCAGAGCTGATCCAATTTTCCTCTCAGCCCCAATCTCCTGACTTCTCTCCGTATCCCTTTGTGCCCTGACCAATCAAGAATCTATTAACCTCTGCCTTAAATATACATAAAGACTTGGTCTTCACAGCTGCCTGTGACAATGAATTCCACAGATAAACCACACCCTAAAGAAATTCCTCCTCATCTCTGTTCTAAAAGGACGTCCCTCTATTCTGAGCTGGTGTCCTCTGGTCTTAGACTCTCCCACCACAGGAAACATCCTCTCTACATCCACTCTATGAGGCCTTTCACTATTCAATAGGTTTCAATGAGGTCACCCCTCATTCTTCTGAATTCTAGTGAATACAGACGCAGAGCCATTAAATTCTCTTCATATGATAAACCATTCAATTTTGGAATCATTTTTGTAAACCTCCTTTGAACCCACTCCAGTTTCAGCACATCCTTTCTAAGATAAGGGTCCCAAAACTGCTCACAGTTCTCCAAGTGAGGCCTCACTAGTGCTTTATAAAGTCTCAACATTACATCCTTGCTTTTATATTCTAGTCCTCTTGAAATGAATGCCAACATCACATTTGCCTTCCACACCATAGGCTCAACCTGTAAGTTAACCTTTAGGGAATCTTGCATAAGACCTCCCAAATTCCTTTGCACCTCAGTTTTTTTGTATTTCCTCTCCATTTAGAAAATAGTTAACCCTTTCATTTCTTCTACCAAAGTGCATGACCATACACTTTCCAACACTGTATTCCATCTGCCATTTCTTTGCCCATTCTCCTAATCTGTCTAAGTCCCTCTATAGTCTCTCTACTTCCTCAAAACTACCTGCCCTCTGCCCATCTTCATATTTTCTGCTAACTTTGCAACAAAACCATCAATTCCATCATCCAAACCATTAGTTTATAACGTTAGAAGAATACGTCCCAACACAGAACCCTGTGAAACACCACTAGTCACTGGCAGCCAACCAGAAAAGGCTCCCTTTATTCCCAGACTTTGCCTCCTGTCAATCAGCCACTGCTTTATCTATGCTTGAATCTTTCCTCTGATACCATAGGCCTGTAGCCTGTAAGCAATTGCATAATATCAACTAATTCTCCTTTGTCTATTCTGCTGTTATTTCTTCAAAGAATTCCAACAGATTTGTCAGGCAAGGTTTTCCCTTGAGGAAACCATACCTACTGTGACCTATTGTATCATCTGCCTCCAAGTACCCTGAGACTTCATCCTTAATAATTGTCTCCAATATCTTCCCTACCACTGAGGTCAGACTAACTGGCCTACAGTTTCCTTTTTCCTGCCTCTCTCCCTTCTTGTAGAGTGGAGTGATGTTTGCAATTTTCCTGGAACTTCCACAACACTGCTAGTGTCTTCCACAGTGAAGACTGACGCAAAATACTTATTCAGTTCATCTGCCATTTCATTGTCCCCCATTACTACCTCTCCAGCATTGTTTTTCAGCGGTCTGATATCCACTCTCACCTCTCTTTTACACTTTATGTATCTGAAGAAACTTCTGGTATCCTGTTTAATATTATTGGCTAGCTTACTTTTGTATTCCATCTTTACCTTCTTATTGACTTTTTCTTTGTTACCTTCTGTTTGTTTTAAAAGCTTCCCTATCCTCTAACTTCCCACTAATTTTTGCTCTATTATATGCCCTCTCTTTGGCTTTTATGTTGGTTTTGACTTCTTTTGTTAGCCATGGTTGTGTCATCTTTCCTTTAGAATACGTCTTCCTCTTTGGGATGTATATATCCTGTGCCCTCTGAATTGCTTCCAGAAATTCAGAGATGGCACAAAATTCTGCAGCCGTTCAATACCTCATTTTGTTACAGAAAATGTGTAGAGTAAAACATACTATTTGTCACAGAAGTACCATGCACTTTTCTACTGAAACACTGTAAGGTTTGCTCAGAATGAATATCGTCTTAAAAATGAAATGACTGCCACTTGAGTGATATGCTTTCAGAATCAGAATCAAATTTATTGTTACTGACAGAATGTAGAACAAAGAACAGTACATCACAGGTACAGGCCCTCTGGCCCATAATTTTGTGCCGAACCAATTAAATTAGTAATTAAATGACCAACTAAACTAATTCCCTCTGCTTATACTATGTCCATATCCCTCCATTTTCCTCACATTCATATGCCAATCTAAACATTTCATAAAAGCATTTACAGTATCTGACTCTACCAGTATCCCATGTACTGCATTCCAGGCATCCGGAACTCTCTGTGTAAAAAAACTTGCCCTCACATCTCCTTTGAAATTACTCTTTCTCGCCTTAAATGCATAACCTCTGGAATTAGACATTTCAGCCCTGGGGAAAAGATATTGTCTGTCTACTCTATCTATGTCTCTTATAATCTTATAAACCTCTATCAGATTTCACCTCAGCCTCTGCTCCCCCAGAGAGAACAACCCAAGTTTGTCCAATCTCTCATTATAGCTCATATCCTCTAATCCAGGCGGCATCCTGGTTAACTTCTTCTGCACCCTCTCCAAAGCCTTGACATCCTTCTAATAATGGGGTGACCAGAATTGTATGCAATACTCCAGATGTAGCCTAACTAGAGCTTAATGAAGCTACAGCATTACATCTTAACTTTTGAACACAGTGCATTGACTAATAAAGGTAACTATGCCATATGCCTTCTTAACCACCCTATCAACCTCTGTAGCCATTTTCAGGGAGCTATGAACTTGAACCCCAAGATCCCTCTGCTTATCAGCACTGTAAAGGGTCTTGGCTTAATAGTGTCCTGTCTCTCCATTTGGCCGACTAAGGTGCAATGCTTCACATCTAGTTTGGTTAAATTCAATCCACCATTTCTCTGCAAATATCGGCAACTGATCTATATCCTGTAGTATTCTTTGCCAGTCTTTTACGCAATCCGCAACACTAACAATCTTCATATCATCTGCAAACACTAACCCACCCATCTACATTTTCATCCATGTCATTTATATACATCACAAACAGCAGAGGACCCAGTACAGATCCCTGTGCAACACCACTTATCACAGACCTCCAGCTAGAATAAATCCCTTCGACCACCACACTGTGTCTACTAAGAGCAAGACAGTTCTGAGTCCAAGTGGCCAATTTGACATGGAACTTAATCTTCTGGATGAGGACCTTGTCAAACACCTTACTAAAAACCACATAGACAACATCCAAACTCTACCTTCATCAATCACCCTCGATACCTCTTCAAAAAACTCAATCTTGTTAGTAAGGCACGACTTGTCCCACGTAAAGCCATGCTGGCTCTCCCTAATTAGGCCATTGCTTTCCAAATGCTCATAAATCCTATCCCTAAGAATTCTCTCCTGTAACTTCCCTACCACTGACATGAGACTCACCTGTCTATAATTTCCAGGATGAAATTTGTTTGTTTTGGAACTTTGGACTTTCCATACCAGGTGGTGATGCAACCAGTCAGAATGTTCTCCTCTGTAAATCTGTATAAATATACTTTGATTACATTCCAAATCTCCTCAAAATCCTAATGAAGTTTAGCCACTGGCACAGCTTCTTTGTGATTGCATCAATGTGTTGTGCCCAGGACAGAGACTTTGAGATGTTGATGAATAGGAGCTTGAAGGTGCTCATCCTTTCTACCACTGAGCCCTCAATGAGGACTGTTGTGTGTTCTCCCAACTTCGTCTTCCTGAAGTCCACAATTGATTCCTTGGTCTTGCTGAAGGTGGGTGCAAGGTTGTTGTTGCAACACCACCCAATCAACTGATCTACCTCACTCCTGTACACCTCCTCAGATATCCTCAGAGATTCTAATATGGGGTGGGATTCCAAGATTCTTCATGAATTAGGAACTGGACTAAAATTGACACAAAGTTCTGGAGGATGGTAGGAGACCACTTGATGGTTGGATGACTAAGAGCTCTGACTATCTCCAACATATACAGTATCTATTTATGCATCCACAAGAAAAATGTAGGAAATGCAGTCATTTTAAAGGAATTGCTCATCGGGGATGGAGTTAGTGAGGAAAATTCTGAGTGGCCAATATGAACAAACATCTGAAATCAGTTAAGTCAATATCAGGCTCCAACAAAACCCTCTTGTGGCTCTTTATTTGCTTCATTATATATGAATCCGACCTGCAAACATTTTCAAGACACATGCTCTACTCTGCTGGGATTTATAGACCACATATTTTCTTGGCTGCGCTTATGTATCAAAATGTTTCCTGGCAGGAATGCCAAGTGCTGTATGCCAAAGTCGAAAAGGAATGTTCGTCAAAAATGACGTAAGTGAACAGACATTGCTTCTGCCTACTCCAATTCAACTGGAAGCCTTGGTGAACACAAACTGAAGGTATAAGACTAAAGGAAAAGGCAAAGAAAAGCTGTAGATTAAATGCAAATAATGTGGCAAATGAAAGTCAAAGAGAGCAGTCTTAAAAAGTGTCAGCAAAGTGTAAGGAGCACTAGGAGTAACAATGGAAACTCTTAGTTACCTCAGCTTAGTCTTCATTTTACGCAGTGTTAATGTTACACGGTGCATTAACACCAAAACATCACTAGCAAGATATCCTGTTAAAGCTTCTGGAAATGATGAAAGTGCCCCATCTCTTAAATTTTAGTTGATATATGTTTAGACTAGAAAAGAAAAGCAACAGATGTTTCATTTTAGCTGCTGAAAATCTATGTCAAATTAGGTTGAAATTTAAGACCAGAATTAGACCATTCAACCCATTGAGTCTACTCTGCCATTCCATCATAGCTGAGTTATTGTCCCTCTGAACTCCATTCTCCTGTCTCCTCCTTGTAGCTTTTGATGCCCTGACTAATCAAGAACCTATCAACGTTCACTTTACCCAATGAATTGGCTTCCACAGCCATCTGTGGCAATGAATTCTGCAGATACATTAGACACTGCATAGAGAAATTCCTCCTTATCTCTGTTCAAACTGGACCTCCCTCTTTTCTGAGGTAGTGCCCTCTGGCCCTAGACTCCTCCACTACAGGAAGCATCCTCTCCATATCCACTTTATCCAGGCCTTTCAATATTCAATAGGTTTCAATGAGATTCCACCCACCCCCCCCCACTCCATTCTTCTAAACTCCAGTGAGTACAGGCCCAGAGCCATCAAACACTCCTCATATGTTAACCTTTTCATTCCTGGGATCATTCTTATGAATTTTCTCTGAACCCTCTCCAATACGAGGGCATCTTTTCTTAAATAAAGGGACCAAAGCTTCTCACAATTCTCCAAGTGTGGTCTGATCAATGCCTTATGAAGCCTCAACATTACATCCTTTCTTTTGTATTCTAGTCCTCTTGAAATAAATGCCAATACTGCATTTATCTCTGTGACACTGACTCAACCTGCAAGTGAACCTTTAGGGAATCCTGCACGAGACTCCCAAGTCACTTTGCAGCTCTAAGTTTTGAATTTTCTCCCCATTCAGAAAATAGTCTGCATCTTGCATGGCCATACGCTTCCCTACACTATATTCCATCTGCCACTTCTTTGCCTCTTCTCCCAATTTGTCTAAGTCTTTGTGCAGTCTCCCTGCTTCTGCAACACTACCTGTTCCTCCACCTATCTTTGTATTGTCCACAAACTGGCCACAAAGCTGCTGATTCTGTCATCTAAGTCATTGATGTATATATTATATGCCTTCACTTTTGCTTTTATGCAGTTTTGACTTCCTTGTCAGCCACAGTTGGGTCATCCTCTCTTCAGAATACTTCTTCATCTTTGGGATGTACCTATCATGTGCCTTATGTTTTGCTCCAGAAACTCCTGCCATTTCTGTACTGCTATCATCTCTGCTAGTGTCCCTTTCAAATCAACTTTGGCCAGCTCCTCTCTCATGTCTCTGTAATTCCCTTTACGTACTCCACTATAATACTGTTACATCTGACTTTAACTTCTCCCTTTCAAACTGTAGGGTGAATTCTACCATATTATGATTGATTGATCGCTCTCCCCTAAGGGTTCCTTTACCTTAAGCTCCCTAATCAATGTTCATTACACAACATCCAATCCAAAATAGTGATCTCCTATTGGGCTCAACCACAAACTGGTCTAAAAAGCCATCTCGTAGGCATTCTACAAACTTCAGCACCAATCTGATTTTCACAATCTTCCTGCATATTGAAATCCCCCATGACTATCATAACATTGTTCTTTTTACATGCCTTTTCTATCTCCCGTTGTAATTTGTACCCCATGGGCCATTTATCCATATTCTTAGTCAGTCAAATGTTTACCCACCTCCACTTTAAATAATTCTAACAATCAAATTCCATCCGTCGCAGGGGCAGAGAATTCCAGAGATTCACCTTACTCAGCAAAAGGAAATTTCAATCTTCCTCAGTTCTAAATTACCGGCCCTGTATCTTGTAGTGATACCACTTTGTTCAAGATTCTCCCAGTAGTGTAAAACCCCAGCATCTACTCTGGCAAGCTTATTTGGGTTATCCATCGTTCCTCAAAACTTTTTATTTAGTGATGCCCTACAGCATTCCCAGTGGGAAGAGTATGACAAGCTGTTGTAAGGGATCAGGAACAGACAGGGATGGAAATGCAAACACTCTGGAAATGTCCCCCATCTTCACCCTCCGCATTTTCCCAGATGACTATCTACCTTAAAGATTAATACATCTACATTCATTTAGAAGTGGCTGTGATGTGTGCCGATATGGAATAAAGTGTGCAAAAAAATGTAAATACCAGCATGTGGTTACAATGTAAACAACATTATAAAAAGTGATTTGAAGTGTAATAGATAGAGGGGGTGGGGCAAGCTAACCAGAATGGTTGATTGGATTAACTACAGATTCTGAATGGACAATGAAACCATGAACCATACCTTTTTTTACTATCTTTTTGCATTAATTATTTTTATTTATTATTTTAATACATACTTCTCATTGCAATTTATAGGTTTATCATTATCATTATGCGTTGCAATGTACTGCTGCTGGAAACCATCAAAATTCTGGTACTAAACATGATTCTGATTCTGACTTCTAAGATGGAGTGAAGTTTTTGTTTTAATAGCGCTACAGCACTTTCCAGAAGGGAAAGACAGTTTGCAGGATGGTTAGCATCTGCAATGATTTTTTTTCCTGCCCACTTCTTTGCCCTGGAGACGTACAAGTCCTGCAGTGGTGGTAGACTGCAGGCAATGACCTGCAGTTTTCAGGTACTATGAGAGGATGCTGCACCGAACCAGTCAGCAACCGGGTATAGGGGGTGTCTGGGAGCTGCTGCACCAGGACCCTTACTTGTGACAGGGGTGTCATGTGTGTGTGTGTGTGTGTGTGTGTGTGTGTGTGTGTGTGTGTGTGTGTGTGTGTGTGTGTGTGTGTGTGTGTGTCTGGGGGGGGGGGGGTGTGGAGGGAGTGGATACTCTGGTTCCCAACACCTATTGCTGATGAAATGAGAGGATGCAATAGCGGACAGCGCCTCTGCTGCAGCCTGTATGACAGGGAATAGAAAATTAAAGGTCATGATTCAGAAAGAAAACTTGCAGAGGTGTGCAGATACACTGAGGACTGCATAGGATTTGTTCTATGAGGCACCAATATATTACTGTTCGTTAGCACTGGAGGAGGAACTTATCTCTTTCACTATTACAGGGTAATTTTCACTTTCAATGATTCATGATGAACAATAAAAAATGACACTGCAGAATACTAACTGATACTTTGAAAGTATCTTTGATTAGAACTTTTATGTTCATTGAAAGGATTTATTGACTTTGGTGAGTTTTCAGAAATGCATTCAATATCTGAAGGCCAAGTCATTCAAGCTACAAAGCGTCTTGTTCTATTATCTGCTGGAGAAATGAAAATGGAACCAGGAATGTGGACAGTTATATAACCCGACATAACAAAACGAAGTAAGTAAATGAGAGGCCAGTTGTCCTCTCATGCTCAAGGGTAAGGGTGAAAGAAAGATTATCAAAGGATTCAGAGGCTAGGACATTGTGTGGGCACTGCTGCAATCTCCTAACAGGAGATATGGTTTACTTGCTCTAAGCATGCAGATAACCCTGGGTGGTCTCTCCAGGCAGAGGCAGTCAAAACTTACATTGCACCACATCTGCAAATTAATGGAACTCAGTGTCAGGAGTTCAACACTAATAAATATGGAAACAACTGAAAAACAGGGAGCGCATCAGAAAGTACAACCACACATATAGCTCAATATTTTCCTGCCTGTTGCTTTGTCCTGGAGACACGGAAGTCCTGCAGTGATGGTAGATTTGCAGTCATGACCTTTTCTTCTGACCTAACGGTTTGCTGTAGTCTTCGTATATTGTTAGAGGATGCTGCACCAAACCAGACAGCAACAGTACAGGGAGCTGCTGCACCAGGACTTTTGACAAAGGTGTCATTTTGTTGGGGGCGGGAGGGAAGAGTATGCTGTAGTTGCCAGCACTTATCGTTGATGAAATGAGAGTATGCAATAGTGGGGAGCAACCTGCATGCTACATATTTTGTGAAGGGATGATAGCATTGAATAGGTCAGCATTCAATACTATCATCCCTTAGATACCAATCAATAAGCTTCAAGACTTTGGCCCCAGTACCTCCTTATGCAATTTTCTAATTTGCAGAACCCAGTCAGTTAAGATTTTTAACAACATCTCCCTCACAATCTCCGTCAGCATAGGTGCACTACAAGGGTGCTTAGCCTCCCGCTCTACTCACTTTATACTTATGACTGTGAGGCTAAGCACAGCTCCAATGCCATATTTAAGCTTGCTGACAACACCACTGTCATTGGCTGAATCAAATCAGCATAGAAGTGTGATTGAAAATCTGGCCGAGTGGTGCCACAACAACAACTGCTCACTCAATGTCAACAAGACCAAGGAGCTAAATATTGACTTCAGGAGTAGGAAGCTGAAGGTTCATAAGTCAGTCCTCATCAGGGGATCAGAGCTGGAGAGGGTCAGCAGCTTTAAATTCCTCGGTGTTATTTCAGAGCACCTGACCTGGGCCCAGCACGTAA
Organism: Mobula birostris; assembly: GCF_030028105.1. Lineage (NCBI taxonomy): Eukaryota > Metazoa > Chordata > Chondrichthyes > Myliobatiformes > Myliobatidae > Mobula > Mobula birostris. The sequence goes on from NC_092373.1 coordinate 27,639,998, forward strand.
GTGCAATTATGAAGAAAGTACAGCAGTGCCTCTACTACCTTGAGAATTTATGAAGATTTGGCATGACATCTAAAACTTTGACAAACTTCGATAGATGCGTGCTGGAGAGTATATTGACTGGTTGCATCACAGCCTGGTATGGAAACACCAATGCTGTAGAATGGAAAATCCTACAAAAGTACTGGATATGGTCCAGTCCATCCCTACCATTGAACACATTTACATAGAGTGCTATTGCAGGAAAGCAACATCCATCATCAGGGACACTGACCAGACAGGCCTTGCTCCCTTCTTGCTGCTGCTATCAGGAAAAAGGTTCTGGAGCCTCAGGACCCTCACCACCAGGTTCAGGAACAGTTATTACCCCTCAACAAAGAGGCTCTTGAACCAGAGGGGATAACTTCACTAAACTTCACTCGCCCCACCACTGAACCGTTCCCACCACCTATGGACTCAATTTCAAGCACTGTTCATTTCATGTTCTCCATATTTTTATTTATTTCTCTTTTTTATTTACACAGCTTTTGTCATTTGCATATTGGTTCTTTTGTTCATCCTATTGTGTGTGGCATTTCATGGATTCCATCGTCGTTTTTTTTGTATGCCTACAAGAAAATGAATCTCAGTATTGTATATGGTGACATATATTACTTTGATAATAAATCTACTTTGAACTTTGAACACTGTCCTACTTATAGTTGCCTTGAAGGAATCTCATGCAATTCCATTAGTTAGTTTCAAACTAATTCCCATCAGAAATGAGCCAACAGCACAAAACCTAGATTATACTCTCTCACCTACATAATAGAGAAACATGGTGGATGTGTGGGAAACGAGAAAGAGAACATGCAGTAGAAAATGCTGTTCAAAGTCAAAGCCAAGTTTATTGTCGTATGCACAAGTACAGGTGCAATGAAAAACATAACTGGCAGCAGCACCACGGGGGCACAGCATCACATAAGCAGCATTGATAAGAAAAAACATAAATGTAAATCAAATGCAATATTTTACAAGAAAGAACATAATTAGAACAGTGGGAGAATTGTACTTCTTTTACAAATTATTCAGGACATAACAGGGGAGAGCGTCTGCAGGCTGCTCTATTGAGAATGCTAACTACTGAATAAATGTATCAATGTTAACCATTTCTCTTCCCACAGATTCTACTTGACCTGCTGATCTGTTTTTTTTACTCTGGCATTTTCTGCCTTTGTTTCAGATTTACAGTGACTGCTGTGTTTTGTTTTGACTTTCTAAGTGTAGGGAGGTCTTAGTGCTGCTTTATAAGACATTGGTTAAACCACAGTTAGGGGTTCTGGTAGAAGGATGTGATTGCATTGGAAAGGGTGCAGAGAGTTAGCAGGATATTTGCCTGGGATGTAATGATTCAGTTAAGAGGAGAGAATGGATAGAATAGGCTTGTTTTTCTTGAAGAATCTGAGAAGTCCTGAGAGAGGTATACAAAATTATAAGCGGAGTAAATAAGATACGGTAAGAAATGTTTCCTGTGACAGTCTCTAAGGCCGTTGGGCATACGTTAAAGGTGAGGCATTGTGGGGATCTGAGAAGGAATATTTTCACCCAGAGGGCAGTTGCAATGTGAAACTGCCTGGAAGGGTGGTGAAGGCTGGTACTCTCATAGTATTCAAAAAACATCTGGAAGAGAACCTGAAATGTCAGTGCATAGTGGGGTACAGATCAAGTACTGCTAACTAGGATTAGTATAGATGGTATCTTGGTAGTCAACATTGACATGTGGGCCTTATCAGGTCTCAGACAGTTTATGTTCTGTACAACTCTAAGACTCCATACATTATACATATTTCTCCCTCTTTCAAATCCCATAAATTAATTAAATATTCACACATGTTAAATTATACAATTGGTTGACTATAAATATTAAAATGCAATTGGAAATTAAACGAACTATGAGTTCATGTGATCATTTGGTACCTCTGAAGTATCTAGACAAGGCACAAATAACTCCAATGTGTCACTTCCCCAGGGAAGCACACACACCTAGTCTCACATCCAGTTCTTCAGTGGTAACTGAATTTGTCTTTGACTTTGAAAAACCCACGTTACTTACTCTTAATGGTCACCTGTGAGCACTAAAATGACCACATTGTTGTTATCACATGAGCTGATAATTCTTACCATAAACTACATTAGTTGTAATTACCATTGTACTCAGTACAGTTAGGTGGTATGAACTCATTTACAACTATCAACCTGCTGGAAGAATTCAGCAGGTCAAGCAGCATCTATGAGGGAGATGGTATTGCCAACATATCATGCCTAAATCCTACATCAAGATTGAGATTGGAGAGGTGAGGTGAATAGTATAAAGGGGATAGGACGCAAGGCAAGGGTTCAAGCTGATTGGTGGACTAAGACAGGATAGGTAGCCAGGTTGTAGGAGGTAGGAGTGGAGTTCAGAGGCAATGGCAGATCGATGATAAATGGAGGCAGAACAAAATGAGAGGCGGATGAGGTCGGGTGAGTGGCTGGGAAGGTGAAGGCTGGAGACTCTACATCTGAATCTGCAGTTACTTTTTTCTCCAGTTCCAACAATCATCTGTTATGGCTGTGTTTTAAAGCTCTCTGCCTGTGTGACTCTGCTTTCTCACTTCCTGACACCATAGCTCCCTCGCAGACCTTGTTCGGACTTTAAGCACTCAAGCTGCAAAAGCATTTCTTGAGTGAGACAGTCTTCAGTCTGAACTCTTCCACTCTGATTATACTGCATGGATTGGCACATGGGTGAATCATGCCTCAGAGGACCCTCAGAACTTTCCAACTCCCTCAAAGCATTCAATCCATTCAGCACCTAATTCAGTCTATTCAGCAGTTCTGTACATGACAAAACACTGAGCTCTTCCTCTGCTCTCACCTAACTTCAGCTTCCTGGCATTGACTTTACTAGAGCCAATCAGTAACATCTCAAAGCAGCATTTTATGCTGAGCCTGTTGATTTCATCTTGATGTGGACTCTATTGCAGTGACACAGGTTTTTCTAAAGCTTCTGTGAATTAGTTATTTTATCCTTTTCAAACTGAGTTATGCTTTTCATCTGAAGAGACGGTCTAGCAAATTTCTGCAGATGTACCACGGAGAGCACTCTAATCGTTTGCATCACTGTCTGGTACGGAGGTGGCAATGCGCAGGATTGGAAAGAGCTGCAGAGGATTGTAACTTTGGCCAGATCCATCATGAGCACTAGTCTTCCCACTAGTGATAACATCTTCAAGGGGCAATGTCTCAAAAAGGCAGCATCCATCGTTAAGGACTCTGCTTCTTCTCATTGCTACTGTCAGGGATGGGGTACAAGAACTTGAAGACACACACTCAACATTTTAGGAACACGTCAGTCGACGGCCTCCCCTACTGCTGCGATGAGGCCACGCTCAGGTTGGAGGAGCAACACCTTATACTCCACCTGGGTAGCCTCCAATCTGATGGCATGAACATCGATTTTTTGAAATTCCGGTAATGTCTCCCCACCTTCACCATTCCCAGTTCCATCTATCTCCTTACCTCCTTACCTGCCCATCACCTTCCTGTGGCGCTTCTCCCTCTTCCCTTTCTTCCATGGTCTTCTATCTTCTCCTATTAGATTTCCCTTTCTCCAGCCCTTTTTCTCCTTCACTAATCAACTTCCCAGCTCTTCACTTCACCCCTCCCCCCTCGCGGTTTCATCTATGACCTGCTACCTTGTATTTCTTCCTCCCCTTCCCCCATCTTCTTACTCTGACTTCTCATCTTTTTTTCTCCAGTCCTGATGAAGGGTCTCGTCGACTGTTTACTCTATTCCACGGATGATGCCTAGCCTGCTGACTTCCTTCAGCATTTTGTGTGTGTTGCTTAGATTTCCAGCATCTGCAGATTTTCTCTTTGTGATTTTAGGAACAGCTTCTTCACCTCTGCTATCAGATTTCTGAACTGTCCATGAATCTCACTATTTTCCTCTGTTTTCACATTATTTATTTATTTTTAAACATATTTCTTATTGTATCTTATAGCAATGTTTATGTACTGCACTGTACTGCTGCCACAAAACAACAAATTTCTCAACATATGTCAATGATAAGAAACATAATTCTGAATTTTGTGAAAAGTTCCACTATTCTGAAACAGCTGAATCATTAATGCATCCTTTATTTGGTCTTTTTTTTCTTGTGGTTGTTTTCTACTGGTCCTAGACAGCAAACATTGCTTCTCCTGGACACCTCACCCTGTCCAATCCTCATCCCTCTGCTCTGCAGGTCACTTTTTCAATCTCATAACTGCCTTCACAACGGCTTCGGGAATTGATACCTTCTGTCCCAATATTTTGTTGCCATGTAATACAATGTTAGTGAGGAAGGCAAACGCAGTGTTAGCATTCATTTTGAGAGGACTAGAATATAAAAGCAAGGATGTAATGCTGAGCCTTTATAAGGAATTGGTCAGACCACACTTGGAGTATTGTGAGTATTTTTGTGCCCCTTATCCAAGGAAGGATGTGCTGGGATTGAAGAGGGTCAAAAGGAGGCTCACAAGAATGATGACAGGAATGAAAGGGTTAACATATGAGGTGCATTTGATGGCTCTGCGTCTGTACTTACTGGAGTGTAGAAGAACAAGGTGTGGTCTCATGGAAATCTTTTGAATATTGAAAGACCTAGACAGAGTGGATGTAGATAGGAGGTTTCCTATATTGGGAGAAGGGGTGGGAGGGAGGTTTAGAACCAGGGGGCACATCCCTGAATAGGACATCCCTTTAGAACAGAGGCAAAGAGAAATTTCTTTAGCTAGGGGATGGTGAATCTTTGGAATTCATTGCCACAGACAGCTGTGGAGGTTAATTCATTGGGTATATTTAGAGCGGAGGTTGATAGGTTCTTGATTAGAAAGGGTGCCAAAGATTATGGGGAGAAGGCAGGAAAATGGGATTGAGAAGGATAAAAAAAAACAGCCATGATGGAATGGTGGAGCAGACTTGATGGGCCAAAAGACCTAATTCTGCTCCTGCATCTTATGGTCTTATGATTATTCACTGCTTCACTTGTTGACATATGCCCAGGTTTCACTGAAAAAGTCTTCACTGTGAATCCATAATAGGCTAAGAATATCTTCAATAAGCTTTTCATCACTCTGAAGGTAAATAATTTATTAATCTTGTCCACTCTATTTGCAAAGCTACATCTGGCAATATCACCTTCTCTTGACTGCCACATCACTTCATCACAGTCCCACACCGCACACCATTACTTTGGTTGCCTTAGCCCGCAATAAAAGTATACTTCAGCTAAACCACTTTTTTAAACATCCCCCAGCACTAGGCTGTGTGGCTTTATTTTTTTGCCCAACTTCATACTCTCCATTGTAGACTGTTTCAGAACCCCAGCTGCTCTGCTGTCAATGCATTCGTGCCTGCAACTAGATTGCTCTATCTATCATCCCGGACATAGATGCTTGCATCCACTGCTCTCTCATCCCAGATTGTGTTATTCCTGCAACACACGTCAAAGTTGCTGGTGAACGCAGCAGGCCAGGCAGCATCTCTAGGAAGAGGTACAGTCGACGTTTCAGGCCGAGACCCTTCGTCAGGACTAACTGAAGGAAGAGTTAGTAAGAGATTTGAAAGTGGGAGGGGAAGGGGGAGATCCAAAATGATAGGAGAAGACAGGAGGGGGAGGGATGGAGCCAAGAGCTGGACAGGTGATTGGCAAAAGGGGTATGAGAGGATCATGGGACAGGAGGCCCAGGGAGAAGGAAAAGGGGGAGGGGGGGAAAAGAACCCAGAGGATGAGCAAGGGGTATAGTCAGAGGGACAGAGAGTCAGAGGGTTTGATGCAACTTTGATGTGTGTTGCTTGAATTTCCAGCATCTGCAGAATTCCTCGTGTTGTACTGTTCCTCACTGTTTCCACAGTGCCATTTTTCTACACCTAACTCATATGAGCTGCCTGGAGCCACGAAAGGTGGCAGCTGCTGGAATCTAGAGTGACACATGATATACTGGAGCAACTCAACGGGTCAGGCAGCATCTATGAAGGGAAATGGACAGTTGGCATTTCGGGTCGAGATGTCATTTTCATCTTAAATCAAAGGTTCCCAACCGTTCTTATGCCATAGAGTCCGACCATTAACCAAGGGGTCCGTGGCCCCCAGGTTGGGAATGCCAGTCTTAAATGAAGGATAGAAGGGAGATAAAACAGGGAGAGCTGATAGGCTGATGGAGGAGGGGTGAGTGGGAATAGCAACAAAAGCTGGAAGGTGATGGGTGGAGGCGATAAAAGGGCTGGAGGAGATAGGAGAAGGAAGGTAGAGCATGGAACCAAGTGATGGGAGTGGTGAGGGTAAATTGGAATAGCGTGGGAGGGGGGCAAGTAGGGGGAGGACCCCTCTCTGTGAGAGATGTACGAGGAGTAGGCGGATGAAATGGGTGGAGTGTATAAGGAATTGGTTAGTTCAGAAGGAGAGAGAAAAGGGACAGAGAGGGAGCAGTTTTGCTGAAGTTGGAGAATTTAATGTTCATGCTCTCAGTTTATTATATGTAATTTATACATGTAAATATCAGAGCTACTGGCCTCCTGCCAATACATCCAGCAATTCAACTCTATGCATATTATAAGCTGTATATTATGGTGTATGGGGTGTCAGGGAGGGGTAGCACCTCTGGTGGGGGAACATGTCGCGTCCTTTTTTAGGGCGGTTAGTCCACCTTTGGTCCCCACCTGGCACTCAGCTCTCACCTGTGGCTCCCCGTAGCTGTTTGCATGCGACAGCGGCCACACCCCGGGCAACGGCTTTGAAAAGCTGGATAAACCAGCTGAGGGTAGCCGACGGGTCTCAAACCCTCGGTGAGATAGGGAGTTGTCTATCCCAGCATGTGAAGACAGACTCCGGCGGACTGAACCGATGAGACCAATGGAAGGTCCAACGGTCAAGAAGGCGGTCTCTGCAAATGTCGTGGAATGTGTAGAGCAGGACAAGACACAGAAGACGTCCTGGTCATCCACTGCGCCTAGTCCCATCTCCAGCCGTCTAGACTCTGTCTTGCCACTGGATCCAGATGGGAACTGGGAAGAGACAGTGAGGCTGACACTGCGCAACTCTCTCTCACTTAAATTCAAGTCACGCGCTAGTCTTGACACCATCATAATGGTGTCGAGGTCCTCATCGACGTCAACGATGGACGAACAACCATTATGGCCATTATAATGATCAAATGACATAAAGTTAGCAAACTGTACTTCTTGCTACATACTGTATGTATGAAGATGGTAGATTTTATATCGCAATCATTCTTCCCATTTTTAGGAATTAACAAATTTACCTTTTTTTATCTCTTATAGAAACATCCAAATTGTCGTTGAGACATGCGTGTTTGCGAATGGAGCTGGTGACTGGAGATTCACACTGCTGTCACCTAGAAAACCTCCTGACGGCGCAGAGATATTAAAACATGTCTGTATGTGCTCTCAGACAAAAAAATTCACCTGTTTGATTGTCACAAAACTCATGACGGGATTCTTTGGTTATTAGGAGCTGAATCACAGTGGCAGCATCAAAACTGAAAAGAGGCTTTCGTGGTGATCTGACATTCATCCTCTGGAGTGATTGTCATATGAATTAAGCTTTGTGAGGTGGATACAGAATTGTTCTGCCAATATAGCTTCTTCATTCTGGACAGGCAAGAGGCAGAACTGACAGGAATTCTTGGACTTCATTCACCCAAGTCTTGTCAGCTCTAGCCGAATGTATTTCCAAAGGCTTGTAAAAAGATGTATTTCACTTGATCTCCTGTTAGCCCCCTTTCATATTCTCATTGCAACCTTATCCTTCAATCTCTTTGAATTATGGAGGACAGCATGTGTATAAATGTCTCTCTCCAGCAGACCTCATCATGATCATCATGACTCCAGTATTTCTACTATTTTTTAATTGTACATATGATTTTTTTGTGTTCTATCGCTGAGCAGCAGTGAACCATCAAATTGGCCTGTCAGAGTTCTCTTTGGGAACTAGTTGTTTTGATCAGCATTTCTGATCTGGCTATTGTTCACGATTGCACTTAATAAAAAAAACTAACTAATTAACTTTGTCTATGTACATCACATTCCATCCTCCTATGCCAACTGCAGGAGAACAAACTCCCTCAGCTATTGAAAATCCCTTTCCCCTCCTCATTTCCGAAGTAGATAGGTTGGTATGCAAAGGAGTGAAAGCAAATGGTCAGGAATACAGGTTTTGTGGGTTACAATCACATAAGGGTCAATCTATGTAAAGCTGCAGGACCTGATTACATTTACATACCTGTGCAGCTCAGCTAACAGAGGTTTTAATAAACATTTTCAACATCTCTCTGGAATAGTCCAGTATCCTCTCAGGTTTCAAGGGAAGGGAGATGGTGACCTGCCTCAATGACTGCTGTCCAGCGGCATTGACATTGACAGCAAAGAAGTTTTTTGAGCAGCTGGTTATGGATTGTATTAAATCCCAACTTCCCGTGACATTGAACCCTTCCCAGTTTACTTGTCGTTCAAATCGGTTCACTGATGATGTCATAGCTTCAGCACTCCATTCTGTCCTGTCGCATCTTGAAATGGTACCACACGCGCCAGGACGCTGTTCATCGACTTCAGCTCGGCATTTAATATGATCGTCCCTCAGAAGCCGGTGGGTAAACAGCCCTTGTTGGGTCTAACCCCTCTTGCTGTAACTGGATCCTGGGCTTCTTGACAGAAAGGCAACAACCAATACGTGATGACAGAAACGTCTCGAGCTGCAACACGCTGAGCACTGGCGCTTCCCAGGGCTGTATGCTCAGCCCACTGATGTTAACGCTGCTGGCTCTTGACTGCACTGCCAGTTCCAGTTCAAACCACGTGTGCTGATGACACACAGTGTCATCAACAATGACGACGAGACAGCGGACAGAGTGGAGGTAGAGCAGCTGTTGAATGGTGCAGGCACAACGGCTTGAGTCTCAACGTGGACAAGACTACAGGGATGATTGTAGACTTCAGAAAGGTGCAATCTGACCACTCCTCACTGCACATACACGACTCCTCCACAGTAAGAGACAGGAGCACCAAGTTTCTGGAAGTGCACTTAACAATCACATCTGGTCCCTCACCACCATCTCTTTTGTCAAGAAGGCGCAGCAGCACCTCCAATTCCTGAGGAGGTTGAGGTGAGTGAGGCCCTCTGCCCACCCCCAATTCTAACCAGTTTTACAGGAGCACAATCAAGATTGTCCTGACCAGCTGCCTCACCGTCTAGTAAAGGAATTACAAGGCTTCTGACCACAAGTCACGACGAAGGATTGCAAGGACTTCTGAGAGGATCGTTGGGATCTCTCTTCCACCCATCAAAGGTTCACGGGTTCATTTATATCAAAGTATACAGCTCTGAAATTCTTCAGAGATATCTAACAGGAGCACTGAGTACTCAGGGCCCTTAGCATTGTCAATGCTCTCTCCCAGTCATCCAGCAATCTCTTTGACCCCTACCATTAGGCGAAAGGTACTGTACTGTAGGACAAGAACCATAAGGGTGGGAAACAGCTTCTTCCCCCGGGCCGTAAGGGTACTGAACTCTCTGCCACCACCCAGGTCTCATCACTCATGAAGCACCAGTAGCGTTACACTGTTTACTTTTTAACTTGTGTCGTAAATGCACCTTAGAATTTGTTAATTTACTAGTGGTAATATTACTTTATGTATTAAATGTGTTGTGCACCTTTATCCAGAGGAACGTTATTTCATTTGGCGGTACATGTGTACAGTTGAATGACAATAAACATAACTTAAATTTGAACTTCAAGACTTTCAGTTGTTGTTCAGACCAAACGTCAGGATGGGGACGAAGCGTGATCTAAGTGATTTTGACCATCAAAAGATCGTTAGTGCCAGATGGGGTGGTTTGAATATCTCAGGAGCTGCCTGTCTCCTGGGACTTTCACAGACAACAGTCCCTAGAGTTTACAGAGACTCGAGTGAAGAACAAAACAGTATCCAGTGAGTGATAGTTCTGTGGGTGAAAACACAGTGTTAATGAGAGAGGTGAGAGAAGAATGGCTAGACTGGTTCATGCTGAAAGGAAGGGGACAGTAACTCAAGTAGCCATGCGATGCGACAGTGGTGTGCAGAAGAGCATCTCTGAATACACAACACATCGAAACTTGAAGTTGATGGACTATAACAGCAGAAAGAAACATAAAGATACAGTCAGTAACCACTTTATTAAGTACAGGAGGTACCCAATAAGCTGGCCACTGAGTATAGGAAACTGTACACCACTGGAGGCTTAATGCATACTCAAAGGAAGCAAACTTTAACTTAAAATGGTAGGTTTTACTTCAAGCTTCATAGAAACATAGAAAACCTACAGCACAATACAAGCCCTTCAGCCCATAAAGTTGTGCCGAACATGTCCCTGCATTAGAAATTACTATGCTTACCCATAGCCCTCTGTTTTTCTAAGTTTCATGTACCTATCCAAAAGTCACTTAAAAGACCCTATCATATCCACCTCCATCACCGTTGCCGGCAGCCCATTCCACGCACTCACCACTCTTAGTAAAAAGCTTACCCCTGACATCTCCTCTGTACCTACTCCCCAGCACCTTAAACCTGTGTCCTCCTGTGGCAACCATTTCAGCCCTGGGAAAAAGCCTCTGATTATCCACACTATCAATGCCTCTCATCATCTTATACACCTCTATCAGATCACCTCTCATCCTCCATTGCTCCAAGGAGAAAAGGCCGAGTTCACTCAACCTGTTTTCATAAGGCATGCTCCCCAATCCAGACAACATCCTCTGCACCCTTTCTATGGCTTCCACATCCTTCCTGTAGTAAGGCGACCAGAACTGAGCACAGTACTCCAAGTAGGGTCTGACCAGGGTCCGATATAGCTGCAACATTACCCCTCGGCTCCTAAATTCAATTCCATGATTTATGAAGGCCAATACACCATATGCCTTCTTAACCACAATGTCAACCTGCGCAGTTGCTCTGAGCGTCCTATGGACTTGGACCCCAAATTCCCTCTGATCCTCCACACTGTCAAGAATCTTACCATTAATACTATATTCTGCCATCATATTTGACCTACCAAAATGAACCATTTCGCACTTATCTGGGTTGAACTCCATCTGCCACTTCTCAGTCCAGTTTTGCATCCTATCAATGTCCCGCTGTAACCTCTGACAGCCCTCCACACTATCCACAACACCTCCAACTTTTGTGTCATCAGCAAACTTACTAACCCATCCCTCCACTTCCTCATCCAGGTCTATAAAAATCACAAATAGTAAGAGTCCCAGAACAGATCGCTGAGGCACACCACTGGTCACCGACCTCCATGCAGAAAATGACCCGTCTACAATCACTCTTTGCTTTCTGTGGGCAAACCAGTTCTGGATCCACAAAGCAATGTCCCCTTGGATCCCATGCCTTCTTACTTTCTCAATAAGCCTTGCATGGGGTACCTTATCAAATACCTTGCTGAAATCTATATACACTACATCTACTGCTCTTCCTTCATCAATGTGTTTAGTCACATCCTCAAAAAATTCAATCAGGCTCGTAAGGCACAACCTGCCCTTGACAAAGCCATGCTGACTATTCCTAATCATATTATACCTCTCCAAATGTTCATAAATCCTGCCTCTCAGGATCTTCTCCATCAACTTACCAACCACTGAGGTAAGACTCACTGGTCTATAATTTCCTGGGCTATCTCTACTCCCTTTCTTGAATAAGGGACCAATATCTGCAACCCTCCAATCCTCCAGAACCTCTCCCATTCCCATTGATGATGCAAAGATCATCGCCAGAGGCTCAGTAATCTCCTCCCTTGCCTCCCACAGTAGCCATTTTCATCCGGTCCCAGCAACTTATCCAACTTGATGCTTTCCAAAAGCTCCAGCACATCCTCTGCCTTAATATCTGCATGCTCAAGGTTTTCAGTCTGCTGCAAGTCATCACTACAATCACCAAGAACCTTTTCCATAGTGAATACTGAAGTAAAGTATTCATTAAGTACCTGTGCTATTTCCTCCGGTTACATACAACTTTCCCACTGTCACATTCGATAGGTTCTATTCTTTCATGTCTTACCCTCTTGCTCTTCATCACTAAGGAGTCCTCAAATCACCTACATGACCTGACTTAATTCCCCACCATTGTTTGCAAGGAGTTTGTACATTCTCCCTGTTACCTCATGGGTTCCCTCTGGGTGCTCCAGTTCCCTCCCACAGTCCAAAGACATACCATTTGATAAGTTAATTGGTTATTGTTAGTTGTCCTGTGATTTGGCTAGAGTTAAATTGGGGGTTGCTCGAAAGGCTGGAAGAGCCTATCCCATACTTTTTTTTATTTCACACTGTGTCTCAATGAATAAAAGAATAACTACACTATTAGAAGATTGAAATGTACTAAACATTTTCAAAATAAAAAAAATTAAAGCATTTAAGACACAAAGATTAATTTAACTCAGTTAGTTGAAAAAGTGTAAATAACTTGAAACCTGTCTCTTTTGCAGCCACTCATCTGCAATGAAATGAGTGAAACCTTGGAGCTGGCACTTGTTCAGAGGGCAGAAGGGAAACTACATAAATTTGATGTTCTGCCTATATGGAGACCAGGGACATGAAACTTCCAGTGAACACTTGGCAGGAGGGTTGGGATTTCCACCTTCACTAGCAAAACGATCCTGAGCTTTCTAAAGGTTATGAGTTAAAACACTGGCGTCTTTCCTTACATAAACACTGTATCATACCTACGATCTCAGAATGCAGGACAACCTGGCAACGTTACAACAATGTAATTTTGTATTGTTCCCAGTTGTTGGCTTCCGATGCCCTAATTGGAAAGAAGAGAACAACGCAATAGTGATGGCACTGGGCCGGGTTATTCGTTGCTGCCAGCAGTTCTGAGTGGAGCCTCCAATATTTAGTTGTTTGTGTACCACACTGCTGCATTCAGTAACAAACTTCGCAGCTGGGAAAGATTCGCCCTCAGCTTTAGTCTGAGAGAGACATTTCAGGGTGCAGCGGCTGCCAAGGCACCATTGTCGCTGCGTTCACATCGCTCAGCTGCAGGATGCGGCGGTGCGGAGGCTAGGTGAGTCGCACCCTCCGCCTCCACTCAAGTAAGTGAGATTGAGGGGCAGATCGCGGGCGGTGATCGTGGGCCTGGAAAGCCATCCCACCAAGGCTTGGTCCATTACTGCATTGCACATTGGAGCTTTCCTCCAGGTCCATTTGAAAAAGTCTTTACTACGGAACGTACACCAGATGCTGCAGGTCAGACCACCTGTGGGCACCAGCATAATGTGCCACCAGCATTTTAGGAGTCACTTATTCTGGCATGAATACCCCCATTGAGCCTTGAGCAGCACTATATAAAAAAGATCTTTCTCTTGTCCTACTTTCTGTAGCCAAATACAGAGTACAAAATGATGATCAAATGTTCTGAGCCTTAATTCTGAACTGCTTGTCTCAGCAATGCATGGCAAAGATCGACTGCACAGATCTCCAAGCAACGTGTTATAAATAGCAGCACCAGCACAATTAAATGGATTGCGGTATGTTTCTTTTAGTTTCTGCAATGACTTATCACAGAAGATTTAGCAGGGTCTTTTCTTGATTCAATTGATGCAGTATTACATAGACAATGCTCTAAACTTACATTGTTAAAAAGGCCAAAGGCTAATGCTGCAACATTATCAATAATGTTAATGAATCATTGTCATCAAGTCAAGATTATTGTCAATTAATTATATACACATATACATTCAAACAAGGCATTGTTTCTCTGAATCAGGGTTCATCTGTATACTGTAGTACACATAACACATAATAACTTATGAAAGTAAGGATGAAATCTACTGATGGATTACACATAAATAAATGAATTAAAGTGCATAAATTAAATATTGTAAGGTGCAGAAAAGATTAACCAGTGACACTCTGAATGAGATGTGGCAGGGAGTTCGGAAGCCTAATGGCCTGCGGGAGGAAACTGTTTCCCATCCTAACCGTTCTTGCCCATTGTCTCAGCTGGAACAGACAGCGCCAGGAAACAGAGGGAATGGTTCGGAATTTTCCACAAGGCAGGCTCACAGGGTGAACATATGATCTCCTTGGAACAGGAAAATGAGAGAAAAAATACAGAGGGAAAATGCAGAGGAGATATGAAGAATAAGTTTGGGTCAACATACAGTGAAGAAGCCAAAAGAAGAGTGTTGTGTGTTTAATATTTCAGTAATATTTGAGTAACTTTGTAAATAAGATGTTTGATTAAGAATTATTTATTGATTATATAATTTATCATGATTATACATAAAAATACGTGAATTGCATACATGATAACGCTACCATGTGATATGTGTGCACCTCACTGAAAGTAAACTAAGTTAGATTTGCCTCTGTCGGCTCGCTTATTTTGCTTCCAATTAGTTTTTTACATTTTGGAGTTACAAAATGTAACTGAGAGTTATCCATATGATTCCAGTCTCCTACTTCACCATAAGGAGAGCAGTTGGCGGAGATGGAAGAGAAGACCAGGGAGTGACAGAGGGAATAGTCCCTTCAGGCTGCTGAGAGGGTCAGAAGGGCACGATATGTCTGATGATTAGGCTGCAAAATGATTATCTATTGAGTGTGAAGGCTGGTGGTGGGGAAAGTAAGGAGAAGGGCTGCTCACCATACCAGGGATCCAAACAACTCTACCAGGTGAGGAAGCCATTTGGTGCCTTGCATCCAGTGCTCACAACATCCTTTCTGCATCTCTGTCTAACTACCATTACAAAGCTATCAATTTGATAAGCTCTTCTACATCTTAACCCATTAGCAACTCTACCTCATTACTGTTTCATGCCGTGTCCTGACCAACACACCAAAGAAAATTCCTAATATGTGTAAATGTATATGGTGAATCAAGTTCAGCCTTGATCCTTATACTTACTGCAAATGGACCCGAAAAGCAGCATGTGAGTGATAACCAGCTGTTATCTGGGCTCCCTTGTCTGATAGTTGGTGCATTTTGCTTTCAGGTAACAACTGGATTATGGAGAGGGATGCTCAGGTATCACTGGGGCCTATGATCTTGCAGGACTATTATAATCCCTATCTCTCTCTTTTAGGGAGATTTCTCTGTTTACAAGTTCCCTGTGCCTTCTGCTCAGATGAGAGAGGAGCATATGTGTTTTGACTGGAGGCATTCCAGTGGTAATTACCACTTTCATCCTCGTCCACTTTGTGCTCACCAAAGGGTTAAAAACAATAATCCCGGAACAGTAGAATGGGTAGTGTTTTCAGCCAGAACAAACTTTTGAAGCTTGTCACATATGAGGGTGGTTGATGGTGGTGTTCTCTGAGAAAAAAGAAGAGAAACATAAAATGAATGGCAAAAGATTAACTGAAAGAGTAAATCTCCAGGTATTGATCTTGGTATTATGAGTTAGCAACTGTTCTCAGAAGGAATGATGACAATTAGGCATAGGCATAACTACAAGACTGAAACTGGGTCTTCATGAGATAAAAGCATTGATGCTGCAAAGCAATATTCATTCATTCTCACTGAGGAGTTGCTCATCTTTGCTGGAACACCAGGCTACTGACAGTGGCCATCTGTTGTAATGAAATAATGAACAATGGATCCACTCTGAAATATCTCCCATGGCATCCAATGTCTCAAAAATGGGCAAAAGAAATAGTCATTATCATGATAATAGAGTATATGTAGAAATCCAGGTTAATAGAAATACCTACAGTATGTAGTAAGACTTGATCAGGAGACCCAGATGGGAAAATGCTAAGGAACAGACAATTCCATGTTCCTTTGTACCTAATCGGGCTCAGTATTAATAAACGGAATGTTCCATGATTGATGAAGTTGAAAATGGAGATTGTTATTGTAACAACTGCAGTGGGACAAGGATCTGGTGAACTGGGCTGGACCTGGTCTGGGATATCAATATGATACTAACTCAGTGGAGGAGAAGGGGCGTGGAAATGTGATTTAAGTCCTGACCAAACAATGAAACAACATAAGATCCTGGGATCACAGAGAGAATTTAGAGCCTCTCTAAAAACAAAGAACTATGAGTCTGATTCTCAGAGAACAAATGGAGAAAAAGGCCTGATCAGCTTGTGTCATGATGGGCTTGTACTCTGTCTTTGCACTTCAGAGTTTGAATAAAGTGAGGTCTGCCTTTCACCAGCTGTCAGAGATGTGTCTGACATTAGCATGGCTTTGGCACAGCTTACACCTGCTGCTCTTGAGGCTCAGCCTCATGGACTCCGGCCTCTAGCTCTCTTTGCTAGTCTCCGCCAGCACCATCTGCTGCCTTCGTTTTGCAAGATTGTGCAGTTGGCAGTGCAAGGTATCAATGCTGTTACATTTTATAGAGGTGTATAAATTTATGAGGGGCATACATAGAGAGGACAGCCAGTACCTTTCACCCAGGGTGGCAATAGCCAATACCAGAGGAGACCTATTAAAGGTGTGTGGAGGAAACTTAGGGGAGATGTCGGAGGTAGTTGTTTTTTTTCTGTTGGCAGTGGAAGTATATGGCTTTTGCTGGCTTCCCCCAGAAACTCTTTGGACTATATTGATCATTGATACAAACAATGGATTTCACTGTATGTTTAACTGTACATATGACAAATAAAGCTAATCTTTATCTTTTATACCACTGTCCCACCTTCCCCAGGAATCAGTCTGGTGATCATTCATTGCACCCTCTCTAAGGAAGGTAGAACTTTTCTTTGGTACAGAGACGAAAAGCACCCACTGTTCTCCAGATGTGACCTCACCAGCATCCTGTATAAATGTAGAAAGACATCCTTGCTCTTATTAGGTTATATAATATTTCTTACTTTTAGTGTCGTTTCACATTGTTTTCCAATCAAGATGGTTTAATTGTTCCTTTTGATTGTTCTCTTTTCTTTTTAATTTGTTAATGGAATAATCTTATTTCTTCCATAAATGTCTGCTTATTTTTCACAAAGTAATTTGGACAAATAGCTAGA
Source organism: Mobula birostris (assembly GCF_030028105.1). Lineage (NCBI taxonomy): Eukaryota > Metazoa > Chordata > Chondrichthyes > Myliobatiformes > Myliobatidae > Mobula > Mobula birostris. Next base: position 27,657,032 of record NC_092373.1, read on the forward strand.
AAGTGGATATCCCATTGATCTTGAAGGGACCATCCCTATCTATTACAAGGGTTCCCAATGTAGGGCCCATGGACCCCTTGGTTAATGGTTGGGGTCCATGGTATAATAAACATTGGGAACCCCTGATCTAGTACAAGGTTGCCTTTGGGATGCAGAGCCTGAGCAGCCAATGACTCTTTGGGAAAGCTTTGAGTTGGCAAGGAATGAATGTTATGATAACAGGAGACCAAAGCTCTGTTGGTGTGACTGAGGTTGTGGTGGGAGAATGTTGTTGGAGGGAAAGGTGGCAAATCCTAAGCCTCAAATGAAGAGTGTTTGATGGCTCTCCGGAGTTTAGAAGGAAGAGAAGCATCTCATTGAAACCAATTGAATATTGAAAGGCCTAGATAGAGTGGAGGTGGAGAGGATGTTTCTTATAGTTGGGGGGCGGCAGAAAAGAGATGAGGAGGAATTTCTTTATGCAGAGGGTAGTTAACCTGTGGAATTAATTGCCATGGACATCTGTGGAGGCCAACTCATTGGGTATATTTAAAGTGGAGGTTGATAGGTTCTTGATTAGTAAGGGTATTAAAGATTATGGGGAGAAGGCAGGAGAATGGGGTTGAGAGGGATAATGATAGAATTGTAGAGCAGACTTTATGGGCTGAATAGCCTAATTCTCAAGGTGTGATTCAGATATATTATGGAAAGCTTTGTTCTCTGCAGGTGGATTTTGATAAGCCATGTTTCTGAGACTAACTTTTCTTTTCAAAATTCCACATGAATTTAATTACTTAGATTTTAATTCCCCATGTGCCAAGTCAAACACAGGCATCATTAATGGTCCAAAACTCTAGCTGCTAGACCAGCAACTTAACCACTGTGTAGAAAGATTACAGGAAAGATCCTAGCATGGATAAAGGAGTGGCTGGCTGGTAGGAGGCAAAGACTGGGCATAAAGGGAGCCTATTCTGGTTGGCTACAGCTGACAAGTGCTGTTCCACAGGGGCCTGAGTTGGGACTGATTCTTTTTACATTATATGTCAATGATTTGGTTGATGGAATTAATGGTTTTGTTGCAAAGTTTGCAGCTGATATGAAGGTAGGAGGAGGGGTAGATAGTTTTGAGGAAGTAGAGAGGCTACAGAAGGACTTAGATTAGGAGAATGAGCAAAGAAATGGCAGATGGAATACAGTGCCGGAAAGTATATGATCGTGCACTTTGGTAGAAGAAATGAAAGGGTTGACAATTTTCCTAATGGAGAGAAATTAGAAAAAACTGAGGTGTAGGATCCCTAAAGGTTAATTTGTAGGTTGAGTCTGTGGTAAGGAAGGCAAATTCAATGTTAGCATTCATTGCAAGAGGACTAGAATATAAAAGCAAAGGTGTAATTTTGAAACTTTATAAAGCACTGGTGAGGCCTCACTTGGATGATTGTCAGCAGTTTTGGGCTCCTTATCTTGGAAAGGATGTGCTGGAACTGGAGAGGGTTCAAGGGAGGTTTACAAAAATGATTCCAGGATTGATTCTCTTGTTATATGAGGAGCGTTTGATGCCTGTATTCACTAGAATTCAGAAAAATGAAGGGTGACCTCATTAAAACCTATCAAATGGTGAAAAGCCTTGATAGAGTGGATGTGGAGAAGATGTTTCCTGTGGTGGGAGAGTCTAAGACCGGAGGACACAGCCTCAGAATAGTGGGGCATTCTCTTAGAATGGAGATGAGGATGAATTTCTTTAGCCATATGGTGGTGAATCTGCGGAATTCTTTGCAGCTGTGGAGGCCAAGTCTTTATGTATATTTATGGCAGAGGTTGATAGATTCTTGTTTGGTCAGGGAAGGAAGGGATACGGGAAGAAGGCAGGAGATTGGGGCTGAGAGGAAAATTGGATCAACCATGTTGAAATGGCAGAGCAGAGCTGAAAGGCCAAATAGCCTAATTCTGCACCCATAGCTTATGCTCTTATGGTCTTAGGATCTTAGGTTGTTCAATCCCTACATTTTATCCAATGCCTACTCTTCACACATCTCCTACCATCTTCCAATAAAATGCTCCCACTGATATAGGGAATGGGTTGAATTAATATTCAAATGAAAATGGTATTTTTAAAGATTAGCTTTGTTTGTCTCGTGTACATTGGAATATCAAAATATACAGTGAAATATGCGTCATCATTTACGATGTGCTGGAGCAGCCCACAAATGTCGCCACGATTCCAGTGAGAACAGAGCTTGCCCACAGCTCACTAACCTTGATCGTACATTTTTAGAATGTGGGAGCAAGCTGAAGCTTCCAGAGGAAGCCCACACAACCACAGGGAGAATGTACAAACTCAAAGGCAACAGCTGAAATCAAAACCCAATCGGTGATCGCTGGTGCTGTAACGCGATTGTGCTAACCACTGCACCTCCTTGCTGCCCTTAGGATTTACCCTGCCTTGAATGAGTGGAAAATATCTTATCCCTGTTTCTTTCTCTTCCATCACTCTTTCTTCCTTTTCATTCTGTAGGTTGTTTATCCTTTGATCTAAATGTTGGTCTCTTTTTAACCTCTTAATAAACTTGTCCATCCCACTCTGCATTGACAGGATTTTCTCTTCCTTTTCGATTTTTAAACACTTTCACATATTTTTATTCATTGTGTTTAATGCCAGAAGCATTCTTTTTTCAGTTTATACACACTTGAGTGACATCAACTGGGACAATGGTACACTTACTCTTCGCTTACATCCAGCAATCTAAGGGATACATTTTCTTAATTGCTATGTGAACGTCCCCAACTGAGTCTGGTGACAAAATTATATGGTTCAGGCATGAACTGAATCTGATGAAGCAAATCTGTACGGGAATTACACGTGTCACCTCGTAAATCTAGGTAAGAATTATCGTTGAGAATGAAACTTAACATTGTATAAATAATTATTATTGTTTTTAGTTTGCATTGCCCTTTGCACAGTGATCATATCAGGATGTAGCATGTTATAAAATTAGGTTTCTGAATGAGACATCTGCAGTAGATCCAACTTACCAGGGAAAAATTGGTGGGTAAACTAGATGCCAACATTTTTTCAATGAACCATCTCTTTCACTTTACAATAAGAGCAAAAGTAACTCACTCGGTTGCCACTTATTTTGCATTGCAATGACTACAACTGGGTAAGATTAACACGCAGTAAATCAAAGCTGGAATTAATATCCATTGCATGTTTTAATGCTTTTCAAAATACTTCAAATAGCCTTTCTCAAATTGTAACTTAACAATTTTCTGTACTGATCTCATTGTAGGGATGATTGAATTTATGTTAATACAATTTTGTTGGTTTGCAGCTACATCAAAACAAATATATTTATGTTTGACATGAAAAAGTATGTGAATCTAATTCAAATTATGTGTGGGGGAAATTGAACGGTACAGGTGGTCAAATAGAAACGTAGAAACATAGAAAACCTACAGCACAATACAGGCCCTTCGGCCCACAAAGTTGTGCTGAACATGTCCCTACCTTAGAAGTTACTAGGGTTACCCATAGCCCTCTATTTTTCTAAGCTGCATGTACCTATCCAAAAGTCTCTTAAAAGACCCTATCGTATCCGCCTCCACCACCGTTGTCGGCAGCCCATTCCACGCACTCACCACTCTCTGCGTAAAAAACTTACCCCTAACATTTCCTCTGTACCTGCTCCCCAGCACCTTAAACCTGTGTCCTCGTGGCAACCATTTCAGCCCTGGGAAAAAGCTTCTCACTATCCACACGATCAATGCCTCTCATCATCTTATACACTTCTATCAGGTCACCTCTCATCCTCCGTTGCTCCGAGGAGAAAAGGCCGAGTTCACTCAACCTATTTTCATAAGGCATGCTCTCCAATCCAGGCAACATCCTTGTAAATCTCCTCTGCACCCTTTCTATGGCTTCCACATCCTTCCTGTAGTGAGGCGACCAGAACTGAGCACAGTACTCCAAGTGGGGTCTGACCAGGGTCCTATATAGCTGCAACATTACCTCTCAGCTCCTAAATTCAATTCCATGATTAATGAAGGCCAATACACCATATGCCTTCTTAACCATAGAGTCAACCTACGCAGCTGCTTTGAGCGTCCTATGGACTCGAACACCAAGATCCCTCTGATCCTCCACACTGCCAAGAGTCTTACTATTAATACTATATTCTGCCATCATATTTGACCTACCAAAATGAACCACCTCACACTTAACTGGGTTGAACTCCATCTGCCACTTCTCAGCCCAGTTTTGCATCCTATCAATGTCCCGCTGTAACCTCTGACAGCCCTCCACACTATCCACAACACCTCCAACCTTTGTGCCATCAACAAACTTACTAACCCATCCCTCCACTTCCTCATCCAGGTCTATAAAAATCACAAATAGTAAGAGTCCCAGAACAGATCGCTGAGGCACTCCACTGGTGACCGACCTCCATGCAGAATATGACCTGTCTACAACCACTCTTTGCCTTCTGTGGGCAAGCCAGTTCTGGATCCACAAAGCAATGTCCCCGTGGGTCCCATGCCTCCTTACTTTCTCAATAAGCCTGGCATGGGATACCTTATCAGATGACTTGCTGAAATCCATATACACTACATCTGCTGCTCTTCCTTCATCAATGTGTTTAGTCATGGAAAATGGAATATTACTGAAATAATAGGAAAATAAAATAGGATATTTTGATGGTGTGAGTGAATTAATGAGAGGGCAGGGCATGTCATAGCAAGGAAATAGCTATTTCTAGCCCCACCTGTCAGTGATCTTCAACAAATTTGAAGAGTGATCAAATTTAAATTGCTGGAAGATTGAAGAATATAGCAAATAAAGAGACACATGAAGAATTGATATAACTAGTTGACTTTGTAAGGAAGAGAACCAGTGTTCAGGTTTCTACCATTGGAGACTCTGGATTTCAAGGCCTGGTGTTCGGTGACTGGTGCGTCCCAGGATCGAGACCCGAGGACAAACTGGAATTTCGGACATTGAGGTCCCTTGGCCAGAGCCTGTGAGTCCACTGCAAAGGTTGAAGCCTGGTGCTTGCAGGCCTAATTCTGTGTCTGTCGGAGGCTGGAGTTGATGGCCTGTCTTGGGCTTAAAGGACTGTGTATGTGCGTGAGTGGGAGGGAGAAACAGGGCTTGTTTTTTTCTGTTGTTGTTTGTTGCTTGTTGTGTTCTGTCTTGTTCTGCTGAGCATTATGGGTATGCTATGTTGGCCCCAGTATGTGTAGTGACACTTGCGGGCTGCCCCCAGTACACCCTCGGGTGTGTTGGTTGCTAATGCAAAGGACACATTTCACTGAGCACGCCACAAATAAACTTGAGTCATGAATCTTGGAGTGCAAACGATGGACAATGTAGGTGGAGAAATAAAAAAGAGTGGGCCAAATGAACAGTGCATGAATAGAACCGACAGAAAGCTTTATTGTGGTCTGGAAATAATCCAGTCTACCTTTGCACTCAAGGTACTGCAGCATTCGGATTGTAGTGATCCAGCAATGCACAAGGAGTTCCAACTCACCTCGGAAGGCTTGGTGGTACACCGTCCTCTTCCAGAGCACTGGAGGCCATCCTGGTTGCTCTCTTGTTCCATGCAGATACTGGCTTTAACTGTCACATTCAGCCTCTGGGCTAATGTCGTATTAGTAGCCGAATCATTCACAAAGACTTGAGGGGGAAAAAATTAGGGCAAGAAGTCTTAAGCAAGATGTTTTCCACAATCATAAAAATCTATTTTAACAAAATGCATTTAAATGCTAAAAAATTACCATCAACATGACCTCCAAGTGACATAAAGGACATCATCTTAAATGAGATTTTAGATCCAGATGAATCATTAATTTATTTTATTTAAAGATACAGCACGGTAACAGGCCATTCTAGCCAATGAGTACAATAATTGCCATTCACTTTATATAGTTTCGTCTTCAATTATCTTTTATCAGAATTTCTGTAAAATTAATGTTTCCAAATAGCCAAGTCAACAATTTCGATATAATGCCCTCCTGATCTGACATATTTTCCATGACAGTACTCTTTGCAACAGAGCTTGACTCCTTCATTGGCGTTATTTTGTGCTGATGCAGAGTTACTCTTGAGTAGCTCACACTGCATGCTGGAGGAACTCAGTAAGTCAGGCAACATCCATGGAGGGGATTAAACAGTTCAAAGTTTCAGGCCAAGACCCTTCATCAGGACTGGAAAGGAAGGGGGCAGAAGCTAGAATAAGGAGGTGTGGGAGGGGAAGGAGTACGAGCTGGCAGGTGATCGGTGAGACCAGGTACCTAGGTTACTCTCAATATACTTCTGATACAATACAACTACGGATTACAGGTCTATAACAGGATACAATACTCCACACTAAACTCTCTCTCACCAATATTTTGAACAGTGTGGAACAGAATTGAATTACACAGTGACACAGCTGATAATGTTGCTGCCTTACGGGTTTAATCCTGACCTGCAAAGAGTTTGCATTATCTCCCCATGACTGCATTTATTTCCCTACATCCCATGGATGTGCTGATTGGTAGGTTACATTTCTGTTTCAAATTGCCTCTAATGTAGGTGGAGGGACACAATTAGTCACCGCTCAGTATACATCAAACCTGTCCTTTTGTTCTATATTCCCTACTGTGATCTTGCTCAAAGAAGCTGGTTTTGACACTAGGCCTCATTGATTGTTAACCATACAGGGAGGGTTTGGCAGTTGGCTAAGCCATATCCCAAGCTGAACCAACTGTCAAAGTTGTTAGGAGATCAAAATGTTTATGAATACCTCTGAAAATTAAAGAAGAAATGTTAACAATATTTTGGGCTAATATTAGTACCACGTAACATACTAAACTAGGCATGACAACCCGCCTCAGAGTACGGAAATGTTACGTTTATCCAGTTATGTTATATGGCTCAGAATGTTGAACAATATCTAGTAACATGAGGAAACGAATTGAAGCAGCAGAGATGTGGTTTTTTAGGAGGATGCAAAGAATATCATGGATGAAACAAATATCTAACGAGGATGTCATGAGCAGAGCAAACACAAAAAGAGAAATAATGTATGAGATCATGAAAAGGCAACGTAACTTCATTGGACATGTGATTAGGAAAGAGGAGTTAGAATGCACGGTAATTATGGGAAAGATTGAAGGGAAGAAAGCAAGAGGAGGACAAAGACAAATGCCGATGGAGACAGCAGCCAGAGAACTGGAAATGAATACCAATGAATTGATCTACTTGACCCGAAACAGGAGTGTGTGGGCCATGGCAGTCAAAGCTCAAACTGGGCACGGCACCTGATGATGATGATGATGATGATGATTAGTACCATGAGGAATACAATTTCTATGTTATTGGTTAATCAAGAAGATGCACATGAATAGAAGTGAGATACAGGTAACATACCACATAAACTTATCAAATTCATGTGACGTCAAAGAAATGATAATTTATTTCTCAAGGGAACCCTCATTTACAAAAAAATACTACAATCCCATCAACCCAACAGTTTCCATTACTTTAGAAAACCAATTTAATATTTTTAAGTAATTATGTTCTTGATTAGATATGAAGTTCCTGTATGTGGCTGTCAAAGAAAACAGCTTTAGGAGAATCGTGTACTGTGATGTAATCTTCTATCTGGGATTCTTCATTAGAATGAGCTATTAAGAGGAGTCTAGACAGAGGCTGGAAGATAATTTAGCCTCTTTTCATCCTGACAAGCTCGTACACTTCATTCTGGTCTAATTAGTTAGATTTATGAGAAGGATGGAAACAGTAGGGTGGAAAAAAAGGTCTAAAATTCAGTAGAATTGATGTAATGGGCTAGGTCTCTGCGAACACCTTTCCCCATCCTTCTTACATTTTCTAGTTGATGGCAAATAGGAAGAGATATAGGAAGTGACCTCGAGGAAAGCCCCCTTTCCTCCCTGAGAAACAGGCACTCCGTCTGGCCACAGCCAAGGTGAGGAGGATCCTGGCCAAGATAAACCCATGCAAAGCTGTGGGCCGGACAACTTACCTGGTCAGGTGCTGAGGTACTGTGCAATCCAACTAACAGAGGTCTTAACAGACACCTAAAAACCCTCTTTGAAACAGTCCACTGTACTTGCAGGTTTCAAAGCCGTCGTCGTCATTCTGGTGCTACACTCCATCCTGCCCCACCAAGAAAATGATGCCTCATATACCAGGACACTGTTCATCGACTTCAGCTGAGGGCTTAACACAATCACCCCTCAGAGGCTGGTGGGTAGACTGTCCTCGTTGGGACTAAACACCCTTCTTAGTAACTGGATCCTGGATGTCTTGATGGAAAGACTCCAGTCAGTCCAAATTAGCAGCAATATCTCAAGCACTATCACGTTATGCACTGGTGCCTCCCTCCCACCCCTGGGCTGTGTGCTCAGCCCACTGCTGTTCATGCTTCTAATGCACAACTGCACTGCCAGATCCAGCTCAAACCATATCATCAAGTTTGACGATGATACCAAAGTGGTTGGCTCATCAGCAACAATGATGAGCCGGCGTACAGAGAGGAGGTAGGGAGGATGGTAAAATAGTGTGAGAACAACAACCTGATTCTCAACATGGACAAGATGAAAGAGATGATTGTGAACTTCAGGAGGGCGCAGGTCGACCACACTCCATTGCACAACAATGGCACCACCGTGAGGAGACTGAAGAGCACAAGGGTCCTTGGTGTGCACATAATGGATGATCTAACCAGGACCCATAACACCCCTTTATTAGTCAAGAAGGCAGAGCAGCATCTCCACTTTCTGAGGATTTTAAGGTACGTGAGGCTTGCTGCCCCCATTCTAACACTTTCTACAGAAGCACATCTGAGACTGTCCTGCCTGCCTGCATCATTTTGCGATACGGAGGCTGCAAGGCATCGGACTCCAAGAACCTACAGAGGATACTTAAAATTGCCAAGAGGGGCCGGCTGGTGGTGCAATGACATCAGCGCCGGACTGTGGAATGGAGGTTTCCGGGTTCAAACCCAGCCAGGTCCACTCCCGAGTACGCTTTCCATCCGTGCTGGGTTGAGTGTCAAGACTGCAACTCAACCTCGTAAAATAAAGGGAAAAATACTGCGAAATATCTGTGTGAGGAGTGGCGCGCCACACAGTCTCTCTCTCTCGCTCCACGCCTTGTAAAGGCATGAAAAATACATCGTCCCGCCAACATCGCACACGCACAGACGCACGCACGCAGACGCAGACGCACAGATGCATACGCCAAAAAAAAGAAAAAAAATTGCCAAGAGGATCACTGGGGTCTCCCTCTCCCACTATTTGTGACATTTACCAGGACTGTTGTAGACAAAGGATCTAAATCATTGTTGAGGATCCCTACCACCCATCCCACAATCTCTTTGACCCCCTGCCATCAGGAAGGAGGTGCAGAAGCATCAGGACGAGAGCTGCCAGACGGGGTAACAGCTTCTTCCCTCAGACTGTGAGACTAATAGATATGCTGCCACCGCCCAGGTCTTGTCACTAGAACAGCGAGCTGTGCACTGTACTGTTTGCTGGTTACCTGTGCTGTGCACTATGTGCATTTGAATTATATTTTATTATCATATTTACGGTAATATTTTGTTTTATGTGCTATGTGCGATATACATATGTTTTGTAGATGCACCGTGGTCCAGAGGAACATTGTTTCGTTTAGTTCTGCATACTTTATGTACAGTCAGATGACGATAAACTTCACCTTGATGACTCTCATAATGTGAAGCACCACAATCTATGCCTCCTGCTCTCCCGACAGCTGTTGCAGGAAGATGAGGCTGAGCATAATGTTTCTGTAAGTACGAACTCTGGTAGTACAGATACTTTAAAGCTCGTGCAATACTAAATCTCAGGTGCTAATTTCCCCAGACGCAGGCAAAAACTGCTGCACAGTATTGTGTTAAAGTTAGTTATTTCTTTCTCATGGTTTCATGTGACCCTTATTCACCAGGCTGTAGACTGAAAGTCACTGAAGCTCACTGATTGAAAAACACGAACTGACAGCAAATAAAGCAATAGCTCATGACTTAGTCTTTGAAATACATTCATCCATTATCCGATCAGTATTCATCTTGACCCAGAATATATAAATTGGAACTCCCGATGTAAGCAAATTTATCTAGGCCAAATACATTTTCTACACAACTTTTAAAAGACCACATTGATAAATTGGCTCCCTCGTGAGGTGGCAAAGCTTGGGTCCAGGCGGGCTCAAGATTCCTGTGTGTATCTGCCATGGCTGCTGTCCAATGATATGTTCTTGAATTAAACAAAAAAACCTTCCCTGTGGAATCAAGAGGAGCAAATGAATGAGTTCAAAGGGAGTTAGAAATTGGAGATATAAAATAGTCTGTCAGATTTTTAGGGCAGAATTTGCCCCAGTGCACAAGGAACCATATACCTCATTAAGTTAAAAAAATTCTGATATAATTGTCACAATGCATACATAACAGTAATACACTGATTAGGTTATTTGGCTAAAAACCACTGATCCAGAAACGACATTAAATGCACCGCGATTGTAAATAAATTTGGAAAATAAAAAGATCAGTTATGATGACCATTAAATTACTAATTGTTGTGAACACACTGCTGGAGGGAAGAAATTCACCACCATTACTAGGGCTGGTCTGTAGATGACTCCACACACACAGAACAAAGAGTCACATAGTCATGGTTAGACAGCAGGGAGAAAAAACCTTTGGCCCAACTTACCCAAACTGACTTAGATACCTAACAGAGCTAGTCCCACCTGCCTGCATTTGGGACAAATCCCCATAAACCTTTCCTATCCAAATGCCTTTTAAATGGAATACATCTTCCTCCGGCAGCTTGTCCCTCTGTGTGGCAAAGTTGTCCCTCAGGTCCCTTTTAAATCTTTCCACTATCACTTTAAATCTATGACCTATTTTTGGACTCCCTTACCCTGTGGCTATTCACCTTATCTATGTTCCCCATGATTTTATAAACCTCTGCAAAATCACCCCTCAACTTCTAACGTTCCAAGGAAAAGAGTTCCAACCTATCCAGCCTCTCCTTACAATTCAACCCCTCCAGTCCTGTTAACATTCATATTTTTTTGCTGTTAATTATATTCTTCCCATAGTAGCACAATTAGAGGCGTATGCAACTGCCACCTGACATCCCAACTCCTGTTCTCAGTATCCTGAACTTTGAGGCATGCATGCCAAATGCCCTCTTCAACATACTGTTGACCCATGTCATCATGTTTCAAGGAACTATATACCTGTACCCTTAGATCTCTCTGTTCTACAACATGACTCAGAGCTTTACCACTTATAATGAAAGTCCTGTCTTGGTTTGCCTTAACAAAAAGGAACACTTCACATTGATGTAAATTAAACTCCAAATGCCATTCCATGTCCCACTGGCCCATTTGATCAAGATCCTATTGTAATCTTAGATAATTTTCTATGTTCAAAGTTCAAAGTAAAATTTATTTTCAGGGTGCACACATGTCACCACATACAACCCTGAGATTACTTTTCCTGCGGGGATACCTTGCAAATCTAAAGAACAGTATCCATAAGCAGGATCTATGTTCTACTGTCAACTATACTGCCACTTTTGGTGATATACAAAAACTTACTTCTTATGACACCTACATACTCATCCAAATCATTAATATAAATAGCAAAAAAATGTGGACCCAGCACTGATCCCTGTGGCTCAAATTTGGTCACAAGCATTCAGCCTGAGTAACAATCCTCCACCATCAGCCCCTGTCCTTGGCAGTCAAGTCAATCCTTGCCCTGGCTCCCATGGGATCTAACTTTCTGGGCCAGGCTATCATATGGTCTTTTGGAAAGATTGAGAAAACAATTCCGTTCAAGAGAGGTTGGGGATTGGAAATAAATGGTCTCATGAATGGATAAAGAAACATCATTATCAAGTTTGTAGTGGAAATGAGAAAACCTGCCTACATCAGGGCCCATTGAGAAAAAGCAGGTGTGATGCCCTTCATTATCCAATAAGCATCAGTGTCTGGCATGGATGCTGGAAGGCTAAAGAAATTCAGCACGTCCCCATTGACCCTCTGCAGTCTTTATAGATGCACCATCGAAAGCATCCTCGCTGGACTCATCAGAGGCCCATAGCCTTCTGTACTTTGACTAGACTCACAACCAGATATTAACGATACTAACTGAAGGGTAAACGCTGGTCATAAGTAGCATCTGTAGGTGAATTTATTGTTTGTCAGATTTTTCACAATCAATGTGAGCCTGTCTAAATACCTCTTAAATGTTGCTACTCTATCTCCCTCTAGCGCCTCTACTGGTCAAACATTCTACACAATCCAACTCTCTACCCTTTGTTTCCCTTTAAATATTCACTCTCTCATCTTAAACATACGCCCTCTTATTTTATATGTGCCCACCATGGGAAGAAGATCCTTTCTATCTATATCTCTCCAAATCTTATAGACTTCTATTAGAGCAGTTACCACAGGAGTTGGTATGGCAACTGCTATGCCCAAGACCACAATAAACTTCAGAGAGTTGTGGACACAGCTCAGTCCACCATGAAAACCATCATCCCTTCCATGGACTCCACCTACACTCTGCCTTGGAAAAGCAACCGACATAATTGCACCCTGACATCCTCTCCTCTTCTTCCACCTTCCATTGGACAGAAGATACAAAAATGTGAAATCACACATCACCAGGCTCAAAGGAAGCCTCGACTCCACTGTTAAAAAACTTCTGAATGGACCGCTTGAACACTAAAGACATCCCAATCCACCTCACCGTGTCTCTCATACCTTATTATCTACCCGCACTGAACCTTCTCTGTAACTGTAACACTAACATAATATTTTGCATTCTGTTTTTGCTTTTCCCTTGTAGCACCCTGATGTACTTGTGATTTGAAATGATCTATACAGACAGGTTGCTAACAATAATAATCCAATTCCAATACCAAGAGCACACTCTTAGAAAATGATCACCAAAAATATAGAATTAGTGTTAAGTAACACAATGTATGTAATAGCATTTCTGTATATGGGTCTGAGATTTGGGAGAACAAATCATTCAGACTTGCCTTCTCAAAGTGACAAATGCCTGGTTTCCTCATTATTGGGTGAGTCACTGACAAAATCACTTCCTCGGCTATCAAAGCTGCAATTTCCTGGCATGGTTGTTAGTAAAGTGCAGATTTTCTGCTGTTAAATGAAGAACAAAACTCTGGGCCCAGGGTTGCAGTTGGCTGAACCATCAGTGAATGCTTCCTAATTATCTTCAAACATAGATGGCAGTTGCAACAGATCCACATGCCAGTGTGAAATCTGCTTAACAATCATCAATCAATCTGAAAGGTATTAAGGGATCGGGATAAAAGCAAATACTTGGAGTTATCCCAGTTATTGGAGTTGTGGAGCATGGATCGGGTCCTTCTCTCTAGCATCTGACTAACATGAAGGGCATAACTTTAAAGTGAATGGAGGAAAGTTTGGGGGATGGTGTCAGAGGTAGTTTTTTTTAAACACAGAGAGTGGTAGATGTGTGGAATGTACTGTCAAATGCGGTGGTAGAGACAGATGTATTAGGAACATATGAGACACTCTTAGATAGACACATCAATTAATTAAAGAAAAATGGAGAGCTATGTAAGAGGCCTCCGGAACAAGAGTTACACATGCCCTTATACATCCTCCCTTACCACCATTCAGGGCCCCAAACAGTCCTTCCAGGTGAGGCGACACTTCACCTGTGAGTCGGCTGGGGTGATATACTGCGTCCGGCGCTCCCGATGTGGCCTTCTATATATTGGCGAGACCCAACGCAGACTGGGAGACCGCTTTGCTGAATATCTACGCTCTGTCCGCCAGAGAAAGCAGGATCTCCCAGTGGCCACACATTTTAATTCCACATCCCATTCCCATTCTGACATGTCTATCCACAGTCTCCTCTACTGTAAAGATGAAGCCACACTCAGGTTGGAGGAACAACACCTTATATTCCGTCTGGGTAGCCTCCAACCTGATGGTATGAACATCGACTTCTCTAACTTCCGTTAATGCCCCACCTCCCCCTCGTACCCCATCTGTTATTTATTTTTATACACACATCCTTTCTCTCACTCTTTTTCTCCCTCTGTCCCTCTGACTATACCCCTTACCCATCCTCTGGGTTCCCCCCCCCCACCTTGGCTTTCTCCCTAGGCCTCCTGTCCCATGATCCTCTCGTATCCCTTTTGCCAATCACCTGTCCAGCTCTTGGCTCCATCCCTCCCCCTCCTGTCTTCTCCTATCATTTTGGATCTCCCCCTCCGCCTCCCACTTTCAAATCTCTTACTAACTCTTCCTTCAGTTAGTCCTGACGAAGGGTCTCGGCCTGAAACGTCAACTGTACCTCTTCCTAGAGATGCTGCCTGGCCTGCTGCGTTCACCAGCAACTTTGATGTGTGTTGCTTGAATTTCCAGCATCTGCAGAATTCCTGTTGTTGGCTACGTAAGAGGGAAGGGTTAGATTGATCTTGGAGTAGGATAAAATGTCAGCACAATATTGTGGGTTGAAGAGCCTGAAATGTGTTGTACTGTTCTATATTCTATGTTCTATATACATACTGATCATTCACTACCTACGTCTCTGCATTAGGTCCATAGCCTTCCTGTACCTTAGCTAGTCACATAAGCAGGGATGTTATAACAAGCAGATATTAATGATACTAGTTGAAAGATAAATGTTGGTCATAGGTAGCAACTGTAGGTGAATTAATTGCTTGTTAGATTTTTCACAACCAATGTGAGCCTGTCTAAATGCCTCTTAAATGTTGTTATTGTATCTCCTTCCACCACCTCTACCCGTCAAAGATTCTACATAATCCAACTCTCTACCCTTTGTTTCTCTTTAAATAATCGCTCTCTCGTCTTAAACATATGCCCTCTTATTTTATATGTGCCCCATGGGAAAAAGATTATTTCTATCTATGTCTCGCCAAATTTTATAGACCCCTATTAGAGCAGCTCTCAGTCTACCTTGCTCCAGGGAAAACAAACCCAGCCCAACTAGATACGGGCAAGAACAAGATGGACTCAACTCCTGTCCCCTGTTCATCTCTTGCAGGACAATTGTGGTTGCACTTCCATATCGTGGCCCTGTGGCTTCCAATGTCCCATCAGCCTTCCTGATGCCTGTGAGGGCGTATACTGGAGTATACTGAGGGTAGCCGACGGGTCTCAAACCCTCGGTGAGATAGGGAGTTGTCTATCCCAGCATGTGAAGACAGACTCCGGCGGATTGAGTGGACGAGACCAATGGAAGGTCCAACGGTCAAGAAGGCGGTCTCTGCAAGCGTCGTGGAACGTGTAGAGCAGGACAAGACACAGAAGACGTCCTGGTCATCCACTGCGCCTAGTCCCATCTCCAGCCGTCTCGACTCTGTCTTGCCACTGGATCCAGATGGGAATTGGGAAGAGAGAGTGAGGCTGACGCTGCGCAACTCTCCCTCACTTAAATCCAAGTCACGCGCTAGTCTGGACACCATCAATAATGGTGTCGAGGTCCTCATCGATGTACGATGGACGAACAACAACAACAACATACTGGAGTTAGGGTATATAGCAAATCTTAATCTTACCAGCAACCAACCTTCAGATTTGAAAGTGGATTGCAGACCGAGTTTAAAACAGTTCAGAACAATGGGACCTCAGATGCCTACATGTGCATGAATACAGTCTGGAAACAGTGGAGATTAACATTCATTTTGGGTGTCTGAAGTGTGGGTGGGAAGAAGGAGGTGTTTGTATGTAATTCAAAGGAAGCATTGAAGATACATTGTTACTACATAATTGTCATGATCTTTAGCATATAAAAATATGATGTAATATTGGGTCGAATAGGCCTCTTCTTCCAAGAGTGTCTAATATGATGCCTGTTGCTTGTTTTTGCTGAATGAAACAATTCTATATCCATTAGCTTCAGTATCTCTATGGTGACTTTGTTCACATCACAACATTGCTTAAGATGGAGTGGTCCATGAGAGGCAACCAAAGCCCAAGTACCATCAACTAAAGTCTCACCCATGGACCACCCAGCCTGGCCACAAGGTACTTGTGCTGTCGGGAGACCTTTAACATTATTTCCGAGTTTCTCAGAAGATCTAAGATACACAGTGGCAAAACTGCTGAAAATATTTCAATTAACTTTAAAGATTGTTAATGAAAAATGGAAATGAAACTCAATCGCATTCAATTTATGGAAGTTAATGAAGTGTTGACATTAACAAAAGCAGTAAAACCACCTTACTAACCTTATCCTTGTAGGTTCATAGATTCATTCAAATCAATGGTTAGATGTGTCATAGGGGTGGTGTAAAGCCAGGGTGGGGGGTGGGGAGGGGTGGATTAGCTAGAATGTGTACCTGAGCCTTTATCACATTAAGGATATCCTTATGATTTCACTGAAACCCTAAAAATCCCTCTGAGTGTTACAGCATGCAGATTAATATTGGATTTAGCAACACACCACATCAATAATCCATCCAGTGACAAGCACCACAAATCTCAATCATGCTGGTGTGTCTTCATAATAACAAAAAAATACGTTTTAAATCTATACATTATTCGAAAAATTGCGTAGGTTTTGCAGTATTTTCTCCATAAGTAGAATTGTAGCAAGTGACAAGGGATGATGAATGAGAGTCAGTCACGGCTTTGTTGATAGCTCACATCCTTTTGAGTTGACATCCTACTCCAGGGACTTATGTATCAGATTCCAGACTGATATATCAGTACACTACTGGGTATATTTAAAACAGAGGTTGATAGGTTCTTGATTAGTCAGGGCGGCAAAGGTTATGGGGAGAAGGCAGGAGAACGGGGTTGAGAGGGATAATAAATCAGCCATGATTGAATGGCAGAGCAGACTTGATGGGTCAAATGGCCTAATCCTGCTCCTATATTTTGTGGTTTCATGGAGTATTGTACCTTCAGAATAGCCATCTTTTGGATCACACATTAAATGAAGGTCCTGCCTACTCCTACACTGGTTGTAAGAAATCTCCTGACAAGCAGTAAAGTTACCTACAGATATAATAGCCAATGTTTATCCTTCAGTTAACAACATTAGCATCTTGTTGTTGAAACATTCTTGCATATGAGAATTTGCAACACATAGATCGATGTTGTGTTTACTTTCAATACTTCAAAAATACTTGGTTGGTGGTAATATTTAGTTATTTATGGTCAAGAATGATGCTATGGTGCTATATATTCAATGGCCACTTTATCAGGTACATCTGTACACCTGCTTGTTAATACAAATATCTAATCAGCCAATCAATTAGCAGCAACTCATTGCATAAAAGCATGCAGATGTGGTCAAGAGGTTCAATTGTTTTCATACCAAACATCAGAATGGGGAAGAAATGTGATCTAAGTGACTTTGACCGTGGAATGATTGTTGGTGCCAGATAGGGTGGTTTGAGTATCTCAGAAAATACCGATCCCCTAGAATTGTCACGCACAACAATCCCTAGAGTTGATAGGGAATGGTGCAAAAAACAAAAAAAATCCAGTGAGCAGCAGTTCTGTGGGGAAAAAATGCCTTGTTAATGAGAGAGGTCAGAAGAGAATGGCCAGACTGGTTCAAGCTAACAGGAAGGTGACAGTAACTCAAATAACCACACATTACAGCAGTGGAATGCAGAAGAGCATCTCTGAAAGCACAACACACTGAACCTTTAAGTGGAAGGGCTACAGCAGCAGAAGGCCATGAACATATATACTCAGTGGCCATTTACTGTATTCTGTTCACATAAATATTTAATGTGCTAAAATACAGACGTAATCCTAAAACTAGTTCCTGATGAGTAGGCAGTCTTGTTCCTGGTCGCCGCAAAAAAAACTGGTAAAGACATGTTCAAGAGGTTCAATTGTGGTTCAGACCAAATATCTGAATGGGAAAGAAATGTGATCTCGGTGACCTTGACCGTAGAATGATTGCTGGTGTCAGACCGGGTGGTTTGAGTATCTCAGAAACTGCTGATCTCCTTGGATTTTCACAGATAATAGCCTCTAGTGTTCATAGAGAATGGTGTGAAAAACAAAAAAAAAACACACATTCTTGAGCAGCATTTCAGTGGGCGAAGATGCCTTGTTAATGTGCGAGATAAGAGGAGAATGGCCAGACTAGTTCAAAGTTCATAATCCAAAATCAATTTATTATCAAAGTTCATCTATGTTACCATGTACAACCTTAAGATTCATTTTCTTGTGGGCACTCACAGTGAGTACAAGAAACACAACGGAATCAGTGAAACAGGATAGACTAATAACCAATGTGCAAATGGCAACAAATTGCACAAATACAAATAAATAAATAAACAAACCAATGAATAAATATTGAGAGCATGAGATGAAGAGTCCTTGAAAGTGAGTCCGTAGGTTGTGGGAACTATACAGTGATGGGGCAAGTGAATTTATCCCCTCTGGTTCAAGAGCCTGATGGCTGAAGGATAATAAGTGTTCCTGAACCTGGTGGTGTGGATCCTGAGGTTTCTGAACCTTCTTCCTGATGGCAGCAGTGAGAAGACAGCATGGCCATGGTGGTGGTGGTCCTTGATGATGGATGCTGCTTCCCTGTGATAGCGCTCCAGCTTGATATGTTCAATGGTGGGGAGGGTTTCACCCATGAAGGACTGGGTCATATCCGTTACTTTTGGTAGGATTTTCCATTCATGGGCATTTGTGTTTCCATACCAGGCTGTGAGGCAACCATCAATATGCTCCCCACCACACACCTGTAGAAGTTTGTCAAAGTTTTAGATATCATGCTGATTCTTCACAAACTTCTACAGAAGAGGAGGTTGCTGTGCTTTCTTTGCAACGGCATTTACATGCTAGACTGATCCCCTGAAGTGATAATAACAAGAAATTTAAAGTTGCTGACCCTCTCCAGCTCTGATCCCTGATGTGGACTGGCTCATGGACCTCTGGATTCCTCCTCCTGAGGTCAATAATCAGCTATTTCATCTTGCTGACACTGAGTGAGAGGGTCTGGTTGTGGCACCACTCAGCCAGATTTTCAGCCTCCCTCCTGTACGCTGATTCGTCTCCACCTTTAGCCAACGACAGTGGAGTCATCAGTAAACTGAAACGTGGCATTGGAGCTGTGCTTAGCCTCACAGTCATACGTACTGTGTAAAGCGAGTAGAGCAGGGGGCTAAGCACACAGCTTTGTGGTGCACCGGTGCAGAAGGAGGATGTGGATGAGATGTTCAAGCTGACAGGAAGGCTACAGTAACTCACGTAACCATGCGTTGCAACAGCGGTGTGCAGACGAGCACCTCTGAATGTGCAACACGTCAAACCTTGAAGTGGACGGGCTACCGCAGCAGAAGACCACGGACAAGCACTCAGTGGCCACTTTATTAGGTACAGGAGGGACCCAACCAAGTGGCCACCGAGTGTACCACATGGAGCCACTCCATTGATCCTGTTCTGATTATCAAGCACCAACTTACTCCAATGGCATTTTGTTCTCATGTTCCCATTAGTTTCCACCAGATTCTACTGCTCACAGATTGTAGGCTAGGAATAATATAACTTACAAACACACCCTTGCGATGTGGGAGAAACCAGAAGAAGCCCATGCAGTCAAAGAAGAACTTGAAAATTCTACATTGGTAGTTGGAGATCAGGTCTGAACCCAGTCATTGGAATTATGAGGTAACAACTTTGCCGATGCACCTTTGTGCTTACACTAGATAAATGCAAACCTTGTGTGTACCGTGTGACCTGAGCAATATGCTTTATTTTCTGTTTGTGCATGTGTCTTTTCCACAACTTCAAATTTTGCTGAAAATTCAAAAAGCACTCATGGTGGTTGTTGACTAATGCAATGGAAAGCTAAACAGATCTATCACTCTTTGCCAGCTGCTGCTACATTAGCTTTCTGCACTGCTTTGTATTACAAATAAGTTTATCACATCAATTTAAGGGTTTACTGACAGTAATAAAACTGCAATTCCAGCAGTAACTATTGACTTAAATCATTGGAAGAACTTTGGATAATTGAGATCAAATCAAAAGTGAAATGGGTAGACAGGCACTTTGCCCAGTATTTGCAAGTAATGAATTTCAAACAGCATGGAAGTTCAAGTCCAAGTTCAACTTTAATTGTCATTCAACCATATCCATGAATACAGCCAAATGAAATAGCATTACTCTAGGGCCAAGGTGCAAAACACAGTATCAACAGTCGCTCACAGCACAAGGCACATATAGCACATTTAAGATATCAGTAACATACAGTCACACAAAAAAAATATAGTGAACTCGGGGGGGGGGGGTAGGTGGGTGAGAAGCACTGATGCTGCAATGCACCACCTCCGATGCCTTTCCCACAGGTGACTGTAAACAGGCGACACCTCGGCTTGAGGCCTAGCTGGAAGGATTAGGATTTTATCCCTACAAGCTCCAGAACATGGGAGGAGAAGATGGCGGCGCGACGTAGCTCACAGCAGCCACTCCAGTGGTGATGTCTGTTATCTGTCAAGTAGGGTGCCGTGCTCAATCCTGATTTGATGGAGACAGACGTGAGAGCACGGAGGAACATCTGGTGAAACTTCTGAAATGCCTGCTTCACTACTGCTGCTACTGTGCGATCCAGAATCTACAGAGGGGAAGGTCCCGAGTCCTCGGCTTTGCTTGTTGCTCGGCGGCCGGGACGGGGTCGAAGCGCTCAGCAGAGATGGTGCTTGGTGCTTGGTGCTTGGTGCCGGTCAGAGGCTCGAAGTTTTCGAACGGACTCAGAGTCGGCTGCAGTCGGGTGCTTCCAATGCATCGGCAAGTTTGCGGCGCTTGGAGGTTCATGGCAGGGAGAGTTTCTCCCTTCTACTGTCTGCGTAAGATGATGGGGCTATCGGGACTTGAGACTTTTTTTTTTACCGTGCCCATGGTCTGCTCTTTATCAAATTACGGTATTGCTTTGCACTGTTGTAACTATTTGTTATAATTATGTGGTCTTGTCAGTTTTAGTCTTGGTTTGTCTTGTGTTTCTGTGATATCACTCTGGAGGAAGATTGTATCATTTTCTTAATGCATGCATTTCTAAATGACAATAAAGGAGGTCTGAGTGCCCTCATAATCTAAAAATCTAACATGTTCAAACAAATAATGTGCGCTACCTTTCTTTTTAACAGACAACTTCATTCGATTATCTTCATTTACGCTATTGGAATGTGCCAAATTGGCACTTGTACTGAAATGGCTGGTGTTATGATTATCATCAGAATCCCATTTTGCTCAGAGCTGGAGACAGTTATATTTGTACCAGGACTTGTCTGTATTTCCCAGCTGTGTTCAGGCTGGTAATACTGATGACATCTTCCGGCCTACCAGCTGGACACTATCCAAATTTCTGAAGATGCCAGCTCTCAGGCTGGAGAGTTAGCCTGCTGAGCTCGTACCACTTTTTAATAATGCATGTACAATAGTCCCTTTGGAATGAAAGGCAGAACTTGACCACTAATTGCATAGGTTTAAATGCTTTTTGACTGTGTGCAGATATAACCTTACAACTTTTAACTTTAAAAGCATGATCTTAATCTGTTAAATTTTTAACTCTTCATTTTTGACTGGGCCCCGAATGATTTGAGCATATACTAACATCAGGACAGCCTTAAACCTGGCTCTATATAACTGGCAGTAATGCTGTTACAGTATGCACCCGACCACACCAGCTTCCTGGGTTTAGACACTCAGTTTCTCTGAAGAATGGATAGCTGGTGTGGCCCCTTTAAAAATTCAGGCCCACTCCTCCAATTGGCGGCCAAGCTTTGGCGCCGGTAGTTTAATATTTAAAGAGCACCTGAACTCAGGTTCAGCGCTCAAGCATCTGCGATTGTGGCTTTGGATTTCTGTCTCATTTGGATTCTCGTCTAGCACCTAGTCAAGAACCCTGTCCTATCTCAATCTCAAAATTACATCTCGAGTCTAGTCTCGGATACTCCGGCACTTGGGTCCTTACCGTTCTTGCCTAGTCCTCGTCACAAACGTTATGGGATCAGTGGGTTAATATGTGCATTTTCTTTTATCCTCTCAACTTTGCTTTAATGAGTCTTATCTTCTCTGCACCAGTAAGGCTCCATCCTGCTCCAACTCTTTGTCAAAGATTACGGGATGTCTGCATTGAGTTTTATGTGAGCATTTTCGATGTAAACTGTATGAAAAGAGCAGTGTTAAGCCATTTATTGTTATCTTTAATGATTCTGTTTGATGGGCAATGCAGCATTTAATATGGTGGATTTACAATAACACTGCCTTTAAATAATATTAACCCTCATAAACATATTCAAATCTCTCAGACATTTCAGCCATCTTATGCAGGGAAACACAACCGCTGGGGAATGGATACCCCAAGGAGAGGAAGCACTCATCAGGTCAGGTAACATTTGTAGAAGAAGAATCAATAATGTTTCAGGAACAACACAGAAAGCACTGGAGGAACTCAGCAGCGCTTAAGGAGAAAATTGGACAGTCAGGTCTGAGAATCTTTGTCAGTTCTGAAAAAGGATCTTGACATGAACTGATAAATTTGGTTCTCTTTGTTCAGATGCTACCTGGCCTGCTGAGTGTTTCCAGCATTTTCTGCTTTCATTTCAGATTTCCAGCATCTGTGATTTAAAAAAAAATAATAGTTTTGTTTAGATGGAAGCACTGTCACACCCAATGCATATACCAGGCCAGATATAACCAATCTTTTGCATATAACAGAGAAGCTTTGCATGTGTCTGGAGGCGATAAAGGGGAGAAGTGTGCGTCCAGTGTGTATGAATGGAAAATTATTCCAGGTTTCTAAAGAATACCTTTTCTTGAGGGATAGAAATTCTTTTAAGTCAGCCCTGTAAATAATTTAAAGCATATTTTATTTATCTTTTCTCTAGGCAGTCCCTTCTGATGGAGGATGGCTTGCTTCCACTTATTTATCACATATTCCGCGAAGGCCAGGATCTTCAAATACTAATGTATTTAAGGTGAGAGTGGGAAAGTTTAGGCAAGGCAAGGCAAGTTTATTTGTACAACACTTTTCAAACACAAGGCAGTTCAAAGGGCTTTACATAAAACAAAATATAAAAATCAAACATCAAATTTCAGGCAATATAAAGAGAATAAAATCACACACAAAAATAAAGGAACAGGCATTACAGTGCGGGAGATTCTAATTAAAAGCTACAGCAAAAAGAACAGTTTTAAGCCTCGATTTAAAAGAGTTTAAAGTTGGAGTAGACTTTAGATCCTCTGGAAGGTTATTCCAGATATATGGAGTATGGTAACTAAAAGCTACTTCACCACATTTAGTGTTGACCCTGGGGACGGTAAGCAGACCCACCCCAGACGATCTGAGAGGTCGGGAAGGTTCATAATGCAGCAAGAGATCGGAGACGCATTTTGGTCCTGGACCATTCGGTGCTTTATAAGCCAGCAGTAATATTTTAAAGTCAGTCCTCTGATGGACGGGAAGCCAGTGTAGGGATCTGAGAACTGGAGTGACATGTTCTACTTTCTTGGTCTTAGATGATATGACAGGGCAAGTGTTTTCTTTTTACACAGAATGGGATACTGTTGTGACAAGCAGATATGGTAAAGGTGTTTGAGGTTTTTAGATAGACACATGAAAATGCAGGGAACGTTGGAGTATGGATCAGATGCAGACAGATGAGATTCAGTTTAAATTGGCTTCATGTTTGACACAGACACTGTGACTTGAATGACTTGTTCCTGCGTTGTATTGTTCTGTACTATGTGTTCTATGTACTGCACACCATTAATCGCCATTAAAGTAAATATTCACTTTAGGAGGCATTATATATTGTTTGCCTTACTTGAGTCTGAAATCAGATACAGAGCACATCAGAAGGAAAGAATACTTCCCTCCTCTTAAGAAGCTTGGTGGATCAAGTGAATTTTTATGATTATTTCTTTACTTCAGAATCAAATTATTGATCCTAGATTTTCATTTTACATTTACTTAACTGCTCAATTTTTAAATTTCTAGCTCTGATAGGATTTGAATTCATGCCCGTTAGTTACTATTCTAGTGAAATAGCTGCTTTTTAATAACAAAACGCATATGCCACACACCCGATTAATATCTGGTACATTATCGGATCTTTTCTCTGGAAATCAATTTCCCATAATGATAATGAGGAGGATTGCCTGCCCTGGACTTGTGATAAAAGTACTGTCAGCCTGACTGCCAGACTCTGGAGTGGAGATATATCATGCTGTGTTGCTTTTGATGTTCTCTCCCTCTGAGCTTAACCCAGTTGACTGTAATGTTCATTTTTAACATCAAAGTTATCTCACTGTTTTTATAGACCTGGGTTACTTCATTGGTCACAGGGAACTAGACAGTATGTCATCAGTGACAGGGATGTGTAGAATATTGCAAAGGAAATTGTAACCTAGCAAACATCACCAGGGAGTCAGATCTAAGGGATAAGCTGGGGGCTCTTTTTTCTTAACTTTTTTTGTAAGATATAAGAATTCATGGATATTCCTTTCAATAACCTGGATCCTGGTGATGGCATTCGCAGGAATGCAGGAACGTAAGGAGCTGTAGAGAGTAGTGTACTCCGCCCAATAAGTCACTGGCTCATCCCTCCCCACATCAGAGGTATCTACATGAAGCACTGCCTCAAAAAGGAAACATCTATCATCAAAGATTCCCATCCTCTGGGTCATGCCATCTTCCTGGGCATGATCCTTCAGGCAGAAGGTACACAGGCCTGAAGCCCCCCACTACCAGGTTCAGGAACAGCTATTTCCCTTCAAAGATTTAGTTCTTGAACCAACCTGCACAGCTCTAATCACTAACTCAGTGTACCAACACTATGAGCATTTTGACTACTTTCAACAATAATTGACTTTGTTTTCTTTTTGTTCTAATTGTGTTCTTTCTTGTGTAATTTATGTCACATTTTCTTGTGAATGCTGTGTATCTGATGCTATGTAACTGTGATACTTCCATGTGTATATACAAATACTTGAACACTGACAATAAGCTTGACTTCTCAAAGTACACTGATGATCAAATATGTATGAAGTATACAACCCTGAGATACGTCTTCCCACAGACAGCCGCGAAACAAAGAAACACCATGGAACCCGTTCAAAGAAAACATCAAACACCCAACCCGTAAAAGAAAAATAAGAACAAATTGTGCTAACGGCAAAAAAGAATGAATAACACACAGAAACTTCAAACCGTAGAGCTTTAAAACAGTCTAGGAATGTTCAGTTTAGTTCAATTTAGTGATGCGTCGTTTGGTGACTACAGGCTGGACAGCCAGTTTGCCCTGATCAAAATGGTGCAAACTAAAAAGAAGGAGTAATTAGAAACCAGAAACATAGGTAACATGAACTGCAGCGTCCTCTAAAAATGAGTCCAATCCACAAACCGCACCGATCAAACCTCCCCCAAGACCCCGGCACCTTCCTCCAGCAGAAGCGAGTGAGAGTGAGAGGGAGACCGGTTAAATGCAAGCAAACGGCGCTCAACACCTGTTCACCTTCCACTCTCATTCTCCTTGATTTCAAACTTGCTCCACGCTTTAATTGGCGAGAAATTGAGTCTTATTTACTTTTGACTATAGCGCAACCTGCTATTGCCAAGTCAACCATGCAAGCCACACTTACACCAAAATCAGACCATTTCCCAGACAGATGAGTGCAAGAGTGAAAGCTGACACACATTAGAACTAAGGTAATATCATCTTCAAGTATTAATGCTTCCACCAACATTACTAAAATGATACCTGGTCAGTGTCTTGTGAAAACCAACAGCCATGTTTTCTTTCAAAGTGGCCATAATGCAGAAATGCTTGGCTGGCTACAAAGTGCTAGCACACATTATATACACTCAGTGGCCACTTTATTAGGCACACCTGTATATCTGCTCCTTAATGCAAAGATGTAATTAGCCAATCATGTGGCGGCAACTCATAAAAGCATGCAGACATTGTCAAGAGGCTCAGCTGTTGTTCAGACCAAATATTAGAATGGGCAAAACTGTGATCTAAATGACTTTGACCATGGAATGATTGTTGATGCCAGATTGGGTGTTTTGAGTATCATAGAAACTGCTGATCCCCTGGCATTTTCACGCACAACAGCCTCTAGAGTTACAGAGAATGGTGCAAAAAGCAAAAAAAAATTCAGTGAGTGACTGTCCGGTCAGACTGGTTTAAACTGACAGGAAGGCCTCCCCCCCACTTTCTTTATAGGGCTTCTGCCCCTTCCCTCTTCAGTCCTGACGAAGGGTTCCGGCCCGAAACGTTGACTGATCGTTTCCATGGATGCTGCCCGACCTGCTGAGTTCCTCCAGCTTGTTGTGAGTGTTACAACAGTAATGTGCAGAACGCACCTCTGAATGCACAACATATGAAACCTTGAAATGGATGGGCTACAGATGCAGAAAACCCCACCGGATTCCTAAGGTGTACCTAATAAAGTGCCTACAGAGTGTAGATATAAACCTGTTACAAAATTTATATCTTTCCAAAGAATCAGAATCAAAATCAGGTTTATTATCACTGGAATGGGTGGTGAAATTTGTTAACTTAGTAGCAGCAGTTCAATGCAATACATGATCATATAGAAAGGAAAAGAATATAAAAAATAAGGAAGTCAATTACAGTAAGTGTGTGTATTTATACAGTATATATACACACAGTATGTTTATTGAATAGATTAAAAATAGTGCAAAAGCAGAAATAATATATATAAAAAAGTGAGGTAGTGTTCATGGGTTCAATGTCAATTTAGAAATCAGATGGCAGAGGGGAAGAAGCTGTTCCTGAATCACAGAGTGTGTGCTTCAGGCTTCTGTACCTGCTTCCTGAAGGTACCAGTGTGAAGAGGTCATATCCTGGGTGATAGGGGTCCTTAATATTGGATGTTGCCTTCCTGAGTGTTTTAGTTGACAAACTAAATCTCTCCAAACTCCTAATGAAATATAGCCACTGTCTTGTCTTCTTTAGAACTGCATCTATATGTTGGGACTAGGTTAGATCCTCAGAGATCCTCTTGACTCCCAGGAACTTGAAATTGCTCACTCTCTCCACTTCTGCTCCCTCTATGAGGACTTATAGATGGTATTTGATCTATGTCTAGCCACACAGTCGTGGGTATAGGGAGAGTAGAGCAGTGGGCTAAGCACACACCCCTGAGGTGCGCCAGTGTTGCTCATCAGTGAGGAGGAGATATTATCACCAATCCACACAGAGTGTGGTCTTCTGGTTAGGAAGTTGAGGATCCAATTGCAGAGGGAGGACCAGAGGCCCAGGTTCTGTAGCTTATTGACCAGGATTGTGGGAATGATGGTATTAGAAGCTAAGCTGTAGTCAATGAACAGCATCCTGACATAGTTGTTTGTATTCATGTGTTCTTAGATCAGGTGATCTAAGTACACATGAAGAGCCATTGAGATTGTGCCTGCTGTAGACCTATTGTGATGATAGGCAAATTGCAGTGGGTCCAGGTCCTTGCTGAGGCAGGAGTTCATTCTAGTCATGACCAACCTCTCAAAGCATTTCATCACCATAAATGTGAATGCTACTGGGTGATAGTCATAGGAGCCATAAGACATAGGAGCAGAATTAGGCCATTTGGTTGATCGAATCTGCTCTGCCATTCAGTTATGGCTGATCTTTTTCTCCCTTCTTCAGCCGCACCACCCGGCCTTCTCCCTGTAACCTTTGATACCATGGCCAATCCAGGACCTATCATTCTCTGCCTTAAATGCAGCCAACAACCTGGCCTCCACAACTGCCTGAGGCAGCAAATTCCACAAATTCAGCACCCTCCGACTAAAGAAGTTACTCTGCATCTATGTTTTAAATGGACACCCCTCTATCCTGATGCTGTTCCTTCCTGTCCAAGACTCCCACCATGGGAAACATCCTTTCTACACCTACCTTGTCTAGACCTTTCAACACTCAAAAGGTTTCAATCAGATCCCTCCTCATCCTTCTAAGTTCCAGTGAGTACAGGCCAAGAGCCATCAGTTCCACATATGATAACCCTTTCATTCCTGGAATCATCCTTGTGAACCTCCTCTGAACCCTCTCCAATGGCAGCACATCTTTTCTTAGATGAGGAGCCAAAACTGTTCCCAATACTCAAGGTGAGGCCTCACCAGTGCCTTATAAAACCTTGGCATCACATACCTGCTCATATATTCTAGACCTCTTGAAATGAATGCTAACATTGCTTTTGCCTTTCTCAATTCAACCTGCAAGTTAACCTTTAGGGTATTCACACAAGGATTCCCAAGACCCTTTGCATCTCAGATTTTTGGGTTTCTTCCCATTTAGAAAATAGTCTGCACATTTATTTCTTCTATCAAAGTGCATGACCATGTATTTTCCAACATTGTATTTCTTTCTTTTCAAATCTTTTATTGTTATATTATACAGAAAAAATAACATGAGTACATTGAAGTAACAACACTTACAATGTCTCAAAAATGACATTATCTTAAAGATTGAAAAAAAATTGTGATAACAAAAAAAACCTACTAAGCAGAAAAGTGAGAAGAAAAAAAGAACCCCGGAGTCATGCGTCATACAAAAAGCTTCTAAAATAAACATCAAACTGCCTGCAAGAAAAGAAAATATACTAAAAAATTTACAATCAGATCGTGGAAAAATTATATCAATTAGCTCAAATGATAATAATGAGCAAATGAGCCCCATCTTTTCTCAAAATCAAATAAAGGTTCAAAGGTTCGACTTCTAATTTTCTCCAAACTAAGACATGGATTTGTGAAAGGAAAATCATGTCTGACGAATCTCATAGAATTTTTTGAGGATGTAACTAGTAGAGTGGATAGGGGAGAACCAGTGGATGTGGTATATTTGGATTTTCAAAAGGCTTTTGACAAGGTCCCACACAGGAGATTAGTGTGCAAACTTAAAGCACACGGTATTGGGGGTAAGGTATTGGTGTGGGTGGAGAGTTGGTTAGCAGACAGGAAGCAAAGAGTGGGAATAAACGGGACCTTTTCAGAATGGCAGGCCGTGACTAGTGGGGTACCGCAAGGCTCAGTGCTGGGACCCCAGTTGTTTACAATATATATTAATGACTTGGATGAGGGAATTAAATGCAGCATCTCCAAGTTTGCGGATGACACGAAGCTGGGTGGCAGTGTTAGCTGTGAGGAGGATGCTAAGAGGATGCAGGGTGACTTGGATAGGTTGGGTGAGTGGGCAAATTCATGGCAGATGCAATTTAATGTGGATAAATATGAAGTTATCCACTTTGGTGGCAAAAATAGGAAAACAGATTATTATCTGAATGGTGGCCGATTAGGAAAAGGGGAGGTGCAACGAGACCTGGGTGTCATTATACACCAGTCATTGAAAGTGGGCATGCAGGTACAGCAGGCGGTGAAAAAGGCGAATGGTATGTTGGCATTTATAGCGAGAGGATTCGAGTACAGGAGCAGGGAGGTACTACTGCAGTTGTACAGGGCCTTGGTGAGACCACACCTGGAGTATTGTGTGCAGTTTTGGTCCCCTAATCTGAGGAAAGACATCCTTGCCATAGAGGGAGTACAGAGAAGGTTCACCAGATTGATTCCTGGGATGGCAGGACTTTCATATGAAGAAAGACTGGATGAACTGGGCTTGTACTCGTTGGAATTTAGAAGACTGAAGGGGGATCTGATTGAAACGTATAAGATCCTAAAGGGATTGGACAGGCTAGATGCAGGAAGATTGTTCCCGATGTTGGGGAAGTCCAGAACGAGGGGTCACAGTTTGAGGATAGAGGGGAAGCCTTTTAGGACCGAGATTAGGAAAAACTTCTTCACACAGAGAGTGGTGAATCTGTGGAATTCTCTGCCACAGGAAACAGTTGAGACCAGTTCATTGGCTATATTTAAGAGGGAGTTAGATATGGCCCTTGTGGCTATGGGGGTTAGGGGGTATGGAGGGAAGGCTGGGGCGGGGTTCTGAGTTGGATGATCAGCCATGATCATAATAAATGGCGGTGCAGGCTCGAAGGACCGAATGGCCTACTCCTGCACCTATTTTCTATGTTTCTATGTTTCTCCTAATCTATCGAATTCCTTCTGCAGCCATCCTATTCCCTCAACACTAGCTGCCTCTCCACCAACCTTCATATCATCTTGACAACAAAGCCATCTATTTCACCATCTAAATCATTGATGCACAGCATAAAAAGAAGTAGTCCCAACACCTATCCTTGTGGAACACCACTAGTCACTGGCAGCCAACCAGAAAAGATTCCTTTTATTTCCACTCACTGCTTCCTACCAATCAGCCAATGCTCTAACCATGCCAGTAACTTTCCATTAATACCATGGGTTCTTAACTTGGCAAGCAGCCTCATGTGTGGCACCTTGTAAAAGACCTTCGGAAAATCCAAATATACAACATCCACTGCATCCCTTTTATTTATCCTACTTGTAATCTCATCAAAAAATTCCAACAGGTTCACCAGGCAAGATTTGCCCTTAAGGAAGCCATGTGGAAGTCGTCCTATCTTGCCCTGTGTCATCAAGTACTCCATGTCCTCATCCTTAACAATTGACTCCAACATCTTTCCAACCACTGAGGTCAGACTAACAGGTCCATAATTTCTTTCTGCTGCTTCCCTCCTTTCTTAAAGCGTGGAATGACATTTGTAATTTTCCAGTCCTCTGGCATCATACCAGAGTCCAATAATTCTTGAAAGATCATTACTAATGCTTCCACAATCTCTATCATTACCTCCTTCAATACCCTAGGGTGCAGTTCATCTGGTACAAGTGACTTATGCACCTTTAGGTCTTTCAGATTTTTGAGCACCTCCTCCCTTGTAGCACTAACTGCACTTACTTCTCTTCCCTCATCTCCTTCAACACCTTACACATTGCTAGTGTCTTACATCTATCCTACACTTTCCTCATTTTCCCTGAAACTCAAAGCCATTGCTGCTCTGCTTTCACCCCTGCCAGCATCTCCTTCTAATTTACTTTGGCCAACTCCTCTCTCATAACACTGTAGTTTCCCTTACTCCACTGAAACATAGAAACATAGAAAATAGGTGCAGGAGTAGGCCATTCGGCCCTTCAAGCCTGCACCACCATTTATTATGATCATAGCTGATCATCCAACTCAGAACCCTGTACCAGCCTTCCCTCCATACCCCCTGATCCTCGTAGCCACAAGGGCCAAATCTAACTCCCTCTTAAACATAGCCAATGAAGTGGCCTCAACTGTTTCCTGTGGCAGAGAATTCCACAGATTCACCACTCTGTGTGTGAAGAAGTTATACTGTTATATTAGACTTTACTTTCTCCCTATCAAATTTCAAGTTGAACTCAATCATATTGTGATCTCTGCATCCTCAGGGTTCCTTTATCTTAAGCTCCCTAATCACCTTCAGCTCATTACATAACACCCAATCCAGTACGGCTGATCCCCTCTTAGGCTCAATGACAAACTGTTCTAAAGAGTCACCTCATCGGCATTCAACAAACTCAGTCTCTTGAGATCCATTACCAACCTGATTTCCCAATCTACCTGGATGTTAGTATCTCCCATGACTATCATAACATTGCCCTTTTGACACGCCTTTTCTGTTTCCCAATGTAATCTGTAGTCCACATCCCAGCTACTGCTAAGGCAGCTTACTCTGCTCTCCTTAGGCATTGGTATAATCGTTGCCTTTTTGAAGCAGGTAGGAACTTCTGACTGTAGCAGTGAGAGGTTGAAAATGTCCTTGAATACTCCCACCAGTTCATTGGCATAGTTTTTCTGAGCCTTACTAGGTACTCCAATGGTGCCTGCCACCTTACGAGGGTTCACCCTCCTTAACGACAGCCTAACATCGGCCTCCAGGACAGAAATCACAGGGTCTCCAGTTACATTTTCCCTTTCAAAGCAGACATAAAAGAAGTTACTAAATCCCATTGCCCCTTAGCTTCTTAGTGTTTTAATAGGATAGTAATAAGTCCTGAACTCTGCTTTCATCAGCTTAATATGCTATTGCTGCCTGTGTCATTCTTATTCTTGTCTTACAGTGTTTTAAGATAATCTCTCGGAGTTGTGCAAAATGTTTTACATGTAATTCCCCTAATTGATGTAGGGTCGCTTTGTCATAAAGAACATTTTACACAATACAGCAGATATGAGCTTGTAAAACTTTTATATTGTAAAAAGTCTGCATTGCTGGCTTCCACAATGGGCTCTCTCACAACCCAAATAAATCCTCATGTACATATCAGATTTACTAGTAATGGCTGATGAGAAGAAGCAGGAAAAGACGTTTTTCTTTTAAATCACTGTTTATTGCCTCAGTGTCTCCATGTCTCCATTCAATTTGACTGAGCTTTATACTTTCCCTGTTAATGCATTCTCTCAAAGGAACTGCCGACAGTTCAGGGAGATCATGGAACTTTCTGGGCCTTTCATAAACCATCCAAGCCTCAACTCCATTTTCTTGCTGGTTCCCATAAACCCTGATCTTCCCTTAGTCACAATTTGATCTCTCTGTTAAGGAATATTTGCAGCCCACAGACAGACAAAAAAATCTTGCTTGTTTCCATTATGGATGATTCCCTTAGAACAGGGCAAATAAAAGGAAAGATTTTCACTGAAGTGGGTGGCAGGGTGGTGATACGTCTTTACCAAAGGAGGTGTAAGGCGCTCATTCCCTCCACAAGCCTGCAGATCATCTTTCGGCAAGGTGTAGCACCTGTTTAGCTGCTCGATCAGAGTCGCGTGAAGCCATGGCAGCAGATGGTGGATGGTTGAATGAACAGCCAGTGCATATTACAAGTCCTGGTTATGCGACCACTGATGCCAGGCCGGCAATCTCTGAAAAGTATTAACAATGGCTGGGGGTTTTGAAAAGACATTGCCCAGAAGAAGGCAATGGCAAACCACTTCTGTAGAAAAATTTGCCAAGAATAATCATGGTCATGGAAAAGACCATGATCACCCACATCATACTGCATGGCACGTAACAAACAAGTGAGTCGGTGAAGATCTAGGACAGCAGAAAATCTAGTAGACCTTATAAAGTGTAGGACAGAAATTAAGAGGGAGATTAGGAAAGTAAAGAGAGTGTATGAAAAAATATTGACAAGTAATACCAAAGAAAATCCAGAAATGTTTCATGGGTACAGCTTTGGAAATGAAGAGATTGATGCTGATGTTTGAGTAACAATGAAAGCAGGTGAAATATTCGATGAGTTGAAGGTAGCATCAAGGGGGTTATTTTATTTAAAAACTGATAAAATGTCAGGCCTGGATGAAATATATCTAAACTTGTTAAAAGAAACCAAGGAATAAATCGCAGAAGCACTGACTACAATTTTGCAATGCCCTGAGAACAGGAGTGTTGCTGGAGGTGTGGAGAACAGTTACCCAAGGATCTGATAAGGAGCTGCATAGATGGCTGGTTCATATAGAAAAAGCCCATAGAAGAAGAGTGTATGGCAAAACGTTTGCAAGATTGGTTCTTTGACAGATTGCAAAGCAGAATAGATGACATTGTCAGGAAGGCCATGGTCAGTAGAAGTTCCATTGGGCTCTCTGGTCAATCCCTTGGTTTTAAATAGATGTAGATGCAGAAGGCATGATTAAAGTTTGTAGTGGATACAAATATTCCTTGTGAGAAAGAAAGGTTAAGCTGAGGAAGATATTCTGCTGATTGGGCAGAAGAAATGTAAATGGAATTTAGTCCAGAGAAGTGAGAGGTAACGCACCTGGAGAGGTGCAAACAAGGTTCATTCTGCCATGGAGCCATCTGAAGAAATGCAACAAGAGAAGAACATACATACTAAATACAATTGTATTCGGTGAGGTGCGGTCTATAGACATACGGTTAGGATTAATGACTGTGGGCATACTATTTTAGTGCCAGAAGTGTGGTGACTCTTGCAGTCTGTCCAGCACAATCCTTGCTAATTTGAATTGAAGCAAGCACTGCATTTTGTAACACCTGTGTAGTGCTTGTCTTATCTCATGTAGCTGGTCGCTACACCCTTTATGAGAAAATCTACTCACATAGTTCTACACTAGGTGCTCAATCAGCCACCAGAGGCTCTAGGTATTGACAAAAGGCGGGGAATGCACCGTAGAAAGCATTCTTCTAGGGTGCATCACAACCTGGTATGGAAGTTGTCCTGTCCAAGACCGGAATAAGCTACAGAAGATCGTGAACACAGCCCAGCATATCACACAATCCAATCTTCTGTCCTTGGACTCACTTTACACCGCACGCTGTCGGAGCAGTGCTGCCAGGATAATCAAGGACACGACCCACCCAGCCAACACACTTTTCGTCCCTCTGCCCTCCAGGAGAAGGCTCAGGAGCTTGAAGACTCGTACAGCCAGATTGGGAACAGCTTCTTTCCAACTGTGATAAGACTGCTGAACAGATCCTGACCCGAATCTGGGCCGTACCCTCCAAATATCCAGACCTACCTCTCTGTTTTTTGCACTACCTTACTTTCCCTTTTCTATTTTCTATTTATGATTTATAATTTAAATTTTTACTATTTACAATTGATTTGTACTCCAGGGAGCACGAAATGCAGAATCAAATATCGCTGCGATGATTGTATGCTCTAGTATCAGTTGTCTGGCAACAATAAAGTAAAGTAAATAGGAAACACACACTTCTGGAGGTAAGTTTGTTTATAAAAATAGCAATATATACAAAATATTTACATGAGTAAGAACAATTGAAAATTCTAACATTCTACCTTAGGTTCTCAATCTCAGACATCAGACATTCCTGAGAAATCCCTGGCCTGTCATGGAGAAGGGCCAATTGGAATGCTATTGAAAACATGGCCCATGCACTGAGAGCTCACAAAATCTCAACCACAACAGCAGGAAGAATGCTCCACCTCACAAGCCATGTGGCTTGCCCCCATTTGTGAAAGGGTCTGCAATAACTACATTGCCTTCATCAGTCACCTTGGAAACCAAATGAAAGCAATTCACCCTCGATCATAAGGGACTGCTGAAGAAAAACAAGACAGGGAAGATGCGGTTGTGCTCAAAGGGATGGGTGCAGGGGAGTTTTACCAAGATGCTGCAAAGAATGGAAAATTGTAGATTCATAGAGTAACATAGTATAAGAGCAGACCCTTCAGCCCAAATTATCTATGCTGACCAAGATTGCCAAATAAGCTAGTCCCATTTGCCTGTATTTGGCTCATATCCATGTGTTGGGCACGTGGCCAAGTGGTTAAGGCGTTCGTCTAGTGATCTGAAGGTCGTTAGTTCGAGCCTCAGCTGTGGCAGCATGTTTGTGTCCTTGTGCAAGACACTTAATCACACATTGCTGTAGTGTCTGTGCGAGGAGTGGCGCCCCACACAGACCTCCAATCTGCGCCTTGTAAGGCATTTCTTTCTAATCAGCACAAGAACAGCAGACTGCTTGACCTAATTCTGCATTGTAAGTTCCCCATGATTCAATTATTCTGAAACTATGCTTACTTGTCCGAGATTTCCTCATGAAGGAAAGCGTCCTTTTCGCACCCAACTTCTCAAGCCCTCTTCAAAATTCATCTGGTTTAATATGGCTGAATCTTATTCATCTAAACTCCAGAAATTTGGCTTAAACTGCAAAGAATTTTTTCTTCACACTGATCTAAGCTCTGATTTTAGCATTGTATTCTCACTGGATGAACTAAATGTTCATTGCATTCTAATTTATATTCTATATGGGCTACTACTTTCAAAATATACAATATATTTAACAACACTTTGAAGATTATCTTAGACCAATTCTCTTTCACAAGATGATACCATTTTGCCGGTACAGAACTTTTAGCAGAGGGTTCTCGATGGGAATTAATTATCTTGACGCAGTATCACAGCATGTGTGTGTTTTCTAGTTAATGTTATTAATATGCATCAAATTTCACTTCTTTGGAACAGAATTATTAACTTTTCTGAAAGCAATTACATTTATAAAACTAACAATATTAAAATGAATGCCATAGTGCAGAATATTCCACAGATCAAGCTATCTAGTTTAAAGATAAAAAGTTGAAGGTATTAACTCTCCTTATAATAAAGCCTCTGCAGCAATTTATTAGGAGCAAAAATAGCTGCTCCTTTTTAAATGCCAATCAGAGCCCAGAAAAGATAATCCCCGGGCAATGGCCTAATTACAACAGTGAGCTGGGGATGGGAAAATGACATTACTAAAACTAATTAATGTGGTTATTTAAAAATAATATTTAAAACATGGCCTTGCTGCACATTGCAATTATTCCGCGCTGTGCAATTTGGCAAGAATTATATCTGGAGGTAACGCACACCTCGAAGTTGACATGAAGCTTTGCGGAGCAGACTTGATGGGCAAAATTCTGCTCCTATATCTTATGAAAGACCTTAGCCTGAAACGTCAACTGTGTATCCCTCTCTATAGATGCTGCCTGACCTGCTGAGTTCCTACAGCATTTTGTGTGTTTTTCCCAAGATTTCTAGCATCTGCAGAATCTCTTTTGTTCATTGCTTACTTCCATCTCTGAACAGAAGGATTGAGTATGAATCTGAAGATTTGGGCACAATATCTAAACTGATGTTTCAATATTGTAAAGGGGGATTGCTACTTTGTCAGAGATGCCGTGCGTCAGATTTTAGAAACGTATAATTGTTATGGTGTAGAAGAAGGCTATTTGATCTGTTGAGTCTATACTTGTTCCTAGTAGAGCAACCTCCCTCCTTCTTGCCCACAACACAACAAGTTGTGTCCCTCAGGTACCGATTTCCTTTGAAAGAAACGACTGATGTCAGTTTCACTGTCCCTACAAGCAGTGATTAGCAGATCCTCACAACTCTTAGCGTTAAAAAAGTTTATGTTTGTCACACCCTAGGCACTCTCATTTAACGAAGGATAGAAATGGAAGGCAGACCAGTTTTAAATCACCTTACCAATAAAGTAGTTGCTGCCCATAGACATTATCTCCTCCAAAAGAACATATCCATCCACAGTGGGCAACGGTGAGATGATTTTTCCATTTGAAATATTGCATTGTTGAAATTCAGCTTCTGTGACTTCCCAAAATCCAACAGATGAAACTATCCCATTCAGTTTAATCCTGGAAGGTAAAATTGGATTGTAAGTGAGTTTAGTTAGTGACAAATACTTGACTGAAGAATTTACTTAAAAGGATGTTGCTTTGAAGAAATGCAGCTTTCATTTTACAGAACATTCTGCATCGCTTTTAAATGATCGTGAAAACTGAAGCCACACGACTGTAGACCCGGGAAACCACACACTGGAACCCTCTGTCAGTCCGAATAGAAATCCATGCTATTAAAAGAATCATAAATATTTAACCTTCCAGTTGAGTTAAAAAGACATCCCATACTCTTTGTATGAGAAAGATAGCACAGTCTCAAAACAGGATTCTGTGTATCTTTGGTCTAATGCCCTTTGTGGGGTCATTTCTAATATCACTGCTCTGATCTGCAGATTTTATGCTTTTTAAGCACAAAATAAAGACAGAAAGATTCACCATGTCAGCCGTGGGAAGAGGAACAGTTAACAATACTGTCAGAATAAGAATCAGGTTTATCGTCACTGGCTATATAATGTAAAATTTGGTATTTTGCAACATCAGTAGTGCAAAAACATAACATTACATTAAATTGCAAAATAAATAAATAGCCCAAAAAAGGCAATAATGAAGGAGTGTTTATGGCTGTGTCGACCATTCAGAGATCTGATGTTTTGGAATCTCTCCTGCCTTTTTCCCCATTGTTTTGTCCTTTGTTCACTCTTTATTGCCTATGTTGATTACCTGTCAGATCTCCAATTTTTTTTCCTATTTTTGATGCAAGGTCATTGACCTTAACAGATTGATATTAACAGAGAATCTTCCTTCACAAGTGCTGCCCGGTCTGATGAGTATTTGCATCATATTTCAGATTTACACCATTCAGGGTGTTTTTGTTTTGAACAATTAATAGAATTTGTTAAGTCACAGGGTTACAGCACTCCCATTCCCATCAAGGTGAGTCACAATGCAGAACATTATCCAGGAGGGTTCAGGGAAATCTACACAGATTAAATGTTTGGACCAGGTTATACTACATGGAATATAAAGGGATAAATGTGAGGGATCCAGTTTGGTGTAGGGGAAAAAACAGTAGGTTTAAGAGATTGAAAGGTGTTGCTGCTCAGGGCGACCTGGATGTTTTTAAACATGAATGAATGGAAAATAATGAGCAGATGCAGTAAGCAATCAGGAAAGCAAATGGCATTTAGACAGGCTGCATCATGGCCTGGAACGGAAACTGCAATGCGCAGAAACGTAGGAGGCTTCAGAGGTGGTGGGCTCAGACAACTCTATCATGGTACAGCTCTCACCACTACTGGGGATATTTAAAGAGTCAATGTCCCAGGAAGGTGACCTGCATTATTATGGACATTTGGGATATGCCTTCTTCTCACTGCTGCCATCGAGAAGGAGGTACAGGAGCCTGAACAGCTACACCTCAAGGTTCAACAACAGCTTCTTCCCCACTGCTGTCAGGTTCTTGAACTGACCTGTAAAACCATAATTCTATCATGGACTATATTTCTCCCAACTTACATTAATGTCATTATGTTTATTTTAGTTTTGTTTTGTCATGTAAGTTATGTTAATTCAAGTTTACATCATGTTTGTTCATCATGGACGTAAATAATGTACTTCTGCTGCAAAAAGCTGATTTTCATGGAATCTATACCCTGAGTATTTATTTCCATTACAATATAGTAAAGTTGAACTTGACTTTGGTATATTGGCCTTTATTTAAGAGAACCTGAGTGGAAAAAAGGAGTGATGTATGGGATTAATATTACTGAACCCTGGTGAGACAGCATCTGGAATAGTCCGTGTTCCCTCCTAACAAGACGCTGTGGTAGAGAGATTTCAATCAAGGTTGATTCTGGGGATGAACATTTATGAAGAGAATTAAGCACCAGGGGAGTTCTCCACTTAAGGTGTATGGTGCTGCTGAGTAGATTCAATACAATGATCAATATATCACTATATACTGAGGGAATAAAGAGATATGGGGTTAGTGCAGAACTAAACATAATGGATTAGCTAACTATCTTCAAGAGATGGTGTTTCAAAATGGAGGCATGCAACATTAAAGACCCTCACCAATCCTTGACGTTCCCTCTTCTCATTAGCACAGTAGCCTGAAATACCCTCATTCAACATTTTAAGTACAGCTTCCTTCCCTCCGCTTGATTACTGAATGGTCTGTGAACCCATAAACATTACGTTATTGTTCATCTTTTTTTTCCAGTATTTATCTATTTTCTGTTACCTGGTAATTCGCATGTCTCGCACTCTACTGCTGCTGCAAAGCACCAAATTTCACAATATATCTCAGTGATAATAAGCCTGATTCTGATTCTAATAACCTTGTTGACTGGTGGTGCAGGCAGAAGGATCCGGATGGCCTCCCCTGTTTCTACTTCACATTTTCTTCTTTAGTCATCCTTAACATAGTAAGAGTGCTCCTCAATGAAGAAATCTACTAATCCTCTGAGCTTCGACCAATTCTCAGCTTTCAACACAGCTCATTGACCATACTGGCCCAGAGCAGTGTAACCTCTGTTAGAAACTCCCCCACTCATCTGCCTGCAGTCGGGCGGGTGCACAACTGCAACAAGAAAATAACTATTTGGGACTAGAGCTGCTCAATTAGAATTTTGTGTAATGTAAGACATAAAATAAGAGGTAAAATAAATTATAAGTAAAATCATACAAAACGGCAAAAAGAGCTCCTCACAGGCAGGAGAAATATAAAGTACCAAAAAAAAAATCAAAACAGAAAATAATAGTCACAAAAGGAACCTGAAAGGGATGAAAAGAAGAGTGGTCAAACTTGGAGAGTATGACTCCAAGATATGGATAAGTAATATAGTACAGTTCACCACAGTACGTGTGCTTGCAACACTGTGTGTCCGACAGAGTGATCAGTAGCACTGGGGCTCCGCAGGGGACTGTCTTGTCTCCCTTTCTCTTCACCACTTGCACCTCGGACTTCAACTACTGCACAGAGTCTTGTCATCTTCAGAAGTTTTCTGATGACTCTGCCATAGTTGGATGCATCAGCAAGGGAGATGAGGCTGAGTACAGGGCTACGGTAGGAAATTTTGTCACATGGTGTGAGCAGAATTATCTGCAGCTTAATGTGAAAAAGACTAAGGAGCTGGTGGTAGACCTGAGGAGAGCTAAGGTACCGGTGACCCCTGTTTCCATCCAGGGGATTAGTGTGGACGTGGTGGAGGATTACAAATACCTGGGGATACGAATTGACAATAAACTGGACTGGTCAAAGAACACTGAGGCTGTCTACAAGAAGGGTCAAAGCCACCTCTATTTCCTGAGGATACTGAGGTCCTTTAACATCTGCCGGACGATGCTGAGGATGTTCTATGAGCCTATGGTGGCCAGTGCGATCATGTTTGCTGTTGTGTGCTGGGGCAGCAGGCTGAGGGTAGCTGACACCAACAGAATCAACAAACTCATTCGTAAGGCCAGTGATGTTGTGGGGATGGAACTGGACTCTCTGACGGTGGTGTCTGAAAAGAGGATGCTGTCCAAGTTGCATGCCATCTTGGACAATGTCTCCCATCCACTACATAATGTACTGGTTGGGCACAGGCGTACATTCAGCCAGAGACTCATTCCACCGAGATGCAACACAGAGCGTCATAGGAAGTCATTCCTGCCTGTGGCCATCAAGCTTTACAACTCCTCCCTTGGAGGGTCAGACACCCTGAGCCAATAGGCTGGTCCTGGACTTATTTCATAATTTACTGGCATAATTTACATATTACTATTTAACTATTTATGGTTTTTTAACTATTTAATTATTTATGGTGCAACTGTAACGAAAACCAATTTCCCCCGGGATCAATAAAGTATGACTATGACTATGACTATAAATGGAGGTTAAGCAATGGCAGGAATTTTGAATGATTACTTTTGTCAATATTTATGTTAAAGGAAGAGGAGAGAATCATAGCTATTCAAGGGAAGTTATATTGAACCAGGGGCAAGGCTTGCCAAAATCAAAATAAATTAAAGTAATATAGAAAATATTGGCACTGAAGACTGACAAATACACAACATCAAATGATTCATATCCCAGTTACTTAAAGGAAGTCAGTGGGAATACTGCTGACATCAACTATTATCATCTTCTGAAGATTGTAAGATTTGTTCCTTTAGGTTGGAAAACTGTTTATGTCACTTTGCATATTAAGGAAGGAGAGGAAGGGAATCAGGCAACTAAGAGACCATTTTGTCTATATCTGTTGGCAGGAAATTATTAGGATCCATATGTGACACTGCAAGCAGACTTTGAAAATTTTCAGTGGATCAGATTGTGTGAACATAGATTTGTGAAAGAAACATCTTGCATGATTATTCTAATTATAATTTGAAATGTGCATTAGCTATTGGATCAGAATCAGAATCAGGTTTATTATTAGTAATATATATTGTGAAAATTTACAGGACACAATTTACTTAATTGCACTCTCTGAAGAACTTCTGCAGAATTTGCAAATCTCTAGACTACTGTTCACTAGAGTAAGAACTTATCATGGTGCTAATAAGCTCAGAGATCTTTCTCTTCAATAAACTTTTCTGTAAAAAATGAGGACAAGGATGAAATAAGTTGAATAATTTGTGGACATAGAGTATACAAACTTATTTGGACATGGATGATACTATCAGAAAGCAAGCAACAAGCAAGTTTATTTGCATGGCCTTCTGTCCTCTTTTATCAAGCTCCCCCTTCTCCAGTCCTGTATCACTTTCACCAATCAACTTCCCAGCTCTTTGCTTCATCTCCTCCCCCTTCAGGTTTCACCTATCACCTGGTGTTCCTTTCTCCCCTACCCCTACCTTTTTAAATCTACTCTTCAGCATTTTTCCCAGCCCTACCGAAGGGTATGGGCCTGAAACATCGACTGTATTCTTTTCCATAGAAGCTGCCTGGACTACTGAGTTCCTCCTGCATTTTGTCTGTTGCTTAAGTTTATTTATAGAGCACTTTTCAAACCCAAGGCAGTTAAGATATGCCATTGAAAGGAGAAGTATTGTGTTTTATAACATTTATAATGTTTACCCAGATTTTGAAGATCTTAAAAGAATTTTAGCTCTGTAAGTCTTGACTAGGTTTAACTTTCCCCAATAGGTTTAACTGAACTCAGAGTAGAAGTTATAGTATAGCTCTATGAATATACTTCTGGGAACCAGACCAGGCTATGAGAGGATTTTTAAAAATATATTGAACAGAGTGATAAATGTAGTACAAGTTAAGTCATAAGGGGAATGATAGTGTGCAAGCAAATGGTGACTTGCTTAATGCCCTCAATACTTTACCAAGAACTGATCAGATAGATAGAACAACACTTCTGCTGATTGTGGAAGTGGAAATAAGGCACACTGTAAAATCTAAGCCTGGACTTTTCAGAAATGAAGTTCAGGAAGGGGAAGGAGGGCAAACATTTGCCACTACATTGAGGATTGGTGTTGGAGACGGCTTCTTTCGATTCCGGGACGTTAACATATCAGATGACCTGTCCTGGGCCTGGCACACAGATGTAATAATAAGAAAATCCAGCTGGTATCTTTACTTTCTTAGGAGTTTAGGGAGATCCAGATTGTCACTGAACACTCTATCAAACTTTTGCAGGTGTTCTGTTGACAGCATCTCCATCTGAAACGGCAATTCAATTGCACAGAAATGTAAGAGATTGCAGGAAATAGTGGACTCTGCCTTGAATATGAGGCGCATTCCTCCCCACTATCGATAGTATCTACAGGAAGCAACATCATCAAAAATCCCCACTTTCTGGACCATACCATTTTTTCTGAGAGTACCATTGGACAGGAGGTACAGAAGACTGAAGCCCCACACCACCAAGTTCAAGTTGCATCCCTTCAACCAAGCGCCTATCAGTCCTTGAGTCAGGGAACTCGGAGAAGCGATGTGGAGGATAGTAACATTGAAACAGCTAGCTGCTGGTCTCCCATTGTCTTGTTGCAGGAGTGACAACTCTCTGCCTTGCTAGTGAGGGAGAGTCTGTCTGAGACACCAAAGTGTGGGGATGGACTGCAGATTTTTGAAGAACTCTAGATCAAGGTCTCTTTCGGGGTTTTGGTATTGCTTGGATGGTGGGGGGGAGAGGGGTTTGGTGCTTTTACTGGTGCACGTCAGGGAGGGGGAGGGAAGGGTCGATGCTTTTACTGGTGCAAGTCAGGGAGGGGGAGAGGGGTTTGGTGCTTTTACTGGTACAAGTCAGGGAGGGGGAGAGGGGTTTGGTGCTTTTACTGGTACAAGTCAGGGAGGGAAGAGGGGTTTGGTGCTTTTACTGGTGCATGTCAGGGAGGGGGAGAGGGGTTTGGTGCTTTTACTGGTGCACGTCAGGGAGGGGGAGGGAAGGGTCAGTGCTTTTATTGATGCTTGTGTGTGGGAGGGGAGAGGGTGGCTTTGGGGATCTGATGTTTCTGTCATTCATTCTTTGGGGTTTTTTCTATTTTGTGGATGTTTGCAAAGAGTAAGAATTTTAGGTTGTATATTGTATACATTCTGTGATATTAAATTAAGCCATTGAAACTTTGAACTATGGAACTACTTGGATCTTGAACCAACCAACAAAACCCTCATAACTACTGCAGTTTAGCAACACCATGACCATTCTGATCACTTATCACTAAAATCAAATTTACTTTTTGTTCTAAATGTGTTTTTTTGACTTGTAAAAATGGTGTATAATTTATGTTTAATTTGTGCTTTTCTTGTGAATGCTGCTAATGTGATGTTATGTGTCTGTGCTGCTGTTGCAAATTTTTCCTTGTACTTGTTCATACTTGTACTTGAGAGCGTGTGCCCAAATTAACAATAATCTTCTAAAAACTTCTCTCTCATACCATGATAATTTTGAGCAGAGATTATCAGTGATTAATG
Source organism: Mobula birostris (assembly GCF_030028105.1). Classification (NCBI taxonomy): domain Eukaryota; kingdom Metazoa; phylum Chordata; class Chondrichthyes; order Myliobatiformes; family Myliobatidae; genus Mobula; species Mobula birostris. Next base: position 27,701,030 of record NC_092373.1, read on the forward strand.
AACGAGTAACAATAGTTATGGACTTTCTTAAGGGGAAAAGAATGTGTCTCGTTGCTTATTTATGTGTATTCATTATTCTATTCTTAATAAAAGTTTACTATTTTAGAAGTTTGAAATAAATGAAGCATTTTAGAAAACCTGTTCAAAAGTTACTAAAGTTTTAAAACGACAATTGAAAAATAACATAATTTCTAAACAGTATTGTCACTGTATCTCATAAATAACATAAGAAATATGAACATGAAAGGAAAATAAACACATTTTACTCTGTGAGACCTTTGTTGCTGCACTAACAATGACAAATAGTTTATATCTGGCTTGTATTTGGATGCTTTAGCAGTGATGCATATAGCACTAGTTTCAACAGTAAGTCTGCTCCTATAATTAGACTTGACCATGTTCATCATCGAAAACAGTGACTCACATGAATATTTATGGCAGTGCCAATCTACATACAGTATTTACCATTATTATTACTGAATATCCAGTGTTCACTCATAAATAACAGAAGGAAACCATAAACAGAGTGAAGCCAGTGCCAACTGGACCAAATGTTCACTATCCATATAATGATGTGTACACCAGGTATTTTCAAAATGTCTCATCCAATGTTACGTGTTCTTGCAACTGTCTAGCTGACATGAAATGCTTCCACGGAAAACACCTCACTGCTCCCAGTTTGTAAAATATCATTTGCTGCTTCATTTGGCAGCAAGGGTAATCATCATGTATCTTATTATTATGGGTGGGATTTAAAGAACCAAGGGGCAACATTACATGCCACATGGCAAAAAAAATTTGTGCATGTGCCATCTTGGGCATACATGCTGTAGCTTTGCCACCCCTGATATGACAATAAACCTGATTTTGACTTTAACATGTAGATGACAATAGGAATTAAAACTCCTATTTATTTAATGCTGGGATTATACTGAAATGCAGACTTAAGTGGCTAAAGGGACGCCTGATCTCCTATCTTGTTCTGTTCTTATGTTTCTCTTGTTGGTCATCTGATGTGAGTAAGACAACAAGTTGATCCATCGATGGCTTAGGCGTAGCCGAACAAAGACGCTGAAGAATAACTGTACTACACAAACTTGATCAGCCAAATGCATTTAATAAGAACTGAACAGAAATATCCTTACCTTACTGCACTCTCTTCAGGTATTTCAAGTAAAGACGGCTGACTGCAAATTGATTCATTGGAGCTTTTATTCCCGCAGAGAAAATTTGAAGCATTGATGATCTGATTGATAAAGAAAAGTTAAAATTGTTAAGCAGTGCCTTGAAGATATTTCTAGCTATGTAAATTTTAAAGCTAGTTGACAAATTGCACTATCAGACTAATCTGGTTAGTTCATCAGAGGCGCACAAGTCATCGAGATCAGCCCTTTGGCTCCGTGAGTTCACAGCAACTACCATGGACCCATTTACAGAACTGCACAAAAGCGTTAAACACCCTAGATTTTCTATATGGTTTCAGATGGTATGGCTTCCACAAAGTCCTGATCTCAACATCATCGAGGCAGTCTGGGATTATCTGAAGAGACAGAAGCAAGCAAGGCAACCAAAGTCTGCAGAAGAACCGTGGCAAGTTCTCCGAGATGCTTGGAGAATCTACCAGCCGATACTCTTTTCATAATACTGCACGACAGTGTACCTAAGATAATTGATGCAGTTTTAAAGGCAAAGGGTAGTCACACCAAATATTTATTTGATTTAGTTTTTTACTGTTTACTGCTCTTTTGTAGTATTTTGATATGTAGAAACTTTCAATTTCATTATTCTTGAAAGCATCTTCACTTTACAGATTTTTTTTACATGTGCCTTAGACATTTGCACAGTACCATACACTAATCTTCCACAAGTCCCATTTTATTCCATAGGACCATAAGAACATAAGACCATAAGACCATAAGACAAAGGAGCAGAAGTCAGCCATTCGGCCCATCGAGTCTGCTCCACCATTTTATCATGAGCTGATCCATTCTCCCATTTAGTCCCATTCCCCTGCCTTCACACCATAACCTTTGATGCCCCGGCTACTCAGATACCCATCAATCTCTGCCTTAAATACACCCAATGACTTGGCCTCCACTGCTGCCCGTGGCAACAAATTCCATAGATTCACCACCCTCTGAGTAAAAACATTTCTTCGCATTTCTGTTTTGAATGGGTGCCCTTCAATCCTTAAGTCATGCCCTCTCGTACTGGACTCCCCCATCATGGGAAACAACTTTGTCACATCCACTCTGTCCATGCCTTTCAACATTCAAAATTTTCTATGAGGTCTCCCCTCATTCTTCTAAACTCCAAGGAATACAGTCCAAGAGCCGACAAACATTCCTCATATGTTAACCCTCTCATTCCCGGAATCATTCTAGTGAATCTTCTCTGTACCCTCTCCAACATCAGCACATCCTTTCTTAAATAAGACCAAAACTGCCCACAGTACTCCAAGTGAGGTCTCACCAGTGCCTTATAGAGCCTCAACATCACATCCCTGCTCCTATACTCTATTCCTCTAGAAATGAATGCCAACATTGCATTTGCCTTCTTCACCACTGACTCAACCAGGGGGTTAACCTTAAGGGTATCCTGTATGAGGACTCCCAAGTCCCGTTGTATCTCAGAACTTTGAATTTTTTCCCCATTTAAATAATAGTCTGCCCGTTTATTTTTTCTGCCAAAGTGCATAACCATACACTTTCCAACATTGTATTTCATTTGCCACTTCTTTGCCCATTCTTCCAATCTATCCAAGTCTCTCTGCAGACTCTCTGTTTCCTCAGCACTACCGGCCCCTCCACCTATCTTCGTATCGTCAGCAAACTTAGCCACAAAGCCATCTATTCCATAATCCAAATCATTGATGTACAATGTAAAAAGAAACGGCCCCAACACGGACCCCTGTGGAATACCACTGGTAACCGGCAGCAACCAGAATAGGATCCCTTTATTCCCACTCTCTGTTTCCTGCCAATCAGCCAACGCTCTATCCACGTATGTAACTTTCCCGTAATTCCATGGGCTCTTATCTTGTTAAGTAGCCTCATGAGTGGCATCTTGTCAAAGGCCTTCTGAAAATCCAAATATACAACATCCACCGCATCTCCCTTGTCTAGCCTACTGGTAATTTCCTCAAAAAATTGTAATAGGTTTGTCAGGCAGGATTTTCCTTTAAGGAATCCATGCTGAGTTCTGCCTATCTTGTCATATGCCTCCAGGTACTTTGTAACCTCATCCTTGACAATCGACTCCAACAACTTCCCAACCACCGATGTCAAGCTAACAGGTCTATAATTTCCTTTATGCTTCCTTGCCGCCCTCTTAAATAGCGGAGTGACATTTGCAATCTTCCAGTCCTCTGGAACCATGCCAGAATCTATCGACTTTTAAAAGATCATCGCTAATGCCTCCACAATCTCCACAGCTACTTCCTTCAGACCACAAGGGTGCATTCCATCTGGTCCAGGAGATTTATCTACCTTTAGACTATTCAGCTTCCTGAGTACTTTCTCTGTCGTAATTGTGACTGTGCACACTTCTCTTCCCTGCCACCCTTGAGTGTCCGGTATGCTGCTGATGTTATCCTCGGTGAAGACTGATGCAAAATATTCATTCAGTTCCTCCGCCATCTCCTTATCTGCCATTACAATTTCTCCAGCATCATTTTCTATCGGTCCTATATCTATTCTCACCTGTCTTTTACTCTTTATATACTTGAAAAAGCTTTTAGTATCCTCTTTGATATTATTTGCTAGCTTCCTTTCATAGTTCATCTTTTCCCTCTTAATGTCCTTCTTAGTTTCCTTTTGTAAGCTTTTAAAAACTTCCCAATCCTCTGTCTTCCCACTAATTTTTGCTTCCTTGTATGCCCTCTCCTTTGCCTTAACTTTGGCTTTGACTTCTCTTGTCAACCACAGTTGCATCCTTTTTCCATTCGAAAATTTCTTCTTTTTTGGAATATAATATTCCTGCTACATCCCCAACATGCCCTTCCAAATTCTACTTCTCACATACACCGATAACAGTGGCCAGTTAACCTACCCGCTGGCACACCTTTGGAGTGTGGGGGATGACTGAAGCACCTGGAGGAAATCCGGGGAAGATGTGCAAACTCCGCCCAGGTTGTGCTCAGGATTGGGCCTGGATCAATGGTGAAACTGTACTAACTGCGCCACACAATCTTCAGGAAGATTCAGAAAACTCTGATGGTTGTCTGCTGTATAGTGTTCAGACTTGGCATGTGGCCAAGTGGTTAAGCTGTTCATCTAGTGATTTGAAGGTCGCTAGCTCGAGCCTTGGCTGAGGCAGCATGTGTGTCCTTGAGCAAGGCACTTAACCACACATTGCTCTGCGATGACACCGGTACCAAGCTGTATGGGTCCTAATGCCCTTCCCGTGGACAACATCGGTGCCGTGGAGAGCGGAGACTTGCAGCATGGGCAACTGCTGGTTTTCCATACAAGCTTGCCCAGGCCTGCGCCCTGGAAACCTTCCAAGGCGCAAATCCATGGTCTCACAAGACTAACGGATGCCTATATATATATATAAGTGTTCAGACCTTTCAAAAGTCCGGCAATGGATAAGCAGAAATTTCCTCCAGCTAATTACTGGAAATAACAAAGCTATTGGCCTGCTTTACAACGATGGGTGACCAATTGTCCTGTAGAGAACCATCAACTAGCTGCAGAGTGATCCTGGCATCTGCACCTAAGCACTGTAGTAAGGTTCTTCAATCTGCTCCAGGACACAAACACAGGGCCAGTCTGTAACCTATTGAGTCAAGGCAACAGATACACTTTGCATCTGGCCTTTGTACCTTTTTCTATTCATTGACAGCATACCACTAAGGCCAAATTCATATGAACAAGGCCATTGATCTTTATTCAATAGGAGAGTTTTGCCAATCTGAGACTCAAAGGATTCTGAAGATGTTTGAAAACTACAAAATCCCTTGTCAACAATATCTACGGAGGGAAATATTCTATCTGTTGCTATTTCTATCTTTACTATCGTTTTGTTATTTCTATCTTTAATATCTCTTTTATTCCTTTTCAGGGTTCTTTTGAAGACCCTGACCTGGAGTTACACGCTGACTTCAGTTCTTTGCGGGAATGGGACCCGCTCTCAGGGCCTCATGACCGGCCACTTCTCGATATGCCAAGTTCACGGCTTGGAAGACCAGCGTACCTTCAAGGTGCCGATTTTCGTGGATCTAGAGGCGGGTGGATTCGAGGTTGGTGCCGCCGTCACCTGATGTGTCATGGGAGTACACAGAAGGTCGAAAGCAGTGAGCTGGTTGCTGGCTGCGTGCCCAGAGACCCGAGTTCTTTTGGTACAGAGCTCAGAAAAAGCGATGCAACAGACTTCTAACATCATAAACCGGTAAGTTATTTTGTTATGTCTCCCCTCTCGCTATGAAATGGGGACATCTCTTTTTCCCTTATTAGGGAGAGAGAGAGAGAGAGAGAGAGAGAGAGAGAGTGTGTCTGTGGTATGTTGAATTCCTGGGCGAACGAGTAGTCTTTGGGGAACTGCAAGTCTGTGTCTTTATTGATGCTTCGCTGCACACTTGAGTGCATGGTGAAGAATGCTGATGCTTTTTTGCTGGTGGGAAGGGGGGACCTGGGGGGTGCTTTGGGATTCTAACATTTAACTGTCATTAATTCTTTGGGGCACTCTTCTGTTTTTGTGGATGTTTGCGAAGAAAAAGAATTTCAGGTGTATATTGCATACATTTCTCTGACATAAATGGACCTATTGAAACCTATTGAAAATAGTCAATGTTTCGGGCTTGGCCCAAAACAACAATTGTTTATGCTCCTCCATAGATTCTGCCTGACTTACTTAGTTCCTTCAGCATTTTGTATGTGTTGTTTACATTTATCCAAGCTTTTTATTGATTTTTATTAATTTCTCCGCATCTTAATGTTTCAAAAATTAACAGTGATTTAATATATTCGGTCATGTAGTGGTTAGCACAACGCTTTATAGTACAGGTGACCCGACTGCGTGGGTTTCCTCTGGGTAATCCGGTTCCCCCTCCACCAACCCCCCCCCCCCCCCCCAAGTCCAAAGATGTACCAGTTGGCAGGTTAATTGGTCAGTGTAAATTGTCCCTGATTTGACTGGGGTTAAATCAAGAGTTGTTGGGTGGCGTGGCTCAAAGGGCTGGAAGGGCCTACTTTGCGCTGTATCTCAATAAAAATAAAATATTTAAAGTTAATGTATAATTTAATGAATAATTATTAAAAAGCACTCAAATCAATTTCAACTCTTTGATGATTATGGCAGACTTATGACGGCACCAGATCATTCTGGGGAGATGGCTTAGGATGCACGATCGTAGTCTGCTCACTATATTTCATACTGCTCTACAACATAGAATGCTATTTGGGCCATTCAATCCATGTGGGTTCACAAAGCAATCTCAAACCACCACAATTTTTTTCTTGTGGACTACTGTCCCACTTGTGGCCAAGACCATTGCAAGAGTAGCCATTGAACCAGGGTCTTCGTTTCCAAGCCACTGCCTCTGTTTTCTCAGTATTATAGATAGACTTTTATTTGCACAGTTTGTCTTCTTTTGCAGATTGTTTATTTGTCAGTCTTTGTTTGTGTGTGGTTTTTCAGTGATTCTGTTGTATTTCTCTGTCCTACTGTGAATGCCTGCAAGAAATTGAATCCCAATTTCTCGGTGTATGGTGACTTTGATAATAAACGTACTTTGTAATAAATGTACTTTGAACTTTCCTCCCAATCTACTCTCTGTTGTAATGTGAACAACGTCACCAGAGAGACCGAAGCTAGTGGATACAGAGGTGTCTTATTCACCAAAAACAAGTAGCAGGCATCACATTGAGACACTTTCAGAGGAGCAGGTCTGTTCAATGCATTATTACGTGACATTTTATACGCTGAAGATCAAAGGTCAGTTCTGTGGTCACAATGCATCTACAATGCTTCCTTTGAATTACAAATGATCTTCACTCTTCCTTTTTTGCGCCCACACTCCAGACGCCCAAAATGAATGTTAATCAGCATTTCTGATTTTTCAATTAACTGCTGTCCATAGCTCCAGGACACAGGGCTGCATTTTAAGTTTAACCTATAATCCATGTTTAGCTCTAAAGATTGGTTGCTGAAGTTAGTTGCTGAAGTTAATGTTTGCTATTTACCCTAATTAACAACAAAATTATTGACAACTATTTGTACACCACACCAAATTTGCATTCTTCCATTGTCAAATTCCACCTGCACCTGACCTGATCTGATGTTGAAACCAATAGCATATTTGCTACTTCCTGTCTTGACTAATACATTGCTCTCCTGACAGACTTCCTGCAGTATATCAAATGTAAGTACTTGTATGGACTGTATATGATACCTGGCTTTTGAGATATCGTTAATACTGGTCACTTCCATTAACTGAGAGTTTATAATCTTCAAACTGCAGAATACTCTACCTTTGTGAGTTGCCTTTGTAAGCAGAAGAATGAAAGAGGTCACAGACACTGCATTTCATCTTGCACCTGCCATAGATATTTAAAAGTTTGCTGCCCATAATGCTTTCGCCTATAATAAATATTCATCAACACATTTGCCTTAATTTATAAATTTCCTTGATCTAAAATTCTTCCAAGACCTGAACCTATTTTGAAATCTCCTCCAGCTTTATAGTCCTCAAATTTCTGCTCTCCTCAAATGACAGGCTCTTGCTCACACACACTTTTCAGCTTTCCACCGTGAGCCGTGTCCCCAAACGATAAGATCTCAAACTACATTAAAAAAAACCTTCCGCGCTCTCTCAAATTTATTTGATCAACTTTTTTTACCAGTCTATTGTGGCTTTGTTTCATTAATAAATGTCCTGTGAGGCATTAAGATGTTCCCCTGCATTAAAAACAATCTATAAAAGCCTGTTGTGGAGATGGGCAGCTTGCAAAAAAATTTGTAGACTTCACAATAAGAAAATGGATCCTCCATTCTTGAATATGTTAAAATTTCTCACATGTCTGTCTGCAACCCAATCACAAATATGGCCAGCTGTGCCTGATATTGTGATAAGGGCGGACCTTAACGTTCTTGTTTTCAAAGAGCCATGGCATTGCAAGTGCCATGGCCACAATCAATTCAATATTCAACTCAGGTACGTGAGAATTGCCAAATAACCATCTGAAGGTGGTGAACTACCTAAGGAATGGATCTGTCAAATTTCGCAGAACCAAGGAAAACTCAAAACCATAAGTTGAGCATGCAGAGCTCTGACAAAAGCCAATTTTTTTCCCAAAGGCAAAGCACGCCCGAGGCAGAATCAAAAATGTATACTGCGATATGACATTTGTTCGAGCTTAATTGCCATTCAACAATACATATGTATACGGCTGAACAATACAGCATTCCTCTGACGCCAAGAAGCAAAACACATTACCAACAGTCACACACAGTACATAGCACATAGAGTCACGATTGCACAAAATCAGACAGTCTGAAAGAAGTAATGTCACCCAAGTCCCTGGGTGGCATGGCCTGAAGATTGATGGTGCAGGGGATGTTGTCCTGGAGCCACGTTGCTGCAAGGACAAGCGCACAGCAGTTCCCCGTCATGCGAGAATGCAGCCGCAGACGAACACAATCCAGCCTGTCTTCCCAGGAGTGAACACTGGAGGGCAGCACCAAGGAGAGGAGACACGCAGTATATTCAGTACTCTGAGGAACCATGGAGATTTCAAGAATATAATAATGCCCAGGGAGTTTATCTTATTCCTCTGTGTCTCCTGACTAAAGAAACAAGGTCCTCTTGGTTCTTGGTCTGATCACCTGGCTGTACTTTTACTTCCTGAGTATAGGCAGAGACTGAAGACTGCAGCACTAGTAGTGAGGACCAAGAAGGTACGGACAAGGGAAGCACAGGAGTGCTTACGGGACTGCTTTGAATCGGTGGTCTGGACCGTATTCAGGGATTCATCTTTAAATCTGGATGTGTTGCTACCGACTTCATTAAATCCTGTGTGGATGAATGTGCCTATGAAAACTTGCTGTATATTCCCAAACCAAAAGCCGTCGATGTACCAGGAGGCTCTTCTTCTGATGAGGGCTAGATCTGTGGTATTTAAGTCTCGTGACCCAGGTTTGTACAAGAAAACCAGGTATGACATGCGGAGGGCTATTTCCAGACAGAAGAAACAATTCCAAGTGAGGTTGGAGGTGACATCGGATGCATATTAACTCTGGCAGGGTTTGCAGGACATTACTCCCTACAAAGCAAAACTCAATAGCATGAAAGGCAGTGATGCTCCACTAGCAGACGAGCTCAATGCCTATTGTGCCCGCTTTGAAAGGGAGAATATAACTACAGATGTGAAGATCCCTGATGCACCCTGTGATCTCTGACTCAGAGGCCGATGTCAGACTGTCTTTCAGAAGGGTGAATCCTCGCAAGGCAGCAGACCCCAAAGGAGTACCTGGTAAGGCTCCTAAAACTTGTGCAACCAACTGGCGGGTGTATTCAAGGACAGTTTCAACATCTCATTGCTACGATCAGTAGTTCCCACCTGCTTCAAAAGGGATACAGTTACATCTGTGCCCAAGAAGAGCAGTGTGAGCTGATTAATGACTATTGTCCGGTAGCACTCACATCTAAGGTGATGAAACACTTTGAGGGGTTGGTGTTGGCCAGAATCAACTACTGCCTCAGCAAGGATCTGTTGCAATTTGCCTCTTGCCACAATAGGTCAACGGCTCTTCACATGGCCTTAGATCGCCCGGGCAACACAAACACCTATGTCAGGATGCTGTTTGTTGACTATAGCTCAGTGTTGAACCCTATCATTCCTACAGTCCTGATCGATAAGCTATGGGACCTGGGCCTCTGTAGCTCCCTCTGCAATTGGATCCTTGACTTCCTAACCCAGAGCACCACAATCTGTGTGGACTGGTGATAACATCTCCTCCTCGCTGACGATCAACACTGGCACACCTCAGGGGTGTGTGCTTAGCCCACTGCTCTACTCTCTCAGTACCCTTCACTGTGTGGCTAGGCATAGCTCAAATGCCAGCTATAAATTTGTTGACGAAGCAACCATTGTTGGCAGAATCTCAGATGGTGACGAGAGGGCGTACAGGAGCAAGATATACCAGCTGGCTGAGTGGTGTCGCAGCAATAACCTCACACTCAACATCAGTAAGACCAAAGAACTGACTGTGGACTTCAGAAAGGGTAGAACGACGAAGCATGAACCAATCCTTGTAGAGGGATCAGAAGTAGAGGGAGTGAGCAATTTAAAATTCCTGGGTCTCAGTATGTCTGAGGATCTAAGCTGGTCCCACCCAAGATATTGACACTGCTATAACGAAGGCAAGACAGCAGCTATATTTCATTAAGGAGTTTGAGGAGATTTGATTTGTCACCTAAAATTTCTACAGATGTACTGTAGAAAGCATTCCAATAGGCTGCATCACTGTCTGGTATGGGTGGGTGGGGTGGGGGCTATTGCACAGGACTGAAAGAAGCTACATAAAGTTGTAAAATTCATCAGCTCCATCTTGGGTACTAGCCTCTATGGTATCCGAGACATTTTCAAGGAGTGGTGCCCCAGAAAGGCGACATCCATCATCAAGGACCCCCATCACCCAGGGCATGCCCTTTTCTCATTGCTACCATCAGGAAAGAGGTACAGAAGCCTGAAGGCACACACTCAACGATTCAGGAACAGCTTCCCCTCTGCCGTATGCTTCCTAAATGGACATTGAAAACATGAACACTACCTCACTTTTATTATTTCTGTTTGGCACTATATTTAATTTAGCTATGTATATGTATATATACTTACTGTAGTTCATTTACTTTTTTCTATATTATCACATTTCATTGTGTTGCTGCCACTAAGGTAACACATTTCACGACATATGCCAGTGATATTATACCTGATCCTGATTCAGCAGCGAATGGGTTAACAAGCAATTAGTGCAAGAATTTCTTCTCTATCCAAGCAGCTAAATTTGTTGATTTTTAAGCAAATATCTTCAGTGGATAATGAAACACCTGATAAACCCTCTATCCATTTAATGGAGGTTGCCAAAAGCTTATCATTTGGAAATGTGCTTCATTAACACTCCAAGGTAAGCAACCTTCACGACTGGAGTAATCTGCACAGCATTCCACCAGGCAGCCCAGATGATGTATTGCTCTATCTCTGTACATTCACAACTATATTTGAGGATGCAATTGTCAATGCGACACACCACTGGAAACATCAGATACACATGGCATACTGAAACAGATGTTTCAATCCAATTTCTCGGTATGTTTCCCTAGATAGTCATACACTAATTAGCGTTGCACAACAAAATATATCTTCAAGCAACGCAGACAGTAACTGAGGATCACAAGTATGGGGTAAAAATCAAAGTAAATGGATTACAAAGTAACTAATTTCAGTATTTGTTAACAATACATGACCATCACTAGAAAGTCTGGTATTGTTGCCATTTTTGACTCAAACATGTTGCTGTACATCAGGAACCATATTATTAGGCAGATTGGCTAAGGGCCACAAATTTCCTTCCCTAAGGGATTTTAGTAAGCCCTTGTGTTTTTAATAGTCTGGTAATTTTATGGTCACTAATTCTGATAGTAGCTCTATTCATTTTATTTTTTTTTAATTCCAGTAATTAAATTCCCCAGCTGCCCTGGTGGGATTTGAACTCACACTACACTATTCAAGGTTCTGGACATGAAACAAGAACACCTAGTCCCTCAAGTTGTCCTGCCATTCAATGATTGAACTATGCTTCTCTCAACTCATCTTCTGTACTGGTTCCCTATAACCCTCAACCCCTCAAATCTTTCAACTATCTATCTCCACCTTAAATCTATCTAATGATTTGTCCTCCATCAAATCCAGCTGCAGAAAATTCCAGAGGTTCTGAGGGAAACAACTCGGCTTTAAGTGACTGGTACCTTACTTTGTAACTATGGCTCCTTGGTCATAGCTCTCCCACTACTGAGAACATCTACCTTATCGTGTCTCTTTAGGATCTTTATAAACTATTCTGCTGATGCTGGAAATCCAAGCAACACACCTTTCTGCCTTAAACATCAACAGTACTTTTTTCCATAGATGTTGCCTGCCCTGCTGAGTTCCTCCAGTATTTTGTGTGTGTTGTTCTTTAGGATCTTATACGCTTAAATAAGGTCCCTCCTGACTTTGAACATTTCCAAGAAAGCAATAACTGCAAGTCTACCTTTCTTTTAAATGGATGAGCATTGGCTGTGGGCTGCTTTTTTTCAGTTTCATGCTGTTAGAGACATCTACAGTAGGGATCACTGAAATTCTCAGTATTAAAACATGAATCTCTTTGGGGTAGCATGGTAGGATAGCAGTTAATGTGACACTATTACAGTGCTAGTACCAAGGGCTCTATTCCACCGTTGTCTGTAGGATTTTGTACGTTCTCCCTGTGACTGCATGTGTTTCCTCGAGGTGCACAGGCTTCCTCCCACGTTCCAAAGATGTACGGGTCATATGCGTGTAATTGGGAAGGAAGGAAAGAAGAAAGGTAGTGGTGACGGATTGTCCCTCTGAAAGTATTGTATGGCTTTCTGTACCTAGAAGACAAAATTGTAATCTGTAGTAGTATAATGGTCTCTTACTAGCATAATGCACTGTTGCTATGAGGGCTTATTGGTATTGGTATCAGTATTGGTAGTGGATTAGTATCGGTATTGGTATTGATATTGGTATTGGTATTGGTATCAGTATTGGTATTGGTATCAGTATTTTTTATCAGTATCAGTATTGGTATTGGTATCAGTATCAGTATTGGTATTGGTATCAGTATTTGTATTGGTATTGGTATTGGTAGTGGATTAGTATCGGTATTGGTATCAGTATCACAGTATTGGTATCGGTAATGGGATTGGTATTGGTATCAGTATTGGTATTGGCATCAGTATTGGTATCGGTATTGGTATCAGTATCGGTATCAGTATTGGTATTGGTATCAGTATCGGTATCAGTATTGGTATTGGTATTGGCATCAGTATTGGTATTGGTATCAGTATCGGTATCAGTATTGGTATTGGTATTGGCATCAGTATTGGTATTGGTATCAGTATCGGTATCAGTATTGGTATTGGTATTGGCATCAGTATTGGTATCGGTATCAGTATTGGTATCAGTATCAGTATTGGTAGTGGTATTGGTATCAGCATCGATATCAGTATTGGTATTGGTATCAGTATTGGTACGGATATTGTAATCAGTATTGGCATTGGTATTGCTTCATTATTGTCAATGTTCCAAGATACAGTGAAAAGCTTGTCTCACAAGCTGCCTTTGCAGGTCACGTTGTTACCTGGTGCGTTGAGGTAGAATAAGGTAAAACAATAACAATGGATAAGTGTAAAAGCTGCCGGAAGAAGTGCAGTGCAGGTAAATGGTACAATGCAAGATCATAATGAGGTAGATTGTGAGGTTCAGAGTCCCTTATTGTACAGAAGGTCCATTCAAGAGTCTGATAACAGTGGGCTAGAAGCTGTCCTTGACCTTGGTGGTACGTGCTTTCTGGCTTTTATATCTTCTGATTGATGGGAAAAAGATGAGAGAGAACGTCTGGAGTGGGTGGGGTCTTTGATTACTCTGGCTGCTTTACTGAGGAAGTGTGGACTATAGACAGAGGGGAGGCTGATTCCTGTGATGTGTCCACACCCCTGCAATTTCCTCCAGTCACATGTCGAGCAGTTGCCTTAAGTTCTGCATCTTAATATTTAGAGAGCAGGGCATAATCTCTTATTATTAAGATGTAGAATTACTTAACTGATCATCTGTCTGTAAAGTCTCCAGTGCTTCTCAGTCAGCATGAGGCATTGTACATGTGATAGCCCGTAATGCATAGTTTACGCTTTGAGGGCACCATGGAATATTGATGCCGATGGGCCCTCAAGGGCACATGCACATTAGCACACCATGTCCGCTCACTCTCTGGCTCACAGCCTTGGGAAAAGACCTTGCAGCCTGTGCCAGCACTTGTTCTTGTCATCACACCTCCACTTGATGGTCATTCACAACTTAAGCAACATCTGAGAAAGAAGTGAAGCACTTACCACACCTTTGCATTCACAGGTGCACAAAATTTAAAAAAAGATTTAACAACTCCACTGATTTTCAGAGTGTGCATTCCTTTGGAAATGAATAACTTCCCTGACTTGTGAGGAAAGTGCTCCCCACTGGAACCCCTCCTCACATTCAAAGAAGCTGCAGTAGAGTGTCAGGTTGTACATTTGGGAAGGCAGGGGACAAGCTCAGCAACATATCTAGGCGTTGCTAAGTGTACTCAATCCGATCAATGCCTTTCCTAATGCTCCATGTGCTTCCTGAGGAAAATTTAAAGAGAGACAAAGAAGCTGATAGAAATCTGTGACCCCAATGTAACAAAAACTAATCAATTATGCATGCTGACCTACAATGGCAATAAAGAAAAAAAAATTAAAATGCAGCACAGAATACGCCCTTCTGGCTCTTCAAACCGCACCACCCAGATTTAACCCTAGCCTAATCACAGGACAATTTACAATGACCAATTAACCTACCGACTGTTACGTCTTTGGACTGTGAGAGGAAACGGGAACACCCGAAGGAAACCCATGTGGTCTTGGGGAGAACGTACAAACTCCTCACAGGGAGTAGCCACTTCCCTTCCTCATCAGTAACAATCTCCAACTTAGCAACTCTTAAAAATCCAAACAAGAGGAATTCTGCAGATGCTGGAAATTCAAGCAACACACATCAGAGTTGCTGGTGAATGCAGCAGGCCAGGCAGCATCTCTAGGAAGAGGTACAGTCGACGTTTCAGGCCGAGACCCTTCGTCAGGATGTGTCCTGACGAAGGGTCTCGGCCTGAAACGTCGACTGTACCTCTTCCTAGAGATGCTGCTTGGCCTGCTGCGTTCACCAGCAACTTTGATGTGTGTTGCGTAACTCTTAAAAATCCTTGTCTTCCAGATCTTGCCTTTATCGTCCCATTTTTCATAGACAGGTGTTAAGACCATAAGATGTAGGAGCAGAATCGAACCATTCAGCCCATCATCTCTACCTCACCTTTCATCGGGGTGTGGAGGAGGACAGAGAATGAGATGGGCTATGGTGCTGGAACGAGGGGCCAAGCAGAGATTTGAAATGTTGGTGGTTGACTGCACTGCAGTAGGTGCATAAACTGTTTCTCCACTGATTTTCACTCCAGGGGATTTAAGGGAGATTAGATTAGATTATGAGGACACGTAGTCCTCTTTTATTG
Source organism: Mobula birostris (assembly GCF_030028105.1). Classification (NCBI taxonomy): domain Eukaryota; kingdom Metazoa; phylum Chordata; class Chondrichthyes; order Myliobatiformes; family Myliobatidae; genus Mobula; species Mobula birostris. The sequence continues at coordinate 27,716,333 of NC_092373.1, forward strand.
TCATTTAGTAATGCATGCATTAAGAAATTATACAATATTCCTCCGGTGTGATATCACAAAAACACAGGACAGACCAAGACTGAAAAACTAACAAAACCACATAATTATAACATATAGTTACAACAGTGCAACAATACCATAACTTGATGAAGAACAGTCCATGGCACAGTAAAAAAGTTCAAAAAGTTTCTCGAAATTCCCACATCTCATGCAGACAGGAGAAGAAAGAAAACTCTCCCTGCCATGCCCAACCACAGTCCGACTCTGAGTCATCCGAAAACTTCGAGCTCTGATCAGCCCTCCGACACCGAGCACCGGGCACTATCTCTATCCGAATGCTTCAACCTCAGCCTCGGTCACCAGCAGCAGGCAAAGCCGGGGATTTTGGGGCCTACCGTCCGGAGATCCTCGGTCGCACAGTAACAACCGCGGTGAACCAGGCATTTCAGAAATTTCTCCAGATGTTCCTCTGCTTCTCACGTCTGTCTTCATCAAATCAGAATTGTCCACGGCCCCTATTTAACAGAAACGATATCAGATCTCATAACTTCTTGGGATCTGGAGGCATTGGTGAGCAGAGTCCTGCATCCTGAAGTGGTTTTGGGATCGGAACTGGGTTTCTTGCTGGTGATCAGGTAGGTCATTCCATACGGCTCTTGTCAATATGCAGAGACAGAGTGCTAAGGCTTTCGAGGTCAGCGGGCATCTCCTGGTTAGACAGCTCCTCCTTCAAGTGCTCTGAGAGGGTTGACGGTAATGGTGCAGCGGCACTTCCGCATTCCAGCTGCACTCTGCCGCGAGGGTCCTGAATTTCACAGTGTAATCCAACACAGAGCGTGAGCCTTGACGCAGGCGGTGTCAGATTCACTGCTTCCCTTCCGCTTCTGGGATGGTTGAAAGCCCACCGCATCTCAGTGGTGAAATCCTGATATTTGTTGCAAATGATGGCTTTAGTGTTCTAGTTGGCAGCAGCTCAAGCCAGCACTCACCCACTCAAAAGAGAGATGAGGAAGGCAATCTTGGGCCCGGTGCATAGAATATAGAGAGGGCTGGAGATTGAAGTTACGACACACTGGAACAGTAAGTTGTGACGGTGGAGACCTGAAGTGTTCAAGCCCAGGAATCCTGGGCTCAGATGGAGGAGGTTGACTGGCGCAGAGTTGTTGCCAGGAGAGTTGGATGAGAAGGGCAGACAGACAGGTGGTCGATGGTTCTCTGCTGCTCCCAGGTAGTGTGGTCATGAGAGCAGATGACTTTCTTTACGTGAGCAAACTTTGCTGGGGCAGTCAATGATTACCATTGGACCACAATACATAGGAGCAGAATAAGGCCAGTCAGCCCATCAAGTCCACTCCGCCATTTCATTATGGCTGATCCCGGATCCCTTTCAACCCCATACACCTGCCTTCTCACCATATCCCTTGATGCCCCAACCAATCAAGAAACTATCAACCTTTGAATATACCCATGGACTTGGCCTCCACTGCAGTCTGTGGCAGAGCATTCCACAGATTCACCACTCTTTAGCTAAAAAAAATTCCTCCTTACTTCTGTTCTAAAAGGTCACCCCTCAATCTTGGGCTGTCCCCCTAGTGCTGGATACCCCCACCAGAGGAAACATCCTCTCCACATCCGCCTCATCTAGTCCTTTCAACATTTGGTAGGTTTCAAGGAAATCCCCATGCATTCTTTTAAATTCCAGTGAGTACAGGCCCGAAGCTGCCAAATGCTTCTCATATGTCAACCCCTTCATTCCCAGAATCATCCCAGTGAATTCCCAGCATCTGCAGATTTCCTCGTGCCTGTGAAGCTCCTCTGGACTCTCTCCAATGACAACACATCCTTTCTGAGATAAGGGGCCAAAACTGTTGACAATACTCCAAGTGCAGCCTGACTAGTGTCTTATAAAACTTCAGCATTATCTCCTTGTTTTTCATATTCTATTCCCCTTGAAATAAGTGCCAACATTGCCATTGCCTTCTTTACCACAGACTCAAGCTGTGAATTAACCTTCTGGGAGTCTTACACGAGGACTCCTCTGCACCTCCGATGTTTGAACCTTCTCCCCACTTAGATAACAGTCCGCACTGTTGTTCCTTTTACCAAAATGCATTATCATACAATTCCCAACACTGTATTCCACCTCCCACTTTTTTTGCCCATTCTTCCAAGTTGCCTGAGTCCTGCTGCAATTGCATTGCTTCCTCAGCACAACCTACCACTCCACCTATTTTTGTATCATCCACAACATCCACATGATTGACTCATCCTGTCAGGAATTGTAGAGGAGGCTTTACCCAAAGGCAGAGCGGCAAACATGACACAGCAGTCAAAGTTCGCTTTAATAACAAGCCACAAGGGGCCACAAAACAACAGAGAACAGAAACTAAACACAACAGGTAACAAGGTAAACTTTAGACAGAGAGAGTGAAAGCCAGGAGCAGCTGGCTGAGGCCAGCCATTTCGATGAGAGAACAAGGATTGTGGATGAGAACTGGGGCTAAATAGGTTGCAGGTGATGAGTCAGGAACGAGCGGCAGGTGAATCCTATTAGCTGGCTGGTGACTAGGAAGTGCCTGCACGTGCAGGCTGGAAGGTGCCATTGGAAGCAGACATGACACATTTACAAGAAGGAAGAAAATCAACCACCAAGTTATACCCTTGTGGGACATCTGGTTCCACCAAAGTCAACAGTTCTGATTGTGGGGGAAGAAGGGTATAACAAAACTGACAGGCAACTCTCTCACATACTCTCAAATCTGTAGCCAAAAACTAATTTCTTCCTGCACGATCAAGCAGAAATTCTGCCTATTCCATGGCTCGCTGTGCTCAGATGTTTACATTTGGTCTGGAAGATCATTTATATTGTGCTCACGGGATTTGCCAGCTTACAGTTCCCTCAGTTACCATTCCAAATAATAAACCCTTTCATTGATGACACTTATCCGTGGTGATGTTTGACTCTGATTCACTCTGGTTATAGTAAACAAGGTGTTCACTACAATTTTATTATTACTATTGCTAGTGCTCCTATTGCTACTACTAATTCTACTATTACTACTGCTACTACTACTATTGCTACTGCTACTAATACCATTACTATTACTAGCTGATCTGTCTCATCAGCACAATTTCACTTTTGTGATAATGTGTAAGTTTGATAATTAAGTTCTCTTGACAACTGGCCTTACTCTGTAAGTAATATTGCCAATTTAGCCGTGACCATTTGCTAATTTTGGAGCCTTTACATTGCTTACTGGTTGGCAGGGTGGAGATATATCTCTGCCAAAGGAGGAGTAAGGTGCTTCTTCCCTCCACTAGCCTGCAGGTCACCCTTGGGGAAGGGGCAGCATCTGTTATCCCCAATCAGGGTCACTGAAGCCATGGAAGCAGGCAGTGGATGGTCGTATGAGCAACTGGAGCACATGACAAATTCTGGTTATGTGACCATTGACGCCAGGCAGACAATCGTGGAAGAGTATTGATAATGGCTGGGGTCACCCGTCTTCTAAATACACTGCCCTAAAGAAGGCAATGGCAAACCACTTCTGCAGAAAACCTTTGCCAAGAACAGTCACGGTGATGGAAAGACCTTGATCACTCATGTCATATGACAAGGCACATAATGAATGAACGGACAATACTGCTGACATAAGCAGAAGGTAGAATTTTGCCTTTGAATTTCAGGATGTATATCGTTGTGGTGGCCCGCACACGCAGGACTCGAACCGCCATCGGGAGCCGCGGGCAGACACACAGTAGTGCGTTTGGAACTACCCGCTCGGGCGGACCTCCCGGGGACAGTCTGACGTCACATCCGCCCCGAGGGTCGCAGGGGCCCATGGGAGGGGAGATTTAAGCACACAATTTTGATCACTAAAGGCATTCTGAGTTCAGCTCTCTCTGCCTCCGTGTGTTTCTTTAGTAGCACGTTTGCGTGTGGCTACATTGGTGCACCCCAACGACATGCCCAAGACAGCCCTCATCACCCCGTTCGGCTTGTTCGAATTCCTGAGGCTGCCTTTCGGTCTCAAGAATGCAGCCCAAACTTTCCAAAGGCTCATGGACTTGGTGGGACGCAGCCTGGATTTCGTTTTCATTTACTTGGACGATATCCTGGTGGCCAGCAGTTCGCACCAAGAGCACGTGGCACATTTGCACCAGCTCTGCCAATGCCTGAGCGACCACAGACTGGCAATCAATCTGGCGAAGTGCCAGTTTGGACTGACGGAGATCGATTTCTTGGGCCACAGAGTCAACTGACATGGCGCAGTTCAGCGGAGTCCTGAAGCAGCTTGTCGAGGACCAGTGGCGACCACTCGCTTTCTTCAGCCGGCACCTATGGCCACCAGAGGTGAAGTTCAGCGCTTTCGACAGTGAGTTGCTAGCGTTCTACCTGGCTGCCCGGCATTTCTGGTACTTCCTCAAGGGAAGGGAGTTCACCGTATATATGGACCACAAGCCCCTCACCTTCACACTGGCCAAGGTATTAGACCCATGGTCGGCTCGGCAGCAGAGGCACCTGTCCTTTATTTCAGAATTCACCACAGACGTCCGCTACATCACAGGGAAGAACAACGTCGTCACCGACACACTGTCTCACCCCTGCCTCCGCTCAGTAGACATATCGTCCTCAGGAACAGACTACGCAGCACTGGCGGAAGCACAACGGTCGGACACCGAGATCCCGGCTTACCGCACTGCTGTTTCGGGGCTCCAGTTGGAGGACGTCTCCATCGGCCCGGCAGCAGATCGACTCCTGTGTGACGTATCTACCAGCAAACCCCAACCGTGGTACCAGCAGCATGGAGGTGCTGGGTGTTCAACATGCTGCACGACCTGGCCCACCCATCCATCTGGGCGTCCATCAAGCTGGTAGCGGACAGATTCATCTGGCACGGTTTGCGCAAACAAGTCGGACACTGGGCCAGGACCTGCGTACACTGCCAGACTGCCAAAGTCCAGCGGCACGAAAAGGCTCCCCTCCAGCAGTTCCAGCCAACGCACAGGAGGTTCCAACACATCCACATGGACATCGTCGGCGCCCCTGCCAGTCTCCCTGGGCGCCAGGTATATCTTTACCACGGTAGACAGGTTCATCAGATGGCCTGAAGCCGTACCGCTCGCAGACATGTCCACTGAGTCCTGCGCCAGGACGCTCACTGCAACTGGATCGCCAGGTTCGGCCTCCCAACGGATATCACCTCTAACAGAGGGATGCAGTTCATGTCTGGTTTGTGGACAGCACTGGCGCAGCTCCTGGGCACCCAGCTGCATCACACCACAGCGTACCATCCCCAGCCCAACAGTTTGGTAGCGCGATTCCACCGGCATCTCAAGTTGGCCCTGATGGCGCGCCTCAGGGGCCCCAACTGGACAGATGAGCTTCCCTGGGTCCTACTGGGCATCTGCACAGCCCACAAGGAGGACCTGGGCACCTCCTCGGCGGAACTGGTCTACGGCGCCCCCTGACGGTCCCAGGTGAGTTCGTACCAGAGGCCCGAGGTTTGGAAGATACGTCAGCAGCGGTGCTAACGAGGCTGCAGGACAAGGTAGGGACCCTGGAACCAGTCCCGACCTCCAGGCATGGTCCCACGCCATCCTTCACCCCTAAAGACCTCCGAGACTGTGAGTATGTTTTTATTCACAGAGGCATGCACAGGTCACCTCTACAGCGGCCGTACAAGGGACCCTTTAAGGTGATCCTGCACAACGGAACCACGTGTGTCGTGGAGGTGGGTGACCGGGAAGAGACTTTTACAGTGGACCGCCTCAAACTGGCACACTTGGACATCGAGCAACCAGTGAGGCCACCCAGACAAGCCACACAGACTGGGGGCTCCACTCCCCCAGTGGACATTCCTGCACCGTGCCGGTGAGGCCGGCCACCCAGACAAGCCACACAGACTGGGGGCTCCACTCCCCCAGTGGACATTCCCGCACCGTGCCGGTGAGGCCGGCCACCCAGACAAGCCACACAGACTGGGGGCTCCACTCCCCCAGTGGACATTCTCGCACCGTGCCGGTGAGGCCGGCCACCCAGACAAGCCACACAGACTGGGGGCTCCACTCCCCCAGTGGACATTCCCGCACCGTGCCGGTGAGGCCGGCCACCCAGACAAGCCACACAGACTGGGGGCTCCACTCCCCCAGTGTACATTTCGGGGGGGGGGTGGGGGGGGTGGCGGCCCGCACACGCTGGACTCGAACCGCCATCGGGAGCCACGGGCAGACACGCTATAGCGCGTTTGGAACTACCCACTCGGGGCAGACCTTCCGGGGGCAGTCTAACATCACGACCGCCCCGTGGGCCGCAGGGGCCCATGGGAGGGGAGATTTAAGCACGCGATTTCGAATCACTAAAGGCATTCTGAGTTCAGCTCTCTCTGCCTCCGTGTGTTTCTTTAGTAGCACGTTTGCGCGCGACTATATTGTGTACATTTCTCTGACATTAAATGTATCTATTGAAACCTATTGAATGACTGTCTTTTAGTTTAAAAATCTCATATTTAGTATTTTCGAAGACATTTTGACAGTATTAAGGCAAAGCTGTGTAGAGTTGATCGGCTGATCACAATGTTGTTATTGGCCTGGTTGTTTTCACATAGTTTAGATGCAACTATCCTTCAACCACTGAGTTTTCTGAAGAAATTTGTCTGCTTTAACTGAGCAAAGTTGCTGCAGTTTCAAACAAGAGAAAATCTGCAGATACTAGAAATCCAAGGCAACACACACTCAGCAGGAAGAACTCAGCAGGCCAGGCATCATCTATGGGAAAAAGTACAGTCAACATTTCGGGCTGAAACCCTGTGGCAGGACTGGACAAACTAAAACTGAGGAGTAGAGTTAAAAGGGAGGGGGGAGAGGAGAGAAAAGCACAAGGTGATAGGTGAAACCTGAAGGGGGAGGGGATGAAGTAATGAGCTGGGAAGTTGATTGGTGAAAGAGACAGAAAGCCATGGAAAAAAGAAAAGAGGGGAAGAGAGACAGAGGGAGGTGATGGATGAGCAATGAGATAAGGTGAGAGAGGGAAAAGGAGGTGGGAAATAATGAAGGAGGGATGGAGGAGGGGTTTGGGGGGCATTACCGGAAGTTCGAGAGATCAGTGCTCATGCCATCAGGTTAAAGGCTACCCATATGGAACATAAGGTGTTGTTCTTCCATCCTAAAGTGTGGCCTCATCACGACAGTGGAGGAGGTCATGGATGGACATATTGGAATGGGAATGGGAAGTGGAGTTAAAATGGGTGGCCACTGGGACATCCTGCTCACACTGCACCCCTCTGTGACCCCTGCTACTCTCCGACTCTTCGACCACATGCTTACCCAGACCCGCTACTACAGCCATGTCTCCTTTCCAGGAACACATCTTTGCTGCCAGCTTGTAGCACATGGTTTCCAGATTTGTTTTTCTCGATTTGGACCCTCTGAGGACCCCAGGTACTCACATTCAGTTGACTGCTTCTCCCAACACATTCTACGCACCATGCTTTCCACCAAGAGGAGGCACCTTGGTGTCCCTATACCGGTCACTTCTACAACTCCAGGATTCTCTTTCTGCTGCCTGTAATGGACCTGTCCAGTACTTTATCCGCCGCCGGATCCATGCTTTCAATCGCTGGTTCTTTGATTTTCTCATGTCCTGCTTAGGATTGGAGAATCACCTGTCTACAGACCACAGAACCTGCAGACTCCAACGCCATTAGGCCTGGACATCTCCAGACCATGATCCCTGCCGCTGGCCTCAATGGCTGTAACAATCCAAAGCAGATTCAAAACCCGGACTCCACCACCATCAATGCAGGTTCCAACGACCTTGAACACCTCCAAAGTACTGATTGCACAACCTCCAACTCTGGCTCCAGCCTTGACCCCCCAGGCTGGGTCTTCATGTGCTGCCGCTGGAACTCCCGTCTCCCCTTTTCCCCAGTGACAACTCTCAGACACCTCCTCTTACTTACCCCTCGAATAGGACCCCACTAAGGAACACCAGGCCATTGTATCACACACCATCAGCAACCTATTGACTCTGGGGATCTCCCATCCACCACCACCAACCTCATAGTTCCCTCACCCTGCACCTCCCCTTTCTACCTCCTATCCAAGATCCACAAACCCACTTGTCCAGGTAGACCCATTGCTTCAGCTTGTTCCTGTTCCACTGAACTCATATCTGCTTTATCTCTGTTTTATCCCCCCAGTTCAGTCCCTTTCCTACCTACATCCGTGACACTTCACATGCTCTGGGTCTTTTCAATAATTTTAGGTTCCCTGGTCCCATTATATTATTTTTACAATGGATGTCCAGTCCCTGTACATATCTGTCTCCCACTAGCACGGCCGCAAAGCTCTTTTTTTTTCTGGACATCAGACCTAACCAGTTCCCCTCCACCATCACTCTCTTCCGCCTAGATAATTTCTCCTTTGGCTCCTCCCACCTCCTTCAAACAAAAGGTGTAACCGTGGGCACTCACATAGATCCCAACTATGCCTGCCTGTTTGTCGGCTAAGTGGAACAGTTTATGTTCCATGCCTACACTGGTGAACATCCTGCACTTTTCCTATGTTACATTGATGGCTACATTGGTGCCGCTTCCTGCACCCAGGCTGAACTCGTCAACTTCATCCACTTTGCTTCCAACTTCCACCCTGTCCGCAAATTTACCTCATCCATTTCCAACACCTCCCTCCCCTTTCTCGATCTCACTGTCTGGAGACAGCTTATCCACTGATATCTATTATAATCCCACAGACTCTCACAGCTACCTGAACTATACCATTTCCCACCCTGTCACTTGTAAAAATGCCATCCACTTCTGTCAATTCCTCCGCCTCGGCTGCATCTGTCCTCAGGATGAGGTTTTTCATTCCAGAATGAAGGAGATGTCATCCTTTTTCAAAGAAAGGGTCTTCCTTTCCTCCACCATCAATGCTGCCCTCAACCGCGTCTCTTCCATTTCACACACGTCTGCTCTCACCCCATCCTCCCACCACCCCACCAGGGATGGGGTTCCTCATCCTCACCTACCACCCAACCAGCCTCCGTGTCCAGCACATAATTCTCCGTAACTTCCGCCATCTCCAATGGGAGCCCACCACCACTCACATCTTTCCCTCCCTCCCCTCACTTTCTGCTTTCCACGGGGGTTGCTCCCTAAGTGACTTCCTTGTCCATTTGTTCTTCCTCACTGATCTCCCTCCTGGCACTTACCCTTGCAAACGGAACAAGTGCTACACCTGCCCCTGCACCTCCTCTATTCAGGGCCCCAAACAGTCCTTCCAGGTGAGGCGACACTTCACCTGTGAGTCTGTTTGGGCCATCTATTATGTTCGGTGCTCCTGGTGTGGCATCCTGTATATCAGTGAGACACGATATAGATTGGGGGACCGCTTCACCGAGCACCTACGCTCCGTCCGCCAGAAAAAGTGGGATCTCCTAGACACCACCCATTTTAATACCACTTCCCATTCCCATTCTGATATGTCCATTCATGGCCTCCTCCACTGTTATGATGAGGCCACACTTAGGTTGGAGGAACAACACTTTATATTCCGTTTGGGTAGCCTCCTACCTGATTACATGAACATCGATTTCTCGAACTTCTGGTAATGCCCCCCACCACCTCCCCTCTTCACTATTTCCCATCCCCTTTCCCCTCTCATCTCCTTGTCGGCCCATCGCCTCCCTCCGGTGCTCCTCCCATCTTTTCTTTCTTCCATGGCCTTCTATCTCTTTTACCAATTTACTTCCCAGATCTTTACTTCATCCTTCCCCCTTCAGGTTTCATTTATCACTTTGTGTTTCTCCCTCCCCTCCCCCCACTTTCTAAATCTACTCCTCAGTTTCTCTTCTCCTGTCCTGCCGAAGAGTCTCAGCCTGAAACGTCGACTGGACTCTTTTCCTTAGATGCTCCCTGGCCAGCTGAGTTCCTTTAGCATTTTGTGTGTGTTGCTGCAGATTCTGATTCCCCCCCCCACCACTTTATTTGGATTTCTCAGTCAATTAACATTGTTTGTTATACAATAAACTGTTCTTCAAGACTAACTTGAACCATGCTATCTCCAGCTCCTTAGCTGATAAGGTGCTGTCAATGGCTGCTCTGACTTTTTCCCATGTGTTTCAGTCTGAACAGTTACTATGCCAGTTGGCACAATATTCCATTGTCTCTTCTCCACACTACTAGCACTGATCCTCATAATTGATTTACTGATCATCACCTTTATGATGTTGGATTTCAATAGCAAAAATTTTAATGTGCAAATTTGAAACCATCGCAGCTGCTAGTCGCCAACTTGATTGTAAATTAATTTAGTGCCATTGTATCACCTTGGAAATGACTGACGCAGTGCTTCTTGCAGCTTCTGTTGCATCAGTAAAGGCTTCCCAGCAGTACGTATTTTCTAGAAACACAAGAGACTGCAGATTCTGGAATCTGGAGCAACACCCAAAATGCTGGAGGAACTCAGTGGGTCAGAGTACATCTGTGGAGGGAAGTGGACAGGCAGTGTTTTGGTCAACACCTTTTACCGAGTTTGGAGTGGATTCTGTTAGCCGATGGCAGGTGAAATATGAAAAATATTCAGCAAGATTTGCATCAACTGTAGAGTGAGAGCACAGTGAATGTCTCAATGTGCTATTTCCTGGGAACTGGCATAAGACCATAAGACTGTAAGGCAGCAGAATTAGATCATTCAACCCATTGAGCCTGCTCTGCCAGTCTAACATGGCTGATTTATTAACCCCTTCCACCCCATTCCCCTGCCTTCTCCCATAACCATTGACACCTTTACTACTCAAGAACCCGTCAAACTCCACTTGAATTATACCCAATGACTTGACCTCCTCAGCCGTCTGTGACAATGCATTCCGCAGGTTTACCACCCTCAGGCTAAAGAAATTCCTCCTATCTCTGTTCTAAAGGAATGCCCTTGTATTCTCAGGCTGTGCCCTCTGGTCCTAGAATCTATAGGAAAGACCCTCTGCACGCCTGGATGTAACAGATTTCAAATATTACGGATGTAACGGGTTTCAAATAGTTTTTGTTTTGCTTGAGGATTATGAAACTGGGGTTAAAAAAGGAATGTAAAGAAAGGTCTGTAATAGGGCAAATGGCAGGAATAGTTGAAATGATTAGGCATGACATAAAGAACAAAGGGCCAGAGGAATTACAAAGGATGAAAACAAAGCAAAGTGCTGGAAACACTCAACGGGTCAGGCGGCATCCGTCGGAAGAGAAGAGAGTCAATGCTTCAGATTGGAGTTCAGACTGAAATCTGTAATTTGCTTTTGGCCTGCATCACTCATTCTCTTCCTCTGCAGTTCACAACTCTCATGTCCTTTACTCTAGACTTCTATTTGTCTGTGTTCTCTCTCTCTACTCTCAAATACTCGTTGATACTAAAACATCATTTACAGTTTATCCCTAGGATCACATCTAGATTACAGATGAAAGATTTTTTCACATGTACATTGAAACATGCAGTACACTGAAATCTGATGTTTGCATCAACAACCAATGCAGTCCAAGGATGTGTTGGGGGGGGGGCCAGCCCACAATTGTTGCCGTGCTTCCTGCACCCATATAGCAAACCCACAACTTTTTACCCATATGCTTTGGAATGTGGGAGGAAACTGAATCACCTGGAGGAAACCCATGCAGTCATGGAGAGAATACTCAAACTCCTTACAGACAATGGCCAGAATTGAACCCTGTTAGCTAGCACTGTAAAGCATTACACTAACCGCTATACTATTGTGCCATTGGTCTTGCTACTAGTTTTACCCTATTAAGGCCATCCCTTTCCTTCACCATCCCTATAGTTTTAACAAGCTTCTTTTGTCTCCATTTTTGGGTTTGGCCTGGTGTCTCCAACTTGAAACAATGATTCTGCTTCTCTTCTTGCAGATGCAGCCTGACCTGATGACTATTTCCAGCATTTTCTGTTTTTTTTTAGATTTGCAGCGTCTGTACTTCAGCTTTTTACTTTGCAAAGGAGAAACGTCGACCAGTGTCTGAGTGGGAGTTACTCGTGACTGTTGGAACCCATAATCTATGCTTTGGTGGTGTGCTTTCAGGCTGGTTGAGCGACCTGGCACTTTGGTGTCTCCAAGTGCGTTCAGAGAGGCTTCGAGCAAAGCATGCGGCCTCGAGGCCAAAAAGCCTGGAGATGGGGCGTGAGCCCCTGATTGACTCCATTTCTTGCTGATCTCACTAACTAAAGCAACGAGGAAGATTGAAATCATTGAGGCAAATGCGGAAGGAGAGTGGGTACTCAGCACATCTGCCAGCCTCTCGCTCATTGCTGCGGAGAAAGGTGTCTGCGTATGTTGGTCTCTCTCTCTCCCTCTTGCTTGCTGCTCCTGAAGGAAGGTCCCTGCGTTCGACTGGTCTCTATCTTCCTCGATGTTGTCAGAGGACAGAGCCACATTTCTTGGTCTAGGGCAAAGCTTAATCAATGTGGTTTGTGGATTGGACTGTAATTCACATTATGGTGTGTTTCTGGTTTCTGGTCACTTTTTTTGTTGCTATTTTGGGCAATTTTGAATTGGAGATGCTTGCAGATAATGAACACTGAGCTGAACTGAATATGCCTGGTCTCTTTCAATTTTGTGCTTTATACTCTGCGTTTTTTTTGCTCATTTTTTTGTTACCATTTGCAGGAGGAGAGAGAGAGAGCAGTGCGCCATGCGTGCGCAGCCCTCCGGTGAAAAATGATATCGTATCTGTTGAATAGGGGCCATGGAAAATTCTGATTTGTTGGAGATAGACGTGAAAGCACAGAGGAGCATCTGGAGAAATTTCTGAAACATCAGTTTGCTGCTGTTGTTACTGCGCGGTTGGGAATCTTCCGGAGGGAAGGCCTCAAAATCCCCGGCTTTGCCTGCTGCTGGCGACCGAGACCGAGGTCGAATCGTTCGGACAGAGATGGTGCTCAACACTCGGTGTCGGAGAGCTGATCAGAGCTCGAAGTTTTCGGATGACTCGGATTCAGACTGTGGTCAGCATGGCAGGGAGAGTTTTTCTTCCTTCTCCCGTCTGCATGAGATGTGGGACATTTGAGACTTTGAACTTTTTACTGTGCCATGGACTGTTCTTTATCAAGTTATGGTATTGTTGCACTGTTGTAACTATATGTTATAATTACGTGGTTTTGTTAGTTTTTCAGTCTTGGTCTGTCCTGTGTTCTGTGATATCACACCGGAGGAAATATTGTATCATTTCTTAATGCATGCATTACTAAATGACAATAAAAGAGGACTGCATGTCTTCATAATCTAATTATTTTTTTTCAGCATGTGGGGTTGATACTTGTTGGAGGCGGAGTTAAGATGGCGCTAAACGGCAACTCCTTTGCTTGCACCTTCGGAAACAGCTCTATTTCCATCTTTAATATGTCTCTTTTCCCCTTTCAGGGTCCTTTTGAAGACCCTGACCTGGAGTTACATGCTGACTTTGGTTCTTTGCGGGAATGGGACCTGATCTCGGGGTTTCAGGACCGACCGTTGTTTGGCACGCCAAGGGTTCGGCCTGAGAGTCCGGCTCGTATTTGGAAGCCTAAGATCCTGCGACTCTGGAGACAGGCAGATCAAGGGTCAGTCTCATTGCAGGAGACTCGTGTGTTGTCGGGGAGGCTGGAAAATCTTCCGCTATGGGTCCGAAGATCTTTGCGATCTTCAGACACAAGAGCTCGAAAAAAGCAATGTAACGAACTTTTTAACATCGTAACTCAGTGGGTTGTTGTTAAGTCTCCTGTTCGCTGTAAAAATGGGGGACACCTCCCTCTCCCTTATTAGGAAGAGAGAGAACCTGTGGGTTGTCGAATGCTGGATGAAATGTGATAGTCTTTGGGGTAACTGCAAGTCTGTGTCTTTGCTATCGCCTAGCTCACACTTGTGCTCAGTAGCAGGCATGCTTTTATTTTGCTGGGGGGGGGAGGGGGGATTGTTGCTCGCTGCCGCTTACACGTGGAGGGGGGCAGCTGGGGGGACTTTGGGATTCTCATGTTTAACTGTCGTTCATTCTTTGGGGCACTTCTCTGTTTTCATGGATGTTTGCAAAGAAAAAGCATTTCAGGATGTATATTGTATACATTTCTCTGACATTCGATGTTCCTATTGAAACCTTCTAGCTATCTGACATTTTTTGAGGATGTGACTAAACACATTGATGAAGGAAGAGCAGTAGATGTAGTGTATATGAATTTCAGCAAAGCATTTGATAAGGTGTGCACTACATCCATTTATGAACTGAGGAATTGCGGTGAAGGGCACAATTCCCTCTGAATTACAATTGACCTTCATTATAAATTCTCAAAAAGAGGTCAATTCAGAAAGTAATTACTTGAACATCTGTACTTCTATAGTTTAAGTTGTATGTCAGAATTGGTCAAATGATGCATTGCAGCTCCCCCCAAGGTACGTCTGTATAGTAAACTCATCAAAAGCTTAGAAGTTCCACAGAACATTTTAAACTTTCAGTATGTTCAAGATCGAGATTTTAATTTCTCTCTCTGGTGATAAAGCACCTTGAAACACAGCTGAAAATACAACTCGTGCTTCTCTGTTTCTCTAAATTCACACACACACAAAATCTCTGATCACAGGAGTTACTGGGCAATATTATATTAGATTAGATTAGATGATTAGATTAGATTCAACTTTATTGTCATTGTGCCGAGTTCAGATACAAAGCCAATGAAATGCAGTATCCTGCAGTATACAGCAGTGTCTTCCATGATCTTCCCTCAAGAGAAAATTGTGTCTTGGGATGAAAGAAATAAAGAATTTCAGGGTCATTCCTTCATGGGGGGACATTCTATGAGGGTTAGGTACCACCTGACAACATCAGCTCCTGGCCAAAGGCTGCAGTTACCTCATCAGGTAATTGAAGAGAGCACCCTGGCACATGATGCAAGCAAGAGCTGGTTCACCAGTGACGTCCAGAAAAGACTGGCTGGCAACCAAGAAAAGGTGGTGATGCTGGAGAAACAGCTGACCTCCAGGAAAGACTGGCACAGGCACACAAGGCTAGCAAACTTGTATGCAGCACTCGCAAGAGGGCACCATACAAGCTTCGGATGAACTAAGTACACAATACCCCCAGATTCTCCCAAGAGGGGCGGAGGATGAGAGACTCAATAGGTTGGACATAACGGTAATGGCCAGGATTGGAAATAAGATAACGAGAAGGCTCAAACAAAACACACTGACTGGGAAGGCATTCATTACAAAGTGCCATTGCGGTAAAATCCGCAAAAACAATCAAAGGCCTCAAGGTACACCAAAGCAGGTCCAGTTGTGGAACGAAGGCAACTGAAATGCAATGCATGGACAACATCCGGTGAGATGATGGAGAACTCCAGCCAGAAAACACCCCACAGAGCTGAAGATCTCTCTGCACCTGAACTGCCCCAGTGCCAAAGAAGGGACCAAGTGAGTGCCCCCTCAGACGTCCTAATCCATTCATCAAGGAAAAAGAGGATCAGGTGGCCTGGATCATCAGCCAATGTGTCTCAGGAGCAGTTTGATGACAATCTGGATCGCATCTTGGAAGTGACATTGGCAGGACCTGTCTACAGGAAAATTGACTCCCTCGCAGCCATTGTGTTCAACTTTGCTAAAGAGCAATTTGGCCCAATGGGATCTTAAACCATTGCGGCAACCAAGCAGGAGGGAAAGGGAGATTCACCACCTGAGAAGTGAGATCAAGACCCTGAACAACCAATTCAAAAACAGTTCACCTGATGAAAGCAGGATTCACCGGCACACATACTGCCAGAATGCAAAACAGTTTTAACACAAGGAAGGTATAGGTGGCACCACGACAAGGTCCTGCTGTTCCTTGCTGACACACTGAAAGAGACCAGCCGGCAGAGAGGCAAACAGGGCGGTCATTTTCATCAAGGAAAGAGCCATGCCAGTCATATCAAAGAGGTCTAAATCCAATCTGCTGCAAACTACCAAATCATGGGAGGTGAGGGTCGATGTGGGGAGGAAGCTGCAGTTTCTGAAGGTGGTGCAAACCACATTTAGACCAGACATGATACAATGGTCCACTGAAGACAAGAAAATCATCTTGAAGCTCACAATACCATGGGAGGAAGGATGTGAGGAAGCTCACGAGAGGAAGACCCTGAAGTAACATTCCTTAGTCCAGCAGTGCAGGGATAAAGGATGGCAGACATGGCTATTCCCCATGGAGATCGGCTGTAGAGGGCTCCTGGCAAGGTCGGCATGGAGGTTGCTGTCTACGCTAGGCCTTGGTGAAAAGAGCAAGAACCAAGCAGCTGGCAGGATGGGGGAGGAAGCAGAAAGAGCCTCTTGCTGGACATGGAGGAGACGAGAGGAGTTGAGCTGGAATTCAGGAGCAGATGGGCTGTGATTTGACCACCACTGCTGACCCGCCAACTGGAGAGGGTAGTGGTTAAGGGTGGAAACACTCGATGAAGGTTGGGCACTACCTGACAACATCTGCTTCTGGCCTCATCGAGCAACTGTAGAGAACACCCCGGTGTATGATGTGAGCAATACTTTTTTTGATAATAGAAGTGCTTTGAATCATTGAAATAGATCATTTTGAGTTTGGCAAGTTACCACAACTTCCATGACCAATGGCCTCAGAAATGTACTATCCATGTTGCTATTTGGTTGAAGGGACCAAGTGCACAATAACAGTGTTTTCTGATTTTATAATGTTAGACAGCACTGAAGAAATCACAAATAGCCGGCAAGAAGATACAAACTGGGTAAACAGATGGCAGATGGAATAAAAGGAAGAAAAATGTGAGGTTCTATATTTAGGTCCAAAGAAAAGAAACTGGAATATTTCTCAAATGTGACAGCAACTGCATCATGGATAGTTAGTCCAAAAAGGGTTCAGAGTTGGGAGAATGAGCACAAATGGATATTTAAATTAACAGGCATTTGAAATCACAATTCTTGGCAATTTATCCAAACTTACATTCAAAGGCAGGTTCTGGAGATTAAGAAGTAACAATAAAAGCAAGCCTCCAGGTATTGAGAGTGTTCACAGTCAACCTAATTAGAGTTGGACACAGCACTGTAGCCTGACACATTCACCAAATGGGAATAAAGGATGACACTTCTGACAGATGTTGCCAATGAATTGTTTCCCATTGGCTCGATGAAGTACAAAGCAGAGACGGGTCGCTGGTGCATGCAGCCATAACAGATGCTGTCAACCTTTGAAGATTTTCTGTTAGGGTTTTGCATTTATGCTTTGGTAAAAAAAAACCTGACCAAAAGGAATTATTCCAAATGTACAGCATTTGTGAATTTGCTACAGAAAGGAAATACTTATTTTCCCTGGGTAATTAGCACTAAATAGGTATTGAAATGATATTGTGGGGCAGAAAATTGTTTGTTCCAGAATCCATGTGATAAAGAAGTAAAGCTGAAGACTTGGCACCATTCTGTCCTGGAGCTATCAGAGATGAAACTCGTGTAGACCTCATTCAATCATTTAATTGCATAAACAATTCTAATCACCTTTTTGTACAAGCATTCCACTACTTTGAGTAATTTCAGGAGTCTTGCACTCCAGCTAAAAGGAAGCAACACAGACTGAGTTCGTAATGCAAATCTTAAAGGGAAAGTGCCACTGCTAAAACTCAATGTACATTTTGGCGACATTCAGTAGCGGATGACTAGATGGATTTGGAATGGGAGTATAGTTTACTGAAATTAGCTTGGATGTTTTTCAGGTGGATGCCAGCAGAAATTTCCCAATGCTCACAGACCCAGTGTGATGGATAATCACTTCCTGGGCCGGGGGCCTCTTGCTTTTTTTTTTGCAAAACTTGCTTTCTAGACACAGCAGCTGCCACTTGAAAGATCAAAACTGGTGCGAGGAAACTTTCAACTAATATTGTTAAACTTCTGGTCATAAATGGGAGCCAGTCTTCAGTTCTTAAAATGTAAATAGCAAGCAGTAATCAGTTTGAAGTTAAAACAAAGTACCGTCTCCAGAGCAGCTTTGTAAAACAAGATCTGTATATAGCAGATGCTCTGTCTGTAGAAGCAGGATGTAGTTCACTGCATCTGGTTTATTGCTGCTCAGAGAGATGCAATATAAGACAATGGCTTGTTTCAGAACAGACAAAGCTGACTTAGTTGCTTAGTTCAAGGAAGCTTACAGACCAGATGGATAATATTACTTTACATATCAATAATTGATCTATTAATGTTGGAAGTTTTAAGTACTCAAGGAAGTTAGTTTTACAGCATTAATTGTAGGAGCTGGGAATTGTGTCCCAAAAAAATAGCTTTTAGATTGTATGTATAAAAAGGGTATCTAAGGAAATATCACGTGTGTGCGAAGTCACCCAAGTGGCAAAGAAACTGTATAAATACAGACAGCAGTTCAGACTTATTAGGAATGGAGTAAAGGACATCAAGAAGCATGACGGAAACAAGGGGCAAACGAGAATCCATTTCTTTGGCTTTGATTTCTGCGACGGACGGTTCATTTGTCTGCATAGTTGGTTTCTGTATGTCTTTTTAGTTTATAGGTATTGTACCTGTGTTTTGGAAATCCTTTGTGTTTTAGAAAAGGTTTGTAATTTGGAAATGTTTAAGATAAAAATCCTCTGTAAACTTTAAATGTATTTTAAGAACATTATTTGGATTTAAATGTGTATCACTGAAAATGAATGAACTGTGTTTTAAACAAACAACAACACACATCAAAGTTGCTGGTGAACGCAGCAGGCCAGGCAGCATCTCTAGAAAGAGGTACAGTCGATGCTTCAGGCCGAGACCCTTCGTCAGGACTAACTGAAGGAACAGTTAGTAAGAGATTTGAAAGTGGGAGGGGGAGAGGGAGATCCGAAATGATAGGACAAGACAGGAGGGGGAAGGATGGCGCCAAGAGCTGGACAGGTGATTGGCAAAGGGGATATGAGAGGATCATGGGACAGGAGGCCCGGGGGGAAAGATAAGGGGGGGAGGAACCCAGAGGATGGGCAAGGGGTATAGTCAGAGGGAGAAAAAGGAGAGTGAGAGAAAGAATGTGTGTATAAAAATAAATAACGGATGGGGAACGAGGGGGAGGTGGGGCATTAGCGGAAGTTAGAGAAGTCAATGTTCATGCCATCAGGTTTTAAACACAGTTTAAAACTGTGTTTTAAACTATTTTGTTAAAGTTCAAAGTAAAGTTTATTATCAGAGTACATACATGTCACCACATACAACCCTGAGATTCATTTCCTGCGGGCATACTTAGCAAATCTATAGAACAGTAACTATAAACTCTAAACATCAGGAACTGTTAACTGTAAACAAACTGTGCAAATGCAGATATAAATAAATAGCAATAAACGAGTATGAAATAACAAGAAAGCAGAGTCCTTGAAGGTGTGTAGCTATCCCCTTTTGTTCAAGAGCCTGATGGTGAGGGGAAGTAACTGTTCTTGAAACCTGGTGGTGCGAGTCCTGAGGCTTTTGTACCTCCTACCTGATGGCAGCAGTGAGAAAAGAGCATGGCCTGGGTGGTGTGGATCTTTGATGATGGATGCTGCTTTTCTACAGCAATGCTTCATGTAGATGTGCTCAATGGTTGGAGGGTTTCACCCGTGATCTACTGGACCTTTTGTAGGATTTTCTGCTAAAGGCATTGGTGTTCCCATACCAGGCTGTAATGCAGCCAGTCAGCACTCTTTTCACCAGATGTTTGCCATGGTTTTCAATGACATGCTGAACCTCCACAGACTCCTGAGAAAGTAGAGGCACTGCTATGCTTTCTTTGCAATAATATTTATATGATGGGTCCAGGACAGGTCCTCTGAGATAGTGACACCCAGGAATTTAAAGTTACTGACCTTTTCCACCTCTGATCCTCCGATGACTGGCTCAGTGACTTCTGCTTTCCCTCTCCTGAAGCCTAAACTGAATTCCTTGGTCTTATTGATGTTGAGTGAGAGGTTGTTGTTATTGCACCATTCAGGCGAGTTTTCAATCTCCCACCTGCATGCTGAATCATCACCATCTTTGATATGGGCCACAACAGTGATGTCATCAGCAAACTTATATATGGTGTTGGAGCTGTACGCAACCACACAGTCATAGGTATAAAGCAGGTCGAACAGGGGGCTAAGCACACATCCCTGTGGTGCTCCTGTGCTGATGGAGATTGCGGAGGAGATGTTTTTGCCAATACGCACTGACTGGGGTCTACAAGTGAGGAAATTCAGGATCCAATTGCACAAGGAGGTATTGAGGCCCAGGTCTTGGAGTTTACTGATTAGTTTTGAGGGGATGATGATGTTAAATGCTAAGCTGTAATCAATAAGGAACATCCTGATCTATGCATCTTTACTGTCCAGATGTTCCAGCGTTGTGTGAAGAGCCAACAAAATAGAATCTGCTGCAGATCTGTTGCTTCGGTAGGTGAATTGAAGCGGATCCAAGTCATCATTCGGACAGGAGCTGATATGCTTCAACAGCAGCCTCTCAAAACACTTCATCACTGTGGATGCAAGTGCCACTGGGCGATAGTCATTTAGACATGTTACCACGCCCTTCTTCGGCACTGGTACCATAAGACCACAACACAATAAGATATAGGAACAGAATTAGGCCATTTGACCCATCGTGTCTGGTCCATCATTTCATCATGGCTGATCCAATTTTCCTCTCAGCCCCAATCTCCTGCCTTCTCCCCATATCCTTTCACGCCCTGACCAAGCAAGAATCTATCGACCTCTTGCCTTAAGTATACACAAAGACTTGGCCTCCACAGCTGCCTGTGGCAATGAATTCCATAGAATTACCACTCTCTGGTTAAAGAAATTCCTCCTCATCTCCCTTCTAAAAAGATTCCCCTCTATTCTGAGGCTGTGTCCGCTGGTCTTAGACTCTCCCACCACAGGATAAGTAGGTACAATTGAAGCCTGCTTGAAGCAGATGGAGACCACACACTGCTGGAGCAAGAGGTTGAAAATATCTGTGAATATACCAGCCAGTTGGTCAACACAGGTCTTCAGGCCAGGTACTCCATCCAGACCAGATGCTTTCCTTGGATTCCTTCTCTTGAAGGTAGCCCGTATATCATCTTCAGATACTGAGACCAAAGGATCATTGGGAGACATGGGGGTGTGCAATGGTTTCTCCCTGTTCTGGTGGTCAAAGTGAGTATAGAAGGCGTTGAGCTTCATCTGGAAGCGAAGCTTCGCTGTCCCCTGTGTTATAAGGTTTGACCTTGTAGGAGGTTACGGCAATCAAACCCTGCCATGGCTGTTGAGCATCTCTCATTGATTCCAGTCTAGTCCAGAATCTCCACTTCACCCCAGAGGTGGCTTTCTGGAGATAATACCTGCATCTCTTTTGGCATTCTTGATCTCCAGGCTTAAATGCCTCGGACTTGGCTCTCAGCAGGTTCTGGATTTCATTGTTCATCCAGGGCTTCTGATTGGGGAAAACCCCAAATGATTTTGTGGGGACACACTCATCCACTACTGTCTTAATAAAGTCTATAACGACCCTGGTGTAGTCATTCAGATCCTCAGATGAGTCCTTGAACATGGCCCAGTCCACTGACTTAAGGCAATCCTGTAACCATTCCTCAGCCTCTCACGACTACCTCTTGGCTGTGTTGATCTCTGGAGCCGTGCTCTTTAGGTTCTGTCTGTTTGCGGGTAGCAGGAGCACAGTCAAATGATTCAATTTGTCACAGTGCAGTCTCGGGAAGGAACGACAGGCATTCCTTATCGTAGTGTAGCAGTGGTCTAGTGTGTTGGGACCTCTGGTGCAAAGGGTTACGTGCTGGTGATAATTGGACAGGGTTTTCTTCAAGCAGGTTAAAGTCACTAACTATAAGCTGAAATGCGCCAGGATAGGCCGTTGGTGGTGATGCACTATCAATTACTCCAAATGACTGGAAGTAGAGTAAATACTGAAAGGCTTTTATTAACAGTAAAATGGATCCATGTCCATGCTGTATGTCTGTCCTGGACTGAGGGAGGAGCAGTGACACAATTGCCTTTATTCAGGGTTCTGTGGGAGGAGCCACAGGAGCAGTCAGCAGAGGGGCGTGTCCAGGCATGTCCAGATAGGTAACCCAGTTACAACCTATATACATGGCTTACCACAGGTGGTATGTAAACTGCTGTCAGGATCACGGTTGGGAGCTCCCAAAGCAAGTAGAATGGTCCACTTTCAATCGTTGGATGTTCTAAGTCAGGGAACAGGAAGTCAACATAACCCAACGTCCATGCACCAACGAGAATTGACTAAAGAGCACACGCCAGCACCTCTTTCCTTACCAGAATTAGAGATTCAATCCATTCTGAAAATTGTAAGATCTTCTGGTCTGATAGCTGCGCCCAACGTGTTCACTGTTAACCAAGTCTCAATGCAACAGGCAACTGAGATCTGCCTCATTCTCCTCTGATACAGCAGCCTTGCCCTGAGATAGTCAATCTTACTTTTGAGTGACTGCCTCAACCCCCTGTGCTTCAGCCTGTTCTGAATCCCGGCTCTCCTGCCATGTTTTCGGCCGTGGCCTTGGCTTTGACCCTTAAAGGTGCCGTGCTTAACTGCTCAGGATGTAACCGTCGAAAGTGAGATCTGAAGATCATTAATGTAATTTTGTAGTCTGTTCTTAAGAGGAAATTTACATGCTGCAGATTGCAGTGAAAGTAGCTCAAAAGGAGTATATTTAAGAGGAAAACTGGTAGAAATTCCTGCAGCCTGCAGAGAGTTGCTGATGTACACCAGTGCCATCTTTAGTCAACATGTTAGCTGGAAGTATCTTCTCCTTGGCAGGAAGAGGCGACCCAGCGCTCAAAGAGTGGGTATTGGCAGCTAAACTCATCGTAGAGAATAAACAGGGAAGTAAACTAGCTATTGAAGATTGGGGTAGATACAGTATAATCTTGCTTTAGTGAAAGTACCTCATGGCTATTTATATCTGATAGCGCTTAAGGTCTTTGTTTGAGTTCAGAACTTTGTGGTCAGCAAACTCAATACCATCACACCAGAGAACCATTCAGGACAGCAGGAGAGAATGCTGCTTTAAGGTCCTCAACTCTGCTTCAGATATTGGTGGAATAGCTAAAGCCCTGATAGTTAACGATCTGCGACCTTGTAGAGTGCAGTGAGGTCTGTCCCCATCGAACCACAGGGCTGAGATCCCTGTGAAAACTGTAGCTACAGGCTGTGCAACTGACTCTCAGACTACATTGCTTGTATATAATAAAGATTATAGTCATACGTACAAGTGCAATGCATAGGTGCAACAAATACTTAGCTGCAGCAGCATCACTGGCACACAGCATCAGAGACAAAGCATTCACAAGGAAAACATAAGCTGAACATAAATTACAGAAAATTATATCAGAAAAGATTAGAACGAAAGCACGAAGTCCATTGTAATGCAAAACAATCATAGTGTTGCTATACTGTGATAGCGGGGAATGTGCACATCACCCAGTGCCCTTTTGCTTAAGCACAGCTAATTTTGACACATCAAGTATCAAACATGCATTTACAACGTTTAATGTTACTGTTGTATTCACTGCATTACTCAACTTGGAAAGTTGCACAAGTTGGGCTGAATTGCAATAGAAATTGCACACAGATGGGGATGAATAATGCAGTAACAAAAGATATGAACTATGCGACTGAACTTCTACCTCTGGAATCCAAGTTTAGCAGCAAAGTGACAATTTTCAAGTGATGTCTTTGATCACTTCCAAGGTTATTTTACTTATTTGGACACGTTTTTCTCCTGACTGGCCCAGAATCAACAAGAAAATTGAATGGGATGTCGTGCCCATCTTCAACAGACTGTGAGCAAACGTGATGAAAATCTGTTCTGTACAAAAAAAAGCAGAGCAATAAAAGTCAAACAGCATCTGTGGCGGCAAAAGGTGGAAGCTGACACTGCATTAACCGAGTAATGCCGTTAGAAATGCACCATTCGCATCATACCTGAACAATAAAAACTGATCTCCCCTGTGTTAAGGCAACCCAAAAGTAACTTGCTTATTATTGCTGACAGCCAACATCTGTTGCTGATTGACGATGCAAAAACCAAAAGGATCTGGGGACAAATTCCACTTCAATTCTGCAGTGAAGGTCATTAATACAAACTGCCAATGTACAGGAGACAGAAGCAAAAGGAGACAAATGAGGTTATTAAATAAATGTTTTACAAGCTTTATAAGTTATGTAGTTTAATGCTAAAAGCATATATGTTAATAAATAATTTCTAAATTTTCTATCAAGTATTTATGCCAACCAGGAAAATTTGTAATTAAAACCTACACATTAATTCAATTGTCTTTTACAGAGATGAGGAGGAATTTTGGTGGCAATGATTTCTGTGGAATTCATTGCCAGCAAAGGCTGTGGCAGCCAAGTCATTGGGCATATTTAAAGCAGTTGATAGGTTCTTGATTAGTAAGGGTGTCAAAGGTTATGGTGAGAAAGCAGGAGAAGGGAGTTGAGAGATAATAAATTAGCCATGACTGAATCACAGAGCAGACTTGATGGGACAAATGGCTTAATTCTATTCCTAAGTCTCATGATCAAAAGGTCTTTACTCTTCAGCTCCTACCAACTCACCCCCAGAATGTGTGGACAGAGAGGTTGCCCTCTTCCACAACAAAGCATAGTATGTATTCGCTATCACACATCAAAGTTGCTGGTGAACGCAGCAGGCCAGGCAGCATCTCTAGGAAGAGGTGCAGTCGACGTTTCAGGCCGAGACCCTTCGTCAGGACTAACTGAAGGAAGAGTGAGTAAGGGATTTGAAAGTTGGAGGGGGAGGGGGAGATCCAAAATGATAGGAGAAGACAGGAGGGGGAGGGATGGAGCCAAGAGCTGGACAGGTGATTGGCAAAAGGGGATACTCGTATACTCAATCACCTGTCCAGCTCTTGGCTCCATCCCTCCCCCTCCTGTCTTCTCCTATCATTTTGGATCTCCCCCTCCTCCTCCAACTTTCAAATCCCTTACTCACTCTTCCTTCAGTTAGTCCTGACGAAGGGTCTCGGCCTGAAACGTCGACTGCACCTCTTCCTAGAGATGCTGCCTGGCCTGCTGCGTTCACCAGCAACTTTGATGTGTGTTGCTTGAATTTCCAGCATCTGCAGAATTCCTGTTGTTTATGTATTCGCTATCTCCATTCTCTTTCCAAAACCTTAAATAGTCTTTAGTATACAAAACCACATATTTCACCACATATGCCAGTGATATTGGATGCCACAGTAGCATAGCAGTTAGCTCAACACTACTAAAGCTCAGAGTGTTCTGGAGTTTGGAGTCAAATTCCAGTGCTGTTCTCGAAGGAGTCTCTGTATCTGCATGTCGTCCCCGTGGAATGCATAGGCTTTCTCTGGGTCCTTCGGTTTGCTCCCACAGTCCAGAGACACACCAGACAGGTTAACTGGTCATTCTAAATTAGGTTAGGGTTAATTGTGTTTGTTGGGGGGGGGGGTTGCTGGGGCAGCATGGGTCAAAGGGCCCAAAGGCCTACTCTGTGCTGTATCGCTAAATAACTAGATAAGTATTAAACCTGATTCTGACAACTTAATCTATAATGATAGAAATGCAAAAGCAACACATAATGGAGCTCTCGTTCACACTATATGGATTATTTGGATTAGCAAATATGCATAATTTCTGTATAGATGTTTCTGCTGGATCATGTTGGCTTTCTATAGGCAGCTGGTCTGAAATTAGCACAGAAGACCACAGAGATCTCGATGCTATTTGAGTTCTGCGTAACATGGGTTTCTGTGATCCTTGTTGTGCTAATTAATGAGACAGGTCACGCCCCCTAGTTTAGGTACAACTTCAGGATGAATCTATTGCTAATGACAATTTTCACGACTTGCACTTGTATAAAGCCCATGGGGAGGTTCTGGAAATAAAGCAGGGTCATTTTATCTTTAGTGTTTGAGCAGAAACACTGAAAAAAGAAAACTGTGTGCAGGTTATATTGCAAAATGTCAATTTTGCCAAGCTGGAAATATTTTAGAATTTCAAATTTAATAGAAAAAGCAGTAGGATCTTAAAAATAGTTACTCATTAAATTCTCATCTAATTGCAAGCAGAGCATATGGAAAACAAATGAAAATGCTATTTGCAACAGCATCTATTTACTATTTACTCTACCCTAGCTGGAATTATTTAGAGCCTTGGGTATTCACAATTGTTATTAAACAAAACAAATATCTCAGCCCCGCAGGTCTGTGCAATGATAAAACACCTCTTCTGACAATACTTCATCTCATCTTTTCACTGTATTCTTCGATAACATCCTTGCTTGTTTAATCATCTTGCTTTCCATTAGCCCTCTACACAGTAGCAAGTTCCAATTCTGTTCTCACAGTGGAGGTTTTTTCTTGTTTTCTTATTAGATTTATGAGCCACTAAATGTAATTATGGACTTATATCTCCACAGATGATGTCTGCCCTGCTGAATATTTCCAGCATTTGCTGTTTTAACTTCAGATTTATAATCCATGCCTTTGGATCTCTCTGCAAGTGGTATCACCTTCATGATAACACTATTGACTCCCTTAAGTCTTCTACTGGGTCATTGCAGAACCTCCTCTTTCCTGGAGAATAGCATTTAAATCCTTATCAATTTGTAGGAAGCTTCCTGTCGTACCACAGCCAACACCAAACTTGGATATACCATTATAAATATCTAACTATCCAACTGATGCCGTTGGTTTCTCGGTTCTGGATCTTTTTACAGTTCTTCTCACAAACTCTTTCTGAAATCGGCTTCTCGTACAATAAGATGGAATCGTAATATCCACCAGCTCCAAGTGGATTCCTCCACCAGAAAATATTCTCTCCTCTGCATTTTGAAGGGACAAATCCATTCTGAACTCCATAACCTGCCTTCTGACTCCACCAAACTCTCCTCAACTTTGGCACTTTCCATGCTGAGTGCTTCCAGCATTTTCTGATCTCATTTCAGATTTTCAGCATTTGCATTTTATTCCGATTTTCAATATTCCTTTGGAGTCCAGTGAAGTATTTCTTCTACAAAACTTTGTTTGGCAGTGCTGCATGCAGACTGAGGAAGGGTCATGTTTGACAAATCTTATTGAATTGTGCGTGGAAGGTCATGTTTGACAAATCTTATTGAATTTTTTGAAGAGTTTACTAGGAAAGTTGATGAGGGTAAAGCGGTGGGTGTTGTCTATATGGACTTCAGTAAGGCTTTTGACAAGGTTCCACATGGAAGGTTAGTGAGGAAGATTCAATCATTAGTTATTAATATTGAAATAGTAAAATGGATTCCACAGTGGCTGGATGGGAGACGCCAGAGAGTAGTGGTGGATAACTGTTTGTCAGATTGGAGGCCGGTGTCTATGGTGTGCCTCAGGGATCTGTACTGGGTTGAATGCTGTTTGTCATATATATTAATGATCTGGATGATGGGGTGGTAAATTGGATTAGTAAGTATGCAGATGATACTAAGGTAGGTGGAGTTGTGGATAATGAAGTAGGTTTTCAAAGCTTGCAGAGAGATTTAGGCCAGTTAGAAGAGTGGGCTGAAAGATGGCAGATGGAGTTTAATGCTGATAGATGTGAGGTGCTACATTTTGGTAGGATTAATCAAAATAGGACATACATGGTAAATGGTAGGGCATTGAAGAATGCAGTAGAACAGAGGGATCTAGGAATAATGGTGCATAGTTCCCTGAAGGTGGAATCTCATGTGGATAGGGTGGTGAAGAAGGCTTTTGGTATGCTGGCCTTTATAAATCAGAGCATTGAGTATAGGAGTTGGGATGTAATGTTGAAATTGTACAAGGCATTGGTAGGGTCAAATTTGGAGTATTGTGTACAGTTCTGATCACCGAATTATAGGAAAGATGTCAACAAAATTGAGAGAGTACAGGGAAGATTTACTAGAATGTTACCTGGGTTTCATCTCCTAAGTTACAGAGAAAGGTTGAACAAGTTGGGTCTTTATTCTTCGGAGCGTAGAAGGTTGAGGGGGGACTTGATAGAGGTATTTAAAATTATGAGGGGGATAGATAGAGTTGACGTGGATAGGCTTTTTCCACTGAGAGTGGGGGAGATTCAAACAAGAGGACATGAGTGGAGAGTTAAAGGGCAAAAGTTTAGGGGTAACATGAGGAGGAACTGCTTTACTCAGAGAGTGGGAGCTGTGTGGAATGAGCTTCCAGCAGAAGTGGTTGAGGCAGGTTTGATGTTGTCCTTTAAAGTTAAATTGGATAGATATATGGACAGGAAAGGAATGGAGGATTATGGGCTGAGTGTAGGTCAGTGGGACTAGGTGAGACTAAGAGATCAGCACAGACTGGAAGGGCCGAGATGGCCTGTTTCCGTGCTGTAATTGTTATACGGTTATATGTTGTGTAGAACAGATCCATTACTGTCCTGTCACAAGAAAGAAAATTGTAAAAAAAATCCATTGACATTTTTAACAGACTAATTTATATACTTGTTTGACAAGTGTTTAAAATGTGCTTCAAGAATCTGATACTGGCATCACAACTTCAGGTAAAAGACACCCCCAAAACACCTTTCAATACAGGTGAAATGTTGTGTCTATTTTACCAATTACCCCGCCATGGTCTTTGGTCTCATTTCTATACAAACATTGGGATATGGAATTACTGCATATAAACAATTACCATCCCCTCAAAACTAATCAATAACTTCCAAGGTCTAGGCCTTAATACCTCTTTGTGCAACTGGTTCCTCGATTTGCTCTCTTGCAGACCCCAGTCAGTTCGGCTTGGCAACATCTCCTCCACAATCACCATCAGCAGAGGTGCACCACAAGGCTGTGTGCTTAGCCCCCTCTTCCACTCACTTTATACTTATGACTGTGAGGCTAAACACAATTCCAATGCCACATTTAAGTTTGCTGACGACACTATTTTCACTGGCTGAATCAAAGTTGGTGATGAATCAGGAGATTGAAAATCTGGCTGAGTGATGCCACAACAGCATGTCACTCAATGTCAGCAAAACTGAAGAACTGATTATTGACTAGAGGAGGAAGAAACTGGAGTTCAGTAAGCCACTCCTCATTAGGGGACTGGAAAAGGACAGTGTCAGTAACTTTAGGTCCTTGGCATTATCATTTTGGAGTATCTCTCCTGGGACCAGCAGGTAAGCGCCATTAGTAAAAATAGCACTGCAGCACCTCTGCTTTCTTAGAAGTTTGAGGAGGTTTATCATATCGTCTTAAACTTTGAAAAACTTCCATTGATGTACAATGGATAGTTTCCTAACTGGTTTCATCACAGCCCGGTATGGAAACACCAATGCCCAAAAATGGAAAAGCCTACAATCCATCACAAGAAAAGCCCTCCCCACCATTGCTCACATCTGCAAGGAGCGCTGCCACAAGAAAACAGCATCCACCATCAAGGACATCCAGGCCATGCTCTCTTCTCACCACTGCCACCGGGAAGGAGGTTCATGAGCCTTAGGTCCCACACCACCAGGTTCAGGAACAGTTATCACCCCTCAACCATCGGGGTCTTGAACCAGCGTGGATAACTTCACTCATCTCTACTCTGAACTGATTCTACAACCTATGGACTCACTTTCAATGACTCTATAATTCATGTTCTCCGTATTATTGATTCATTTATTATTATTATTATTAATTGTATCTGCACACATTGTCTTCTGTTGTACATTGGAGTTTTTAGTTGATTCTATTGTACTTCATTGTTCTACTGTGAATATCTAAGAAAATGAATCTCAGGGTAGTACATGGTGACATATGCGTACTTCGATAATAAATTTACTTTGAACTTTGAACATTCACCCAGATACATACAGACTGTCTCAAAGACTGAAATCCACTGCCAGCTATGCTGCTGGAGGCTTCTGTTTAAACATGCAAGGTGAGCAATTAAATGAGTCGTTTGCCACTGCAAGTAAAGGGATGTCTTCTTTTATACAGACTGTTGTGTTTTGTAACTTCAGAAGTTATTCAAAAGAAAAACAACGTAGCTGAGAGAAGTGTATATGTTTAGTTTTTTTTAAATTTAGTGAGGTACACATGTATGATGTGGTGGTGTAATGACGTATGCTGATCACGTACTTTTACATATAACCTACAATGAATTATGTTAAGAACAAAGAATGATTAATCAAACAACATTATATATATATATAACTCAAATATTTTTGAAATATAAAATACACAAGAGAGACTTTTTCAGAATTTGTAAGTGACCTAGTACTGTATGCATTATGCAGTAAGTACATTCAGAACACCAGGGACTTGGCAGTTAATCTGTCAAGTTAGTCTTTGAAAGAGGCTACCTCTGAAGTTAAGTTTTTTCTTCAACTCATTCTGTAATAGGACTGGGAAGAGAAGGAGCACTCCACCAAAGGGCATCTTTAACTTGCACTGCAGCAAACTATATCAATTATCTTATGAAAATGTGCCCAGTTGGTGGAGCTTTGTGTCTATTTGAACAGTCTGTGCAGGCATTGCTTTTACAGGCGGATGAAGAGAGGTTTTGGCAACTCCATAGTTTTAGCAGACAGTACCTCACAAAGTTCTGGGTAGGATGCACAGATCTTGGGATAGGATACAATGTTTTATTAACTTTATTAGCTTCATTTGGCACATGTACATCAAAGCATTGAAACACAGTGAAATGCGTCGTTTGCATCAAGTCAGATCGGCAAGGATTGTGCTGAGGTCCGCATACAAGTATCACCACACTTCCGGTGCTAACATAGCATGCCTGCAACTCAGTAACTTGAACTGGTACATCTTTGGAATGTGGGAGGAAACCAGAGCACCCGGAGCAAACCCACATAGGCACAGGGAGACTCCTTACAGACTGTGGTGGGAATCGAACCCTGATTGGTAATCGATGGCAAGGTAACTGCGACACTACTGCTTGTGGAATCCTTTGCAGATTCTCTCACTCATCTTTACCGTCTCTTGACGCACATTTATGTCCATAAACCACCTGTTCTCAGGGTCTCTCCCATAACTCTCCATTCGTCTTGTCAAATACACCTCTGTAACTCCGCTGGTGATGAGCGTAAGATAAATAAGTCCAAAGCCCTCCCCTTGCAGATAATTTTATACGTCAGGCCTCATTTCTATGCAATGTTTTACAAATGTAAGGCATTCCAAAGCTCACCTTGGGTAGAAATTCAACATCGTAAGCCTTAGAATGTTTGACTATCAACATAAAGGGATTCAAGACCGAGCAGTGCACGTGACTGGAAACCAGCCCATATTGTGCACGTGTTGTGGCTGAGATTTACCTCATTTGAATAATGAGAGTTATGATGTAGGAATATGGCAATGATTTTCAACAGGAAATTCCTATAATCAGCAATAGGTGACTGGATTTTGGACGTGCTTGGTGAGGAATGTGTATTGGCAAAGTCACTGGTTACTCCTAGGCTCTTTGAGTTGTCCCACTGTCTCAGTGCACTGAAGAAGTAAAGGGAGAAATATGTACTGGCAGTTCTGCCCTGGCCAGATCACTTTGAATCCTTTGAGGTTCTAGTCTACATGTGTAATATATCAGACTACTTGCAGTACGTGTAATATTTTGAGGGATCTATATATAAAAATGACAGACTGGTGAAGTAAAATCACTAACTGCTTCTTCCTTTTATTGTAAGCATATTTCACCTTCATATTTTGCATTCCTGTCAGCTAAGGATTGCAATATTTTAACCATGAGGAATTCTGCAGGTGCTGGAAATCCAAAGCAACACACATAAAATGCGAGGGAACTCAGCAGGTCAGGCAGCATTTATGGAAATGAAGAAACAGTTGACGTTTCACACCAAGACCCTTCTTCAGGGACTGGAAGGGAAGGGGGAAGATGCCAGAATAAAAAGATGGGGAGAGGGGAAGGAGGATAGCTAAAGGATAACAGGTGAAGCTAGGTGGGTAGGAAGGGTAAGGGGCTGGAGAGGAAGGAACCTGATTGGAGAGGAGAGTGGACCATCGAAGGAGGAGGGGACCAAGGGGTAGGTGATAGGCAAGTGAGAAGAGTTAAGAGGCCACAGTGGGGAATAGAAGAGGGGAGGGGGATGGAATTTTTTTTGACTGGAAGGAGAAATTAATATTCATGCTATCAGGTTGGAGGCTACCCACGCAGTATACAAGGTGTTGCTCCCCCACCCTGAGAGTGGCCTCATCGTGGCACAAGAGGAGGTCACAGATTGACATATGTCGGAAGGGGAATGGGAATCGGAATTAAAATGTATGGCCACCGGTAAGTTTTGCTAATGGTGGTGCTTGATGAAGCTATCTCCCAATTTATGATGGGTCTCACCAATGTAAAGGAGGCCACATCGGGACCACCAGACATAAATGAAGACCCCAGCAGATTCACAAGTGAAGTGTTGCCTCACCTGGAAGGTCTGTTTAGGGCCTTGAGTGGAGGTGAATGGGCAGGTATAGTGCTTTGGCCCTTTGCAGGAAGAAGTGCCAGGAGGGAGATTGTTGGGGAGGGATGAATGGACAAGGGAATCACAGAAGGAGCAATCCCTGCAGAAAGTGTGTGTGGGGGGGGGGGTAGGTAAAAACGTGTTGGAGGTATGACCCCTTTGGAGATGGCAGAAGTTGTGGAGAAAGATGTGTTGTATGCAGAGGCTCATGGGATGACAGGTAACGGCAAGGTTGTGTAGAATGATTATTACAATACTTATTTCTCTTTATTTTACTGCCTTCTAAGGGAACCCCAACATTGTTGTAGGTTTGGAGGCCTCAACAACCTGGAGAGCCACGTTGGCCTTGTACTTTGGCTACAATCATCATGAGGAAATGTTGGAGATGGATTGGGCATGTGATGAGAAGACAGGCCAACTCTATCATCAAGTCAGCACTTCATTGGACCCCGAAGGGTGGCAGAAACACAGGAGACCAAAGATAAAGTAAAGGCATCCGTTAGTCTTGCGAGACCGTGGACCTGCGCCTGGAAAGTCTTCACTCTCCAGGGTGCAGGCCTGGGCAAGGTTGTATGGAAGACCAGCAGTTGCCCATGCTGCAAGTCTCCCCTCTCCACGACACCAATGTTGTCCAAGGGAAGGGCATTAGGGTCCATACAGCTTGGCACCAGTGTCGTTGCAGAGCAATGTGTGGTTAAGTGCCTTGCTCAAGGACACAACATGTTCCCTCAGCTGGGGCTCGAACTCATGACCTTCAGATCGCTAGTCCAATGCCTTAACCACTTGGCCACGTGCCCAAAGATAACTTGATGCCATACCATAGAGCCAGAAATAAGGACCCTGAACCACACTTGGGGCACAAAAGAAGAGGGTCAAGAACAGACAGAGATGGAGGACCTTCATTGGTGCCCTAAAGTGGCGTAACAGGCAGTAAGTTATTTTAGTACACAAGTTCTATTTTCCTTTTATATATATACACAATATTGTTCTGAAATCTTAACATAGTTTAATACAATATGACAATTTAGCTTTAATTTTGCTTACAATTCTGTGTTTTAGGACTGAGATATGGAAACCAGGATGATCTAGGCTTGCAGTTAGCTAACTCCAGGCATTTTAAATGCATGCATGGCAGTCTAATTCACCAGCTGGTTTTTAGAATAATGCCATCTGCTAATGCTGCTGACCTCTGCATGTAAACTGCAGAATATATCACGACTTCAGACAGCTAGGAAATGTTTAATCTAGGTATGGCTACAGTATAAATGGCCCTTTGCCACTTCATCTTTCTTGGCCTTCATTTTTTAATGAATTTTTAATAAATTTAATGATTTTTACTAAATCTGTTCAATAGTTTCAAAAATATGAAAAGGAATGTAAAGGTCATTCTTACACCTAAAAAATGAAATATTTAATTAGAAAAATGTTTTATTTTGTCTAATAGGGTTTGAAGTTGTTCTATACTATGCTAATTAGCCTTTTCAAGGCATGCCCTGTCATTTTATTAATACATTGTACCACAACGGACTGACAGTGGAAAATGAAACAACACAGCATAACAAATTTCACATATTGACCTCTGAAATAAACAGATCGTCTATCACGATTGGCTGAGGTAAAGCACTGGGTAAATTACTGGACCAGGTGTCAGATTTCTGGACCAGTGATTCAGAAATATAAGCTTCAACCCATGAAAGCATTGGGGGAACTTAAAATCTAGAATCATATTAACACCAAGTTCTTAAAAAGTAATTTTAGTAGTAGTAAGCATGAAATAACTGGATTGCCATAGAAACCTTGCATGTTCTATAATGTGCTTCATTTGAGAAAATCTGCCGTCCTTCATCTGCTTCATGAAGGACGCCAGACCAACTAACGTGGTTGGCTTTTAACTGTCATTTTAGTTCAGGACAATTAGGGAAGGACAATAAATGCCAGTGTTGTCCACATTCAGTCAATAATGAAAAATAAAAAGAAAACTGGGTGGCTTGTTTTTCAGTTTTCTGCCTGCTTAAATCAAAATGGGTGGACAATACTTGGTAAGGGAACACATGTCTGTCTGAGTGTTGTATGAATCCAGTGGCTCCACATCTTAATCTGTATGTACTATATGTGTGCTTTTGATGAAAATGACATTGAGAATTAGCAAAATAACATCATAAGTGGAAGGTTTTATAAACAAAAGGAAATATTGTTGACAACTTAATATCGTTGGCAGAAAATATCCTTATTCTGTGACAAGTTTGAGCAATGAAATCTATTACCAGATGAAGCTGTAAGTTTCACAAAGACACCAAGTTGGAGCTGAACCGAAGGCAGGACATATTTTAAATAAGAGCTTGCAACAACATGGAGTGGTACGGAGCAGGGCAGTGTTTCAGTGTTGGAAGTTAAAATAAAACTGCTGCAGCAGAAGTTTCAAACTGTGGAAGCACCAGTGCCCTTGAATGGAAAAGCCTATAAATGGTACTGGATACAGCCCAGTCCATCACAGATAAAGCCCTCCCCACCACTGACAACATCTACAAAGAGTTCTAATGCAGGAGAGCAGCATCCATCATCAATGACCCCCATCAGGCTCCTCTGAATCAGTGTGGATAACTTCACTCACCCCAACACCGAACCAATTCCATAGCCTATGGACTCACTTTCAAGGACTCTGCAACTCAATTCCTGAATAATATTTATTGCTAATTTATCTATTTGACATGATACAAAATGATGATGATTTATCTATTATTATTATTTTGTATTTCTTTTTGTATTTGCACAATTTGTTGTCTTTTGCACATTGGCTGCTTGTCCAAATTTGCTTGTGTGTAGTTTTTCATTGATTCTATTGTGTTTCATTGTATTTACTGTGAATATCCACAAGAAAGTGGGCACGTGGCCAAGTGGTTAAGGCATTGGACTAGTGACCTGCAGGTCGTGAGTTCGAGCCACAGCCGAGAGAAGGTGTTGTGTCCTTGAGCAAGGCACTTAATCACACATTGCTCTGCGACGACACTGGTGCCAAGCTGTATGGGTCCTAATACCCTTCCCTTGGACAACATTGGTCTTGTGGAGAGGGGAGACTTGCAGCATGGGCAACTGCTGGTCTTCCATACAACCTTGCCCAGGCCTGCGCCCTGGAGAGTGAAGACTTTCCAGGCACAGATCCATGGTCTCGCAAGATTAACGGATGCCACAAGAAATTAATTTCATGGTTGCATATGGTGACATTATATATACGTATACTTTGATATTTAATTTACTTTGAACTTGAACTTTGAACCATACCACTAACCAGAAAGAAAATGATGAAAGCTTACTATGCAGGGAATGGTTGCAGAACATTGCTTTGTTAAAATTTGATGCTGGCTTCCTTCAAGGAGATTTTCAAGTATTGCCATGAATATTAGAATCTATTTCTTTAAATGTCAAGATGCCATTTTCATTGGGAATGGGAATAAAGTGGCTGCAGCAATCAGCACTAAAAATGACCTATGGCATAGAAGGGGACGAGGTTGATATTATAGACAGTTTATTCAAAGAAGATAGACCATATGAGACCATATGATATAGGAGCAGAATTAGGCCATTCAGCCCATCGAGTCTGCTCTGCCATTCCATCATGACTGATCCCGGATCCCACTCAACCCCATACACCTGCCTTCTCACCATGTCCTTTGATGCCCTGACCAATCAGGAAATGATCATCTTCCACATTAAACATAGGCACGGACTTGGCCTCCACAGTCTGTGGCAGAGCATTTCACAGATTCACTACTCTCTGGCCAAAGAAATTACTCCTTACTTCTGTTCTAAAGGGTCACCCCTCAGTTTTGAGGCTGTGCCCTCTAGTTCTAGATATCCTATCATAGGAAACATCCTCTCCACATCCACCCTATCTAGTCCTTTCAACATTCAGTAGGTTTCAATGAGATTCCAGTGAGTACAGGCCCAAGTCTGCCAAACACTCCTCATATGTTAACCCCTTCATTCTTAGAATCATCCTCCTGAACCTCCTCTGGACTCTCTCCAATGACAACACATCCATTCTGAGATATGGGGCCCAAAACTGTTGACAATACTCTAAGTCCAACCTGACTAGTGTCTTAAAGGCTCAGCATTATCTCCATTTAGATAATAGTCCGCACTATTGTTCCTATTACCAAAATGCATTATCGTACATTTCCCACTGTATTCCATCTGCCACTTTTTAGCCCATTCTTTCCAGTTTGTCTAAATCCTGCTGCAATCACATTGCTTCCTCAGCACTACCTACCCCTCCACCTATCTGCAAACTTTGCCACAAAGCCATCAATTCCAGTATCTAAATTACTGACAAACAATGTGAAAAGCAGCAGTCTCAAGATCAACCTCTGAGGAACATCACTAGTCACTGGCAGCCAACCAGAAAATGCCCCTTTTATTCCCACTCACTGCTTCCTACCTGTCAGTCATTCCTCTATCCATGTCAGTATCTTTCCTGTAACACCATGGGATTTTATCTTGTTAAGCAGCCTCATGTGTGGCACTTTATTAAACACCTTCTGAAAATCCAAGTAAATGACATCCACTGCCTCTCCTTTGTCCACCCTGCTTGTTATTTCCTGTTCCTGATGAAATCCAACCAATTTGTCAAGCAAGATTTCCCTTTACAGAAACCATGCTGACTTTGACTTATTTTATCACTTGTGTCCAAGTAGATCGAACCCTCAATCTTAATAATGGACTCCAACAATTTCCCAACCGCTGAGGTGAGACTAACTGGCCTAATTGGCAATCTTCCAGTCCTCTGGGACCATGCCAGAATCAAGTGATTCTTGAAAGATCATGACCAATACATCCATTATCTCTTCAGCGACCTCTCTCAGGACTCTGGGATGTAGTCCATCTGGACCAGGTGACTTGTCCGACTTAAGATTTTTGAGCAACACACATCAAAGTCGCCGGCGAATGCAGCAGGCCAGGCAGCACCCCCAGGAAGAGGCACAGCCAAACACATGACCAAAATCTTTGCTGCTGCTTGTGTGTGGTGGGGGGAGATAAGGGGGCTTTGGGGTTCTAATGTTTTTCCTGTCATTCATTCTTTGGGATTCTCTTCAGTTTTTGAGGATGTCTGCAAAGAGTAAGAATTTCAGGTTTTATACTGTATATATTCTCCGATATTAAATGGAACAATTAAACCACTGAAGGTATTTACTGCACCCAAGATGGCAAAATGCTACAAAAGAGGATGAATAAGCAAGCAGAGGACAGAATGCACAAAGGACAGTTGTGAATGAGAGACCACCCTGGACTACAAGAATGAGAACAGTATGTAGTCTCAAGACTGGAAATATGTTTTCACTCTGAAGATGGGCTAGTGGAAACTGAGCACCTGCCTACCTGACATCCGTCCACAGGGATCACTGCCTTCTACCACGGAGTGCCCCGACCGGGACCTTGGCCCCTGCTTTGATTCTTCATTTACTGCCCCTTACGTCTAACTCCAATCGTCCCTGTGCCTAAATCTAAACCTGTCCCCTAAATGCCTCCACTGCCCCCAAAACCATCCCTATGAACCTAAAAGACAACAACCAAGTCAGAACTACGACCTTGAGGCACATTGCAGCACAGAATAATGCTATGCCATCAAGAAGCAGTTGCAGATTTTCACAGCCTGCCCGCCTCAGTGGAAAGAGAGACATAGGAGACAGCAGATACTAGAACCTGGAGCAGAAAGCAAAATGTTGGAGGAATTCAGTATCTATAGAAGGAAATGGACAGTCAAGACCCTTCATCTAGACCAGGGCTTCCTAACCTATTTTAAGACAGTAGCCTTACCATTAATCAAGGGGCCCGTGGACAGCAGGTTGTGAACAGACATGAAAAAATCTACAGATGCTGGAAATCCAAATAACACAGACAAAATGCTGGAGGAACTCAGCAGGCCAGGGAGCGTCTGTGGAAAAGAGTAAACAGTCGACATTTTGGGCCAAGAACCTTCATCAGGACTAGAACCCTGATCTAGACCTATCAACCAGTTAAAGAACTTGACCCAAAATGATGATTGTCCATTTCTCTCTATGGATTGTTCCTGACCTGCTGAGTTCCTCCAGTATCTTGCTTGTTGCCTCAGTGGAAATGCAGAAGTACATATGTGCACAGCAATTGGATTATGAATACCATTCATAAGCTGAACTTGTGGAGAGAATATAGAGGGGATGTTTTGTGTCCCTCTAAATGATGTACATTAGAACCTTATACACGGTTAAGTGTCTGGTCTAATTGTGTATCCAGAATAGACTTCCTGGGTGTAACAAATGAGAACAGAGTACCTGGTAGACTTTTGGACATTTAATTACTAAGCCAAATCTCAGGATGTACAATTTGTTACTTTTGTTTGAAGACTCCAGAGTTTTAATGGAGTGGAGACCAAATTTTTTCTAATGCTCCAACTGATTCCTAAGCTCCGGAACCTGGGCCTTAGCACTCAGATCTGCAGCTGGATCTTCAACTTCCTCCCACAGACAGGACCCAGACTGTAAAAATAGGGGACAAGCTCTCCTCTACAATCACTCTGAGCACCGGTGCCCCACAAGGCTGTGTACTCAGCCCCCTGCTGTACTCACTGTACACCCATGATTGTGTAGCCAAGGTTCCATCAAACGCAATATATAAGTTTGCTGATGACATAACAATTGTAGGCCGTATCTCGGGTAATGATGAGTTTGAGTACAGAGAGGAAATTAAGAACCTGGTGGCATGGTGCGAAGACATTAACCTATCCCTCAACGTCAGCAAGACGAAGGCATTGGTTGTTGACTTCAGAAGGAGTAGTGGACCGCACGACCCAATTTACATCGGTGGTGTGCAAGTGGAACAGGTCAAAAGCTTTAAGTTCCTTGGGGTCAATATCACAAATGACTTGACTTGGTCCAGCCAAGCAGAGTCCACTGCCAAGAAGGCCCACCAGCGCCTTTACTTCCTGAGAAAATGAAAGAAATTTGGCCAGTCCCCTAAAACCCTCACTAATTTTTATTTTAAAGCATTCTTCTAGGGTGCATCACAACCTGGTATGGAAGTTGTCCTGTCCAAGACCGGAATAAGCTGCAGAAGGTCGTGAACATGGCGCAACACATCACACAAACCAATCTTCCATCCGTGGACTCACTTTACACCGCACGCTGTCGGAGCAGTGCTGCCAGGATAATCAAGGACACGACCCACCCAGTCAACACACTTTTCATCCCTCTTCCCTTGGGGAGAAGGCTCAGGAGCTTGAAGACTCATATGGCCAGATTTGGGAACAGCTTCTTTCCAACTGTGATAAGACTGCTGAACGGATCCTGACCCGGATCTGGGCTGTACCCTCCAAATATCCAGACCTGCATCTCGGTTTTTTTGCACTACCTTACTTTCCCTTTTCTATTTTCTATTTATGATTTATAATTTAAATTTTTAATATTTACTATCAATTTGTACTCCAGGGAGCGCGAAGCGCAGAATCAAATATCGCTGTGATGATTGTACACTCTAGTATCAATTGTTTGGCAACAATAAAGTAAAGTATTGCCTCACTTTAGGATGTGCTTCTTGGAGGAGGCAATACGATGACTAACAGAAGCAAGGAAATTGAGCAAAGAAGCATTGTTCTAGGTTCTCCCATAAAGGGACTAATTCTCTCCACATCAAGTGTCAAGTCATGTGAAGTTTATTGTCATTTAACATGTACATAATGTATCTAACCATATAATGTATATAGAAAGGAGACAACATTTCTTCGAACCAGGGGGTAAGGCACAGTAGTACACATAACACACGATAACTTATGAAGGTAAGGATAAAATCTACGGATGAATCACACATAAATAACAAACTAAAGTGCATTAATACTAAATATTTTAAGGTACAGAACAGATTAACCAGTGACATTTCGAATACGATGCGGCTGGGAGATCAGAAGCCTAATAGCCTGGGGGAAGAAACTGGTTCTCATCCTGACCGTTCTTGCTTTTATGCATTTGTCCTGTTGATCGTATTCTGTAGTTAAGTTGCTGCTCACTCTTTTTAAAGTCCAATCGTCCTTCCTAGTAAGGCAACTCATGTATGCCATGTCCTAATCTAGTCAACCTTCTCTAAGCTGCTCCCAAAGTATGAATATCCTAATTAGGGAGATAATGCTCTACGTCAAGAGTTCCCAACCTTTTTTATGTCATGGACCAATACCATTAAGCAAGGCGACCATGGTCTCCAGGTTGGGATCTCTGATCTACATGGTACTGTGGTTGTGGTTTTCCCAGTGCCCTCCTGTGATGTACCTTGAACTATCTCACTACATTAAAGGGTTACAGTATGTGCTATTACAAATTGCACTCTGCTTACTGTGCATAGAAGGAAAGATAGCAAGGTATAAAAGACCCAAGACCCAGTCCTGATAGAGGATCATGACCAAAAATGCTGACTATCCCTTTGCTTCCACAGGTGATGACTGACTTGCTGAGTTCCTCCAGCAGTTTTTTTTCTGCTTGAAAATAAACTAGGTTTAGAAGGCATGTATGAAAATGTGAGGGGCATAAAATAGTGTGAATATGCTCAGTCTTTTTCCCAAGGTTGCAAAACCAAGAACCAGAGAGCATAGGGGAAAGATTTAACAGGAACTTGAGGGGAGGAGGGGAAGATGGCGGCGCGGCCTCTCCGGTGATGAATATCTGTAATCCGTCAAGTAGGATGCCATGCACAATTCTGATTTGATGGAGGCAGACGTGACAGCACGGAGGAACATCTGGTGAAACTTCTGAAATGTCTGCTTCGCTGCCGCT
This sequence comes from Mobula birostris, assembly GCF_030028105.1. Lineage (NCBI taxonomy): Eukaryota > Metazoa > Chordata > Chondrichthyes > Myliobatiformes > Myliobatidae > Mobula > Mobula birostris. The sequence goes on from NC_092373.1 coordinate 27,757,535, forward strand.
GCTACTGTGCGATCCGAAATCTCCGGAGGGGAAGGCCCTGAATCCTTGGCTTTGCCTGTTGCTTGGCAGCCGGGGCCGGGGTCAAAGTACTCAGCAGAGATGGTGCTCGGTGTGGGAGGGCTGGTCAGAGGCTCGAAGTTTTCGGACGGACTCAGAGTCGGACTGTGGTTGGGTGCTTCCAGGATGCTGCATCGGCAAGTTTGTGGCACTGGAAGCTCATGGCAGGGAGAGTTTCTTCCTTCTACTGTCTGCGTGAGATGTTGGGGCTATCGGGACTTAGAGACATTTTTTTTTACCATGCCCATGGTCTGTTCTTAACAAATTACGGTATTGGTTTGCACTGTTGTAACTATATGTTATAATTATGTGGTTTTTGCCAGTTTTAGTCTTGGTCTGTCTTGTGTTTCTGAGATATCATACCGGAGGAACATTGTATCATTTTTTAATGCATGCATTTCTAAATGACAATAAACGAGGACTGAGTGTCCTCATAATCTAAACTGTTTTTACACTGAGGGTGGTATGTATGTGGAATAACCTGCCAGAGGAATTGATCAAGGCAGGTACAATAGCAACTTTTAAAAGACAGTTGGATAAGTACATGGGTTGGAAAAGTTTAGAAGGTTATAGGACAAACATTGTCAAATGGCGTTAGCTCGGTGGGGCCTTTTGGTGGGTATGTACCAGTTGGGCCAAAGGGCTTGTTTCCATGATAAATGTCTCTATGATTTCATGACTCCATGACACCACTGTGACAACTAGCAGTCCTGATAGATTTAACGGAGTGGTTAAATTACTTGCACAGAAATCCAGAAACCTGGAGTGATAATCCAGAGACTGGACTTCAGATTTCCCTGCTTTAGCTGAAATATTTAAATTCAGTTAATCAAATAGGTCTAGAATAGTAACAAAACTACATGATTACTGCAAAATCTCAGTAGTTCACTAATGCTCTTTGAGGAAGGATTGGAGCTGTGCTGAGATCTTAGAAATAGTGCAGCTGGAATTGATCATAATTGAAAACAAGAATTAAAATTTAGTAACATTCAAAATGGATGACAGACACAGTGGCAACTGAGTTTAAGATTAGTAAGTTTGCGGAGGGTGGATAGTGGAAGGCTGATGAAGAGGGCTTGCAAGAGGAGACAGATCCACGGGCAGGATGAGCAGGTGGGCTGCAGCAGAGACACACACAAACAATGTAGAAACTGAGTGATCTTGTTGAAGGATAGGATTTATTAAGTTCAAATATCAAGGTTATTGACTGGTGCTATTAAGAGTGTTATTAGTGGTCAGGGAACTGATGAAGGGGACATAATATGTGGCAGTGACCAATAACCCAATTGTTCTTCCTAATATTTAGCTGGGAGGCTGATACAAAGAGTTTGATTAAGAATCATGGAAAGGCGATGGGATAACATTGGACTGTGTAAAACTATGTTGGACTATGCAAGCAGCTACAGGTTTTAAACATTGTATAATGATTAGGAAGTAGGTACCCAGTGGTGAGGAACTGGTTTTCCAGTCTTGGAAATATTGCTTCCATCGACCTCTTGAGAGAAATCTGCATGACTGATTAAGTACCTGCTTTCTAATTGTGATTCAAAAACATAAAATATAGAACAGTATGGGCTCTCCAGCCCATGAGGTTGTGCCAACCTTTATAAAACTGCTCCACGATCAATCTATCCCTTGCCTCCTACATAACACATATCACTCTATTTTTCATTAATTCATGAATCTTTTAAATGCCTCAATATACCTGCCTCTACAGTCACACTCTGCGGTGCGTTCTAGGCATCACGCTCTGGTGTAAGAAAAAACTACCCCTTGCATCTCCCCTAAACTTTCCTCTACTCACCTTAAATGGATGTCTCTGGTATTGGCCACTGCCACCCTGGGTAAATGGTACTGACTGTCCACTCTATCTATGCCTCTCACAATCTTACACACCTCTATCAAATTGCCCCTCATTCTCTGTCACTCCAAAGACAAAGGCCCTAGCATGTACAAACATTTCTCATATGACATGTTCTCTTACCCAGGCAGCATCCCGTTAAATCTCATCTGCACCCTCTCTGTGAATTTTAACTCCTGTCAAGAGCTGTTGTATATCCAGTTCCTTTAAATTATAATTTAGAGATTCTTCGTTAAAATGAAGATTGCCTTTTGTTCTTGCTTCATTTTACATTGATCATTTACTTGAGTGCACAATTATAGTATCCCTGATAAACAGATTGATCTTAATGTATACTGGTAGATGGCTTTCTTTCAAGTGGGGAAACAGCTGGATCCATTTCTGAAAACGGTACGATGGTACAGAAAGCCATCACTGGGTGAATCTGCAGTACAAACACCCTTTCTAGGTATTAGATTCTGGAATTTGCCTGTGTTAACTGGAGAGAGGACATTATTATGTTTTGCACAAGGCGAGCATGTGTCTCAAGAAATAATCCTGACCAGAAATTTCACATGTATTGAATTTAGCATGAAGTTTCCTTACCTCTTTGAGGTCCCAAGTTAGGTTTGCAACAATATGCCCCTTTGCTGGCTGCCAAGAGGACAATGTAGTTGTTTGCAATGAGGACGTGTACAAGGTTGCATTGGGAAACATAGATGTTGAGACTGGCTCCGGTTGCCATGACAGCGGCGTAGACTGTGTCCAGACAGGGGCAGGAGTACTTTGTGGAGGCTGGTCACAGTTTTCACCTTGATAGCCTTCTTCACAAATACAAACATAGCCATCAATGTGGCTGCTGCAGTTGCCATGGTGACAGGGATTGCTTGCACATTCATCTATTCGATCCTGGAAACAAAAAGAAAGACCACGAGGATTACTTATGTTTATTCATCCTGTTGGAGTTAGGTTTGCTTTTCCAGCCACAAGAGTGTGGGTCGAGCCTTGAAAATACTTATATATGCATTAACTTCCCTTCAACAGTCAAAATACATGTATTGTAATATGCACAACATTCCCAATTGAAAGTAGCAGCAACCTGCATATTCCCAGGCATCTTTGATGCTTCTGTGTAAATGATCACTGGGAAGCAGTTTGGGACTAATTTTGCCTCCAGTTTTCTGTCTGTTCCTGAGCTGAATACCTCCCATTGACAACACAGCTTCTAAGGCAGTCATCAGAGAAAGAGTTCTTTTAGTCATAGCTCCGCATGACGCAAGGCTTTAGCATGTCAAAACACCGTTCCATCATCCCATTCGATGCTGGTAGAAGAATTACTCAGCTGAGGTGTTAATGATAGTGCTGAGACTACATCCGCTGATGAGGCATCTGTCAAGCAGTAGGCTGTGAGACGATTTCTACCGAAGAACAAGGTTAACTAATGTATTATTAGAGAATCATTCAATGCATAAAAATAAAAAGCAATATTGATGTTTAAAATGAGTAGAGGCCTGTGTATGAATCTATTTTTTAGTTTGTACATCCATCCACTAGAAGGCATCGATCATAATACAATAGCTCCTGCCAAGCTCTTCCTCGGTTATCACGTCTCTCATCCCTTAGTCGGAATGAAAACCTGCAAAAAATTGCATTCTGACTCTTTCCAACATTGACAACAAAACTGAATAGGTAGCGATGTTCAAAACTGAAAATACGTTTGTTTCTCTCTCCATATACACTGCCTGGCATGCTCATTATTTCTGTTTTTATGACTGATTTCTGGCAGCTGTAGTATTTTTTTTATATCCCATGTACAATTTCAATTTAACTGGAGGCTGTCTTCCAGATTACAAATGGCAGTCAAATTTGCACTGATGCATCTCCATTTGTTTGTGGCATCTGATCTCTGGTGTTTCATCCTTTGGTTTCAGTCAAAGGGAAGGAAATGTCTGGTTATACCACACCTGATCTGATTGTACAGAATGACTGTAACATACATAGAGTTATACAATGAAGAGTGAGGTCCTTTGGCCCATTGAGTGCAGCCATGGGGCACCATCTGCATTGATCCTATAATAGTGCAATTTTTCTTATTCTCCTCAGATTCCCCTCAACTCTCTACAATTTCTACCACTTATCTAGACACGAGGAGCAATTTACAGTGGCTAATTTAGATTATGAGAACACTGTCCTCTTTTATTGTCATTTAGAAATGCATATGTGCATTAAGAAATGATACAATGTTTCTACGGAGTGATATCACAGAAAACAGGACAAACCAAAGACTAACACTGACAGAACCACATAATTATAACATATAGTTACAGCAGTGCAAAGCAATATCATAATTTGATAAAGAACAGACCATGGGCACAGTAAAAAAAAAGTCTCAAAGTCCTGAGTCGATCGACTCCCGAGTCCCCGATAGCAGGCAGCAAAAGGGACAAACTCCCTGCCATAAACCTCCAGGCACCGTCAACTTGCTGATGCCTTGGAAGCAGCCGACCCCAGCTGACCCTGAGTCCATCCGTCCGAAAACTTCGAGCTTCCGACCAGCCTCTCTAATACAGCCTCCCGAGCACCATCCTCTGCCGAGCGCCTTCGACCTCGCCCCAACCGCTGAAACAAGCAAAGCCAAGGATTTCGGGGCCTTCAGCTCCGGAGATTCTGGTTACCACACAGTAGCAACGGCCAAACCCACCAAAATGGCGCATCTTTCAGATGCAGGGGGAAAGGCAGGCAACCAGATGAAACTCACACTATCACCGTGAGGACATGCAAATTGTACACAGACAGAACAAGGTCAGGGTTGAACCCAGATCACTGGAGCAGTGAAGCTGCAGGACTACTAGCTGCTCCATTGTGCCATCCCACTGTGCCAGTGACAGATCTTCGGTGGTCCTGAAGGTACTAAATCTTGAGCTTGTCATTTGAATCTGAATCAGTGTTAATATCATTGGCATAGGCCGTGAAATTTGTTGTTTAGCAGTAGCAGGACATTCTAATACATAGTAATAAAAAAACTATAAATTACAATAAGAAATACATATAAAATTCAATTAAATAAGTAATGCAAAAAAAGAAAAAAAATAGTAAGGTAGTCAACGTGGGTTCAATGTCCATTCAGAAATCTGATGACAGAGAAGAGACTCAAACAAAACTGGTCTCACACATTCAATGACACAAAAGGTTCTGAAGATGATGGAAATCTTGAGCAACACACACAAAATGACAGAGGAACTCAGCCGGTCAGGCAGCATCTATGGAGGGAAATAAACAGTTGACATTTTGGGCTGCGACCTGATGGACGTTCTCAGCCCAAAACATCAACTGTTTATTTTCCTCCATAGATGCTGCCTGACCTGCTGAGTTTCTCCAGCATTTCATGTAATCAGTGATTTGCCCTGGTGATCACATTCCTGGTGTTACATCTCAGACGATACAGGACCATCTCCTTCAAAGTGACGACCATGAGTTCTGGTGTTCATCTTGTGTTTCTTCTCCTTCACTTGTTTGGAACACAATGCAGCACGCTCGAGTTCACCAAATCATGCCTGCGCATCAATTGTTAACGCTGCCTATCCTGCAGCATGTGTGGAGCTTTCTGGTAGCAACATGCAAATTCCTAAATTCTTAATTTCACTTTGTGTCATAATTTTCACACTTTTGACCGTCCTTTTCACCAACCCATTTGACCCTGGGTGAAGAGGAGCTGCATGCGCAACCTTGATTCTATTCATAGAACATAGAACATTACAGCACAGGAAAAGGCCCCTCAGCCCATAATGTTGTGCCTAGCCAACTAAAGAAGTAATCAAATGGATAACTAAGCTAATCTCTTCTGCTTACACCAGCGGTCCCCAACCACCGGGCCGCAAAGCACGTGCTACCAGGCTGTGAGGAATCGGTATGATTTGGCGATATGAGTCAGCTGCACCGTTCCTCATTCCCTGTCACACCCACTGTTGAGCTTGAACGCACGCAAGGTCATTAACCACGTGTCATCCATGTCAGAGCGGGAAGGAGATCAACTCCTCGAGCTTGCAAATGACGGCGGGCTGAAAAGTATGTTTGACATAACATCTCTGCCGGCATTCTGGATCAAAGCCAAGGCTAAATATCCTGAGATAGCCACGAGAGCACTGAAAACGTTGCTTCCAACATATTTCTACGAAGTGGAGTTTCCTGCAATGAATGCAACAAATTGCGGAATAGACTGGACATAAGGAACCCCCTTCGAGTATCACTGTCTCCCATCACTGTCTTGTTGCAGGAAAACAAGCCCAGGGCTCCCACTGATTCAGCGATATTGGCGTGTTGCAATGATTTTATATGTTCATACGGGGAAAATATGTGCTGTGTGTTTAATATCCAAACGTTACTTAAAGTGTTATGATGCTATTGACTTATATAACCATATAACAATTACAGCACAGAAAAAGGCCATGTCGGCCCTTCTAGTCCGTGCTAAACGCTACTCTCACCTAGTCCCACTCAGCCCATAACCCTCCATTCCTTTCCTGTCCGTATACTTATCCAATTTTTCTTTAAATGATAATATCAAACCTGCCTCTACCACTTCTACTGGAAGTTCATTCAACACTTACTTCAAGCTCCCCTGTCCTCCCCTGATAATTGACTTATCACTATATTCATGTGAGGAAAATATGCGCTGTGTGTTTAATATTAAATTCATTAGAAAAACCCTTTTAGAAACAAAATTGAGTGTAATAGCCACTTATCATCTATATTCGGGTCGTGATTAACACCCCCCACCCCCCGAACAGAATCACCAAAAACCATTTGCAGGGAAAAAATCGGCAAGTACACGCATGCGCACTGGTGCCCGTGCAAGGGTTCATGGTCATTGTAGTCTTTCTCTGGGTAAACACAATGTATTTGACTGTTACTCTTGCCTGTTGGCAACCCTACACCCCCACCCCCGGGGTCAGCCGGTCTGCAAGAATATTGTCAATATTAAACCGGTCCACAGTGCAAAAAAGGTTGGGGACCCCTGGCTTACACGATGCGCATATCCTTCCATTTTCCTCACATTCATGTGCCTATCGAAATGTCTCTTAAAAGTCTCTCACAGTTCTGCCTCTAACACCACTTCAGGCAGTGCATTCCAGACACTCACCACTATCTGTGTAAAACACTGGTCCCTCACATCTCTTCTGAAATTATCCACTCTCATCTCAAATGCTTGCTCTATAGATCAGGGATTCCCAACTTTTTTTAAGCCATGGACCCCTACCATTAACAAAGGGGGTCCATGGACCCCTACCATTAACCGAGGGGGTCTATGGACTCCAGGCTCGAAACCTCTGCTCTATAGGATCTTGACAACATCTGCCGCTCCAACGAAAGCAACCCATGTTTGTCCAACCTTTCATTATTCTGCACCTTTACCAAAGCCTTGACATCCTTCCCATAATGTGGCAACCAGAACTGTATGCAATACTCCAGATGTGGCCTTACTAGAGTTTTATAAAGCTGCAACATAACTTCCTGACTTTTGACTTTTGAACTCAATGCCTTGACCAATAAAGGCAAGCATGCAGACAGCTTCTTAACCACCCTATACACCTGTGTAGTCAATTTCAACACAGTTGAGCATCTTGCCCTAACAGTGGCAACATGAGTCACAGTCTCTTTGCATGTGACCTATCAAGGTGCAACACTTTGTATTTGGCTGGGTTAAACTCCAGCTGCCATTTCTCTGCAACTGATTGATGACAGCTCAGCATTCAATGCCATCATCTCCTCAAAACTAATCAATAAGCTCCAAGACCTTGGCCTCAATATCTCCTTGTGCAATTGGATCCTGGATTTCCTCACTTGCAGAATCCAGTCAGTTTGGATTGGCAGCAACATTTCTTCCACGATCTCCTTCAGCACAGGAGCACCACAAGGCTGTGTGTGTAGCCCCCTACTCTACTTGCTTTACGCCTATGATTGTGTGGCTAAGCATAGCTCCAATGCCATATTCAAGTTTGCTGCCTACACTACTGTCGTAGGCAGAATCAAAGATGGTGACAAATCAGCATATAGGAGGGAGATTGACAATCTGGCAGAGTACTGTCATAACAACAACCTCTTATTCAATGTCAGCAAGACCAAGGAGCTTATGATAGACTTCAGGAGAAGGAAACCAGACATCCATGAGCTAGTCTTCATTGGAAGATCAGAGAAGTAGACATCCATGAGCTAGTCTTCATTGGAAGATCAGAGGGTAGAACTTTAAATTCCTAGGTACTATTATTTCAAAGGATCTGTTCTGGGCCTGGCATGTAAGTGCAATTATGAAGAAAGCATGGCAACGCCTCTACTTCCTTAAGAGGTTGAGGAGATTCAGCCTGACATCTAAAACTTTGACTAACTTCTATAGATGTGTAGTGGAGAATATATTGACTGGCTGCATCATAGCCTAGTATGGAAACACTAATCTCCTCGAACGGAAAACCCTACAAAAAGTAGTGGATATGGCCCAGTCCTTCACAGATAAAGCCCTCCTAACGACTGAGCACATTGACACGAAAAGCTGCCGCTGGAAAGCTGCATCCATCATCAGGGTCCCATGCCACTCTTCTCGCTGCTGCCATCAGGAACAAGGTTCAAGCACCTCAGAGTCACACCACCATGTTCAGGAACAGTCAACCATCATGAACCAAAGGGATTAACTTCACTTACTCCATCACTGAACTGTTCCCACAACCAATGGACTCACTTTCAAGGACTCTTCATCTCATGTTCTTGGTATTTATTGCTGATTTACTTATTGTTATTATTTCCTCTTTTTTGTATTTGCAGTCTGTTGCTTTCTGCACTCTGGTTGAATATCTTATTTGGGCGGTCTTTTATTGATTCTGTTATTATTATTCTATAGATTTATTGAGAATGCCAACAAAAAAATGAATTGCAGGGTTGTATATGGTGACATGTATATACTTTGACAACAAAATTTACTTTGAACTTTAAACTTTGATCTATATCCATTGTATTCTTTGCACGCTCTTCTACGCTATCCATTTGACAAATTGAGCAAGAGTTACAAGTAAGAGAAAATTGCAGATGCTGGAAATCACCACGGTGAAGGGTTTCGGCCCAAAATCTCAACTGTTTATTCTTTTCCGTAGATTGCTGCCTGGCCTGCTGAGTTCCTCAAGTACTTTATGAGTTACAAGCAACTGTGGAAGAGCACGTGTAATGAAGATTACCTTCAACTTTAAAAACATCACCCGAAATGCATATGTATCCATGGGAACTGTTTCTATCCCATTTGAATACGTATCTGCTACAATCAGGGTCTCGACCCAAAACATTGACTGTTCATTTCCATGGATGCTGCCTGATCTGCTGAGCTCCTCCAGCGTTTTGAGTGTGTTGCTCCAATCATGTCATCTTTACCACAAATGGATCAGTGAAATCCACATGTATCCTTGAACATGCTTGTACAGCCAGAGCCAGGAGTTTGAAGGGAATGACTACAATTATTTTATTAGATATCATTTGTGTCACGTCAAATTAGTGAGTATTGTGCTGGGCAGCCTGCTAGTGTCGCCACGATTTCCAGCGGTGACAATTCATCACCACAGCTCACTAACCCTAACTTTAACCGTACATATTTGGTATGGGGCAGGAAACCGGAGCAACCAGAGAAAACCCATGTGGTCACCATGAGAACATACACACTCCTTACAGGTAGCGGTAGGGCCTGAACCCCATCTGGTGAAAGCTGGCACTGTAAAGCGATGTGCTCACCACTACGCTACTGTGCTGCCCGTCTTTCAGTTCTCCAGTGATGTTGATATTGCTTCCACTCTTTCAATTGCCTCCAACTACTTGTCTGTTCAATGGCTACTAAAACTTCTGACTACTTCCTTATACTCGTTCGTGCAGTAATCCAGTGCAAATAAGATGAAATGCAATTAGTAGTTGTTGTGATTTAATATTTCAGTAGTGATTGAATAATATTGCAAATATATTGTTTGATTAAGCATTTGTTGTTTACTAACATGATTCGTTACAGGTTATATGTAGAAGTATGTGAATGGCATACGTCATTACGTCACCATGTCATAAGTGCGTGCCTTACTAAAAGTAAAACTAAATGTGAACGATTTATCCCCAGCTCTGAGTTTTTCTTTCAATTAATTTTATGTTTTGGAGTTACAAAACATAATACTTAAAACAAAATAAATAAGAACCCAAGACAATAAAAAATAGAGGTAGGATTACAGGCTTTAAATCTGTTCTGCCATTCAATAGGATTACAGATGATCTCAATTGGCTTCAGTTCCCCATATTGCTTGCTCAGCCCCTAAGAGATCAAAAGCTCCCTCTCTCTCTCTCTCTCTCTCTCTCCTAGACTTTACTGTATTAATTGAGTAAGTAACCATTGCTCTCTGAGGTAGAAAATTAGAAGATTTACAACACCCAGAGATGAAATTGTTTATCATCTCTGTCTTAAATGGGTAACTCGTTATTGTGAAGCAACTCCCCCCTCCCCCACAAGTTCTAAATTTTCCCACCCTGGGCATCAACCTCTTTGCATCCAAGTCCGTCTCCTCGGATATTACAAATCTCAATAAAATTACTTCCCATTTCTCTCAGCTCCCATGAGTACAGCTCAATCAAAGTTCAGAGTTCAAAGTACATTTATTCTCAAAGTATGCATACCTTATACAACCTTGAGATCTGTCTCCTTACACGCAGCCATGAAACAAAGAAACCCAACAGAACCCATTAAGAACAAGAAAACCATCAAACACCCAGTGTGCAGAGAGAGAGAGAAAAAAAACAAATTGTGCAAACAGTAAAAGCAAGCAAACAGCATTCAGAACTGAAGTTCACAAAGCCAGGCGTCACCACAGCTGATCCAGAAGTCCACGAATTGCAGGCCACAGTCTCAGTCCAGCACAGAGATGAGCAAGCCCCATGAAGCAGTGAGCCGAAATGGACCATCCCTTGCCCTCAATCCCGACACCTTAACCATTTTACTCTCACCCGGTGCTTAAATTGACTAAAACCTGGGTCGTTCCTCACTCTCTGCCACTTCAATTCACCCTCATGCTTGGGCTCCGCCATTTTGATTCAGCCAGTGCCCGACCTTTCCAATTCAGCTCAGCTCTTAAGTCAATCAAAACTCAGATCTTTCCTCGACTTTACTTCACCTCAGCTCCACCGTGTGGAATTCCTTCCAAGTCCGCCCCAGCAACTCTGACCTGGACATGCAACCGTCCTGCTTCTCTAAGACCCCAACCCACACTGCAAAAATGCCAGGTTGTAAAGGCGGTTCAGCTCAGCTCCGACTGGGAAGCCAGAGACCACTGTTTGCAGCGATCGTTTACCAGAAAAAGTACGAATAGCGAAGTATTTAGTTGCTTTCTGTTTCATTGGCCACCAACAAGTAGTCGCTGAACTTCTGCAGGGCCATCTTAAATTGGCATCCTACATAATCAAACCCTTTCAGACCAGGAATTAAATAAACTTCCTTCGAACTGCCTGTAAAATAAATGTACTCTTCTGTCAGATAAAGAGACAAAAACTGCATGCACCACACCCAGGTGTGGCTTCACCAGAGTCCCACACTGTTGTGGCAAGTCTCCCCTATTGCTGCACTCTACCCCCTTTGCAACAAAGGTCTTTGAGTTCTTAATTACTTGTATTAGATGCTTGCCAGCTTTTTTCAGTTTCATGAATTAAAACCATCTCTCTCCATAAAGCAATTGTCTCCATTTAAACACTGTTCTACTCAATATTTAATTTCTATGCTTGCTATTCAAGAGGATTATCTTGCATATTTTCACATTATTCATCTGTCAAATTTTTACTCCCTCACTGCACTCTCTTCACAATTTGGTTTCCTACTTACTGATGTATTGTCTATAAATATAGCTTCAATACACGCAGTGTCTTTATTTAAGGAGCTCCAGCACTGATACGGAAGTATTCCATTAGTTACAGCTCACCAATCTGAAAATGGTGAAGAGGACATTGAGCAGGGAGGGGAAGGATTCAGTTCTCAGTGCCCTACATAGCAACATAGATAGGACCTAATAAGAGGTTCTCCTGTCAGACAATGAGCAGCTAGTGTCTACGTTAAAAAGTGGAATGGCAGTGAGTCATGAAACAATTACAAGGTCAACAAGATTGAATGGCTGAGTGCCTACTTCAGAATTGAGTATAGGAAAAATGGGATTTAATTGATGAACTATTTGCTGTGGCACTGGGGAAATATGGAGCTGTTTTACTAGGGTGGATTTCACTTAAATCAGGTTGGGACTTGTATCCTTGTGAACAGAATAACTAAGGCTGTAGAAAGGACAGAACTAGATAGTACTGGGAAGAACTTCCAGGAGAGGAAATTCAGAAAGTTCAAGAGAATATACAATGTAAAATTGCATAGTAGTAACATAGGTAATGGTAACTGTAAGATCAATGTGTTTAAGGGTAACCAATGGATATAAAAAATATAATTTAAAGAAATGATTTTAAAAAAGGGATTTGATTTGATGGCCATAACAGAGATGCAGTTGGAAGATGATTCAGGGATTGGAACTAAATATTTTAGGTACTTTATATTCTGGAAGTCTACAAAGAAAGAGAATGGAAGTGGGAAAACTCTAATAATGAAGGAGAGAACAGCTTAGCTCAAAAAAACCTTTGTTGGGAACGCCAGTTGTCATGAATCGTGAACCGTCTACTGCCTCCCGCTTACTGCTGCCAGGTTTTATATTCTGTGTTTCTCCCTCTTCTTGTTTGTTGCTGTTTGCACGACTCTTTTGTTTTTGCACATGGGGAGAGTCTGTTTTCTCTTTGAACAGGTTCCATGGTTTTCTTTGCTTTGTGACTGTTCGTGGGGAAGATGAATCTCAGGGATGCGTACTGCATACATACTTAGATAATGAATATACTCTGAATCCTTTGGAATCAGTTTGAGTGGGAAAAGAAGTTCTGTTGAGGATTGCCTGTGGGTTCTCTAATGACAGAGGATGAGGGGGGTGCAGTGTTGCAGCAAAATCATGGATGATTTAACCTTTGTAAAGAGTGACAAATCAAATTGTTAAGAGTTGAAGATGAGTTCATAGAGTTAAGAGAATGAATGATTCAACTGTCAGCCTGGCATTCTAAATCAAGAAGACCAATTCTCTAAGGCTGTCATGTTGGTTTATCATCAATAGCATAGTTACACGATTCATAGAATTATAGAAAAATATAGCACCAAAATGGGCCCTTGCACCTACTTTTCCATTCTAACTATGAGGCTGTTCTACACTAATCCCATTTCCCCACATTTCCCCAGTATCCATCCACTTCTTTGCTATCCATGTACCTCTCCAAAAGCTTTTGGAACATTATAATAGCATCTGGTTCCACTACCTCTGTTGGCAGTTCTTTCCAAATACTCTCCACACTCCATGGGGAAATTACTCCTCAGAAATCCTTTAAACTTCTCCCTTCCCATCTTCAACATGGGCCCCGTAATCCTTGAACCCCCTACCCTAAGACAAAGGTTCTGATGATGCATGGCTCCACAATTTTGTAAACCTCTATATGATCAATCCTCAACCTTTCAGTAAGAGTAAAACCAGTCTATCCAATTCTTGCTTATAACTCTTCATTCCAGGTAGCATCCTTGAGAATCTCTTATGTGCTCTCTCTAGTTCTACTACATTCTTCCTGATACAATAAAAATACATAAGAAGCTTGTGATGGTTGTGTGCAAGGTTCAACACTTAATTCCATGACCTTCCATCACCCACTAACATGAAATATTTCTCAATCTGTTTTTCAGCCAATCTCACTTAATATTACAGTTTGATGTTACAGAAAGCTGGTCACCAGTTTGAAAATAAGAGCGTTGTGAGGAAAATATAATGTCTTCTGCTCCTAATTTTAACACTAGTATAAAAATGTTGTTCCTGCCCTGATGAAGGTCAGCTCGGTAGTATCAATTATTTTAAATTAATTTTGCTATTGAATATATCGTTAAGTGAGATTGATGAATTCAAACTATTTTAACCTTAAACAGCAAACAAAACATAATTTTATTTAAGCACCAAGCGCAGGTTAAATAGCACTCATTCTTTTTCATCCTCTTATATTGCTTGATCTTTCCTTTCTCCTGATTTCTTTATCTTCCATTAACTATATTCTGCTCCAATTCCCCGTCTGAGTTCCTTCAATTATGTTTTTTTTGGAGCCTTGCATGCAATTTCTCTATTTTCTTGTGCCCTGCTTCCTCCCATTATTTCTCTTCCACGCTTTCCCTCTGTTTCACAGTTTGCAGATTATTACAGATCCAATTAAGTGTAAGTAAATCTTAGTAAGGTCACACTGGCATCGTAACCAAGGGCATGAGTCTACATTTATAATAGTTAGACACTCGAGTTTCTGTTCATCTGGAGGAATTGTACACAAGAGAAACCACGGAGTCCATTTTATCTGCAGCAACCTGCCATTGATTGAGCTGGGTTTCATTGCAAGAAGTCACTTTAACAAAGCAAGGTCATCTGTATGATTCAGCTTCCAGTTCTGCCATGCGACTGATATCGCTGTGGCAACCATCACGTGGGCACAGATGGGACTATTCTACCTCTGAGGAAGCCTCAGAGTCAACAGTACATGTTCAAAAGCATAAACTGACAAAAATTTATGAAGATCTTTTTATTAAAAGGCAATACTAAAATTTGTATATGTTAAATTGGGAGTTTACATTCACAGCATGAAAATGTTACTAAACCCAGTCTGCAGCAACACAGCAAAATGCCTCATCAAGGCATCGTAATTGATTTTAACTCTCTAAGTGGTACACAGCTGAAAGTAAACCAGTCTTTTACAGAATTTAAGCATGTGAAGTTACTTTACTGCAGAGAATAAATTTATCTTTCTAAATAACAGAATAAAAAAAATCATGGCTGTATAAGAGTTAGAATTCTGTGTCTCTTCCAAAGTTTCCAGTTCTAAAAATACAACCTAACAAGCTTGCTTCATTAAAAGAAGATCTATACAGTTATCCTCCAATCACTTCATGGCTCTGCTCAGTGCATTAGGCCAGATTTCAGCAATGCAAGCAAGAAATCAGATACAGACAAGCCCAGAGATTCAGAAACATAAACCTAGGCTTATTCTCCAATGTAATACACAGCCAGTGCAGGAGTTACACAGAGTTCTGTGCCATACAGACACAGTGTTATTTCTCTGCATAACGGAGTTGTACACATTAGGCGAGATGCTTGTGCAGTGCTGAAGGACTGTACAATCTCTGCAGTACTGAGGGACTGTTCCGTCTGTGCAGTAGTGAGGGACTGTTCTGTCTGTACAGTAGTGAGGGAGTGTTCTGTCTGTGCAGTAGTGAGGGACTGTTCTATCTGTACAGTAGTGAGGGACTGTTCTGTCTGTACAGTACTGAGGGACTGTTCCGTCTGTACACTAGTGAGGGACTGTTCCGTCTGTACAGTAGTGAGGGACTGTTCTGTCTGTACACGAGTGAGGGACTGTTCTGTCTGTACAGTACTGAGGGACTGTTCCGTCTGTACACTAGTGAGGGACTGTTCCGTCTGTACAGTAGTGAGGGACTGTTCTGTCTGTACACGAGTGAGGGACTGTTCCGTCTGTACACTAGTGAGGGACTGTTCTGTCTGTACACGAGTGAGGGACTGTTCCGTCTGTACACTAGTGAGGGACTGTTCCCTCTGTACAGTAGTGAGGGACTGTTCCGTCTGTACACTAGTGAGGGATTGTTCTGTCTGTACACTAGTGAGGGACTGTTCCATCTGTACAGTAGTGAGGGACTGTTCCGTCTGTACAGTAGTGAGGGACTGTTCCATCTGTAGAGTAGTGAGAGACTTAACCTGTTCTTTAACAAATTTGACATTGTGACCCCTGCCCATCCCCCACATGAGCCATCTGTTGTCGGCCCCCAACCAACACATATTCCACTCTCCCCTCCTACCCCTCCTCACAGTCCCTCACCCTGCTCTCATGACTATACCCCTTCCCCACATGAAACCACCACGGTGGGTTTCATAGCTGAACAGGTGAGAAGACAGCTGAATCGTCTCAACCCAAGCAAGGCTGCAGGACCAGATGGTGTCAGTACCAGGGTGCTCAAAGTCTGTGCCCCTCAGCTATGTGGAGTACTTCACCATGTATTCAACCTGAGCCTGAGGCTCCGGAGGGTTCCTGTGCTGTGGAAGACGTCCTGCCTCGTCCCTGTGCCGAAGACGCCGCGCCCCAGCGGCCTCAATAACTACAGACCGGTGGCATTGACCTCCCACATCATGAAGACCCTGGAGAGACTTGTTCTGGAGCTGCTCCGGCCTATGGTCAGGCCACACTTAGATCCCCTCCAGTTCGCCTACCAGCCCCGACTAGGAGTTGAGGATGCCATCGTCTACCTGCTGAACCGTGTCTACGTCCACCTGGACAAGCCAGCGAGCACTGTGAGGGTCATGTTTTTTGACTTCTCCAGTGCGTTCAACACCATCCGCCCTGCTTTGCTGGGGGAGAAGCTGACAGCGATGCAGGTAGATGCTTCCCTGGTGTCATGGATTCTTGATTACCTGGCTGGCAGACCACAATACGTGTGCTTGCAACACCGTGTGTCCGACAGAGTGATCAGCAGCACTGGGGCTCCACAGGGGACTGTCTTGTCTCCCTTTCTCTTCACCATCTACAGTTCAGACTTCAACTACTGCACAGAGTCTTGTCATCTTCAGAAGTTTTCGGATGATTCTGCCATAGTTAGATGCATCAGCAAGGGAGATGAGGCTGAGTACAGGGCTACAGTAGGAAACTTTGTCACATAGTGTGAGCAGAATTATCTGCAGCTTAATATGAAAAAGACTAAGGAGCTGGTGATAGATCTGAGGAGAGCTAAGATACCGGTGACCCCTGTTTCCATCCATGGGGTCAGTGTGGACATGGTGGAGGATTACAAATACCTGGGGATACGAATTGACAATAAACTGGACTGGTCAAAGAATACTGAGGCTGTCTACAAGAAGGGTCACAGCCATCTCTATTTCCTGAGGAGACTGAGGTCCTTTAACATCTGCTGGACGACGCTGAGGATGTTCTACGAGTCTGTGGTGGCCAGTGCTGTCATGTTTGCTGTTGTGTGCTGGGGCAGCAGGCTGAGGGTAGCAGACACCAACAGAATCAACAAACTCATTTGTAAGGCCAGTGATGTTGTGGGGATGGAACGGGACTCTCTGACGGTGGTGTCTGAAAAGAGGATGCTGTCTAAGTTGCATGCCATCTTGGACCATGTCTCCCATCCACTACATAATGTACTGGGTGGACACAGGAGTACATTCAGCCAGAGACTCATTCCACCGAGATGCAACACAGAGCGTCATAGGAAGTCATTCCTGTCTGTGGCCATCAAACTTTACAACTCCTCCCTTGGAGGGTCAGACACCCTGAGCCAATAGGCTGGTCCTGGACTTATTTCATAATTTACATATTACTATTTAACTTTTTATGGTTTTATTACTATTTATTATTTATGGTGCGACTGTAACGAAAACTAGTTTCCCCCCGGGATCAATAAAATATGATTATGACTACTACTACTACTACTACTACTATGACTGTTCCGTCTGTACAGTAGTGAGGGAGTGTTCTCTGTACAGTAGTGAGGGACTGTTCCGTCTGTACAGTAGCGAGGGAGTGTTCAGTCTGTACAGTAGCGAGGGACTGTTCTGTCTGTACAGTAGTGAGGGACTGTTCCGTCTGTACAGTAGTGAGGGACTGTTCTGTCTGTACAGTACTGAGGGACTGTTCGGTCTTTACAGTAGTGAGGGAGTGTTCAGTCTGTGCAGTAGTGAGGGAGTGTTCTGTCTGTACAGTAGTGAGGAACTGTTCTGTCTGTGCAGTGTTGAGGGACTGTTCCGTCTGTACAGTAGTGAGGGACTGTTCCATTCTGTACAGAAGTGGGGGACTGTTCTGTCTGTGCAGTAGCGAGGGACTGTTCCATCTGTACAGTAGTGAGGGACTGTTCCGTCTGTACAGTAGTGAGGGACTGCTCAGTCTGTGCAGTAGTGAGGGACTGTTCCGTCTGTACAGTAGTGAGGGAGTGTTCTGTCTGTGCAGTAGTGAGGGAGTGTTCTATCTGTACAGTAGTGAGGGACTGTTCTGTCTGTACAGTGTTGAGGGACTGTTCCGTCTGTACAGCAGCGAGGGACTGTTCCATCTGTGCAGTAGCGAGGGACTGTTCCGTCTGTACAGTAGTGAGGGAGTGTTCAGTCTGTACAGTAGCGAGGGACTGTTCCATCTGTGCAGTAGCGAGGGACTGTTCCGTCTGTACAGTAGTGAGGGAGTGTTCCGTCTGTACAGTAGTGAGGGACTGTTCCGTCTGTACAGTAGTGAGGGACTGTTCCATTCTGTACAGAAGTGAGGGACTGTTCAGTCTGTGCAGTAGCGAGGGAGTGTTCCATCTGTGCAGTAGTGAGGGACTGTTCCGTCTGTACATTAGTGAGGGAGTGTTCTCTGTACAGTAGTGAGGGAGTGTTCTCTGTACAGTAGTGAGGGAGTGTTCTGTCTGTGCAGTAGTGAGGGAGTGTTCTGTCTGTGCAGTGTTGAGGGACTGTTCCGTCTGTACAGTAGTGAGGGACTGTTCCGTCTGTACAGTAGTGAGGGACTGTTCCATTCTGTACAGTAGTGAGGGACTGTTCCATCTGTACAGTAGTGAGGGACTGTTCCGTCTGTACAGTAGTGAGGGACTGTTCCGTCTGTACAGTAGTGAGGGAGTGTTCAGTCTGTACAGTAGCGAGGGACTGTTCCGTCTGTACAGTAGTGAGGGACTGTTCCGTCTGTACAGTAGTGAGGAACTGTTCCGTCTGTACAGTAGTGAGGGACTGCTCAGTCAGTGCAGTAGTGAGGGACTGTTCCGTCTGTACAGCAGTGAGGGACTGTTCCGTCTGTACAGTAGTGAGGGACTGTTCTGTCTGTACAGTGTTGAGGGACTGTTCCGTCTGTACAGCAGCGAGGGACTGTTCCATCTGTGCAGTAGCGAGGGACTGTTCCGTCTGTACAGTAGTGAGGGAGTGTTCAGTCTGTACAGTAGCGAGGGAGTGTTCAGTCTGTACAGTAGCGAGGGACTGTTCCGTCTGTACAGTAGTGAGGGACTGTTCCGTCTGTACAGTAGTGAGGGAGTGTTCAGTCTGTACAGTAGCGAGGGACTGTTCCGTCTGTGCAGTAGCGAGGGACTGTTCCGTCTGTACAGTAGTGAGGGACTGCTCAGTCTGTGCAGTAGTGAGGGACTGTTCCGTCTGTGCAGTAGTGAGGGACTGTTCCGTCTGTACAGTAGTGAGGGACTGTTCCGTCTGTACACTAGTGAGGGACTGTTCCGTCTGTGCAGTAGTGAGGGACTGTTCCGTCTGTGCAGTAGTGAGGGACTGTTCAGTCTGTGCAGTAGCGAGGGAATGTTCTGTCTGTACAGTAGTGAGGAACTGTTCTGTCTGTACAGTAGTGAGGGAGTGTTCTCTATACAGTAGTGAGGGACTGTTCCATCTGTACAGTAGCGAGGGAGTGTTCTCTGTACAGTAGTGAGGGACTGTTCAGTCTGTGCAGTAGCGAGGGACTGTTCCATCTGTGCAGTAGTGAGGGACTGTTCCGTCTGTACAGTAGTGAGGGAGTGTTCTGTCTGTGCAGTAGTGAGGGAGTGTTCTATCTGTACAGTAGTGAGGAACTGTTCTGTCTGTGCAGTGTTGAGGGACTGTTCCGTCTGTACAGTAGTGAGGGACTGTTCCATTCTGTACAGAAGTGGGGGACTGTTCTGTCTGTGCAGTAGTGAGGGACTGTTCCGTCTGTACAGCAGCGAGGGACTGTTCCATCTGTGCAGTAGCGAGGGACTGTTCCGTCTGTACAGTAGTGAGGGACTGTTCCGTCTGTACAGTAGTGAGGAACTGCTCAGTCTGTGCAGTAGTGAGGGACTGTTCCGTCTGTACAGTAGTGAGGGAGTGTTCAGTCTGTGCAGTAGCGAGGGACTGTTCCGTCTGTGCAGTAGTGAGGGACTGTTCCGTCTGTACAGTAGTGAGGGAGTGTTCAGTCTGTGCAGTAGCGAGGGACTGTTCCGTCTGTGCAGTAGCGAGGGACTGTTCCGTCTGTACAGTAGCGAGGGAGTGTTCAGTCTGTACAGTAGCGAGGGACTGTTCCGTCTGTACAGTAGTGAGGGACTGTTCCGTCTGTACAGTAGTGAGGGACTGTTCTGTCTGTACAGTACTGAGGGACTGTTCGGTCTTTACAGTAGTGAGGGAGTGTTCAGTCTGTGCAGTAGTGAGGGAGTGTTCTGTCTGTACAGTAGTGAGGAACTGTTCTGTCTGTGCAGTGTTGAGGGACTGTTCCGTCTGTACAGTAGTGAGGGACTGTTCCATTCTGTACAGAAGTGGGGGTCTGTTCTGTCTGTGCAGTAGTGAGGGACTGTTCTGTCTGTACAGCAGCGAGGGACTGTTCCATCTGTGCAGTAGCGAGGGACTGTTCCGTCTGTACAGTAGTGAGGGACTGTTCCGTCTGTACAGTAGTGAGGGACTGCTCAGTCTGTGCAGTAGCGAGGGACTGTTCCGTCTGTACAGTAGTGAGGGACTGTTCCGTCTGTACAGTAGTGAGGGAGTGTTCTGTCTGTGCAGTAGTGAGGGAGTGTTCTATCTGTACAGTAGTGAGGGACTGTTCTGTCTGTACAGTGTTGAGGGACTGTTCCGTCTGTACAGCAGCGAGGGACTGTTCCATCTGTGCAGTAGCGAGGGACTGTTCCGTCTGTACAGTAGTGAGGGACTGTTCCGTCTGTACAGTAGTGAGGGAGTGTTCAGTCTGTACAGTAGCGAGGGACTGTTCCGTCTGTACAGTAGTGAGGGACTGTTCCGTCTGTACAGTAGTGAGAGAGTGTTCAGTCTGTGCAATAGCGAGGGACTGTTCCGTCTGTGCAGTAGTGAGGGACTGTTCCGTCTGTACAGTAGTGAGGGAGTGTTCAGTCTGTGCAGTAGCGAGGGACTGTTCCGTCTGTGCAGTAGTGAGGGACTGTTCCGTCTGTACAGAAGTGAGGGACTGTTCAGTCTGTACAGTAGCGAGGGAGTGTTCTCTGTACAGTAGTGAGGGACTGTTCTGTCTGTACAGTAGTGAGGGAGTGTTCTCTGTACAGTAGTGAGGGACTGTTCCGTCTGTACAGTAGCGAGGGAGTGTTCTCTGTACAGTAGTGAGGGACTGTTCAGTCTGTGCAGTAGCGAGGGACTGTTCCATCTGTGCATTAGTGAGGGAGTGTTCTCTGTACAGTAGTGAGGGACTGTTCTGTCTGTACAGTAGTGAGGGAGTGTTCTCTGTACAGTAGTGTGGGACTGTTCCGTCTGTACAGTAGCGAGGGAGTGTTCTCTGTACAGTAGTGAGGGACTGTTCAGTCTGTGCAGTAGCGAGGGACTGTTCCATCTGTGCATTAGTGAGGGAGTGTTCTCTGTACAGTAGTGAGGAACTGTTCCGTCTGTACAGTAGTGAGGGACTGTTCTGTCTGTACAGTAGTGAGGGACTGTTCCGTCTGTACAGTAGTGAGGGACTGTTCGGTCTTTACAGTAGTGAGGGAGTGTTCAGTCTGCGCAGTAGTGAGGGAGTGTTCTGTCTGTACAGTAGTGAGGAACTGTTCTGTCTGTGCAGTGTTGAGGGACTGTTCCGTCTGTACAGTAGTGAGGGACTGTTCCATTCTGTACAGTAGTGAGGGAGTGTTCCATCTGTGCAGTAGCGAGGGACTGTTCCATCTGTGCAGTAGTGAGGGACTGTTCCATCTGTGCAGTAGCGAGGGACTGTTCCATCTGTGCAGTAGTGAGGGACTGTTCCATCTGTGCAGTAGTGGGGGACTGTTCCGTCTGTACATTAGTGAGGGAGTGTTCTCTGTACAGTAGTGAGGGAGTGTTCTGTCTGTGCAGTAGTGAGGGAGTGTTCAGTCTGTACAGTAGCGAGGGACTGTTCCATCTGTGCAGTAGCGAGGGACTGTTCCGTCCGTACAGTAGTGAGGGAGTGTTCAGTCTGTACAGTAGCGAGGGACTGTTCCGTCTGTACAGTAGTGAGGGAGTGTTCCGTCTGTACAGTAGTGAGTGACTGTTCCATTCTGTACAGAAGTGAGGGACTGTTCAGTCTGTGCAGTAGCGAGGGAGTGTTCCATCTGTGCAGTAGTGAGGGACTGTTCCGTCTGTACATTAGTGAGGGAGTGTTCTCTGTACAGTAGTGAGGGAGTGTTCTCTGTACAGTAGTGAGGGAGTGTTCTGTCTGTGCAGTAGTGAGGGAGTGTTCTGTCTGTGCAGTGTTGAGGGACTGTTCCGTCTGTACAGTAGTGAGGGACTGTTCCGTCTGTACAGTAGTGAGGGACTGTTCCGTCTGTACAGTAGTGAGGGACTGCTCAGTCTGTGCAGTAGTGAGGGACTGTTCCGTCTGTACAGTAGTGAGGGACTGTTCCGTCTGTACAGTAGTGAGGGAGTGTTCTGTCTGTGCAGTAGTGAGGGAGTGTTCTATCTGTACAGTAGTGAGGGACTGTTCTGTCTGTACAGTGTTGAGGGACTGTTCCGTCGGTACAGCAGCGAGGGACTGTTCCATCTGTGCAGTAGCGAGGGACTGTTCCGTCTGTACAGTAGTGAGGGACTGTTCCGTCTGTACAGTAGTGAGGGAGTGTTCACTCTGTACAGTAGCGAGGGACTGTTCCGTCTGTACAGTAGTGAGGGACTGTTCCGTCTGTACAGTAGTGAGGGAGTGTTCAGTCTGTGCAATAGCGAGGGACTGTTCCGTCTGTGCAGTAGTGAGGGACTGTTCCGTCTGTACAGTAGTGAGGGAGTGTTCAGTCTGTGCAGTAGCGAGGGACTGTTCCGTCTGTGCAGTAGTGAGGGACTGTTCCGTCTGTACAGAAGTGAGGGACTGTTCAGTCTGTACAGTAGCGAGGGAGTGTTCTATGTACAGTAGTGAGGGACTGTTCTGTCTGTACAGTAGTGAGGGAGTGTTCTCTGTACAGTAGTGAGGGACTGTTCCGTCTGTACAGTAGCGAGGGAGTGTTCTCTGTACAGTAGTGAGGGACTGTTCAGTCTGTGCAGTAGCGAGGGACTGTTCCATCTGTGCATTAGTGAGGGAGTGTTCTCTGTACAGTAGTGAGGGACTGTTCTGTCTGTACAGTTGTGAGGGAGTGTTCTCTGTACAGTAGTGTGGGACTGTTCCGTCTGTACAGTAGCGAGGGAGTGTTCTCTGTACAGTAGTGAGGGACTGTTCAGTCTGTGCAGTAGCGAGGGACTGTTCCATCTGTGCATTAGTGAGGGAGTGTTCTCTGTACAGTAGTGAGGAACTGTTCCGTCTGTACAGTAGTGAGGGACTGTTCTGTCTGTACAGTAGTGAGGGACTGTTCCGTCTGTACAGTAGTGAGGGACTGTTCGGTCTTTACAGTAGTGAGGGAGTGTTCAGTCTGTGCAGTAGTGAGGGAGTGTTCTGTCTGTACAGTAGTGAGGAACTGTTCTGTCTGTGCAGTGTTGAGGGACTGTTCCGTCTGTACAGTAGTGAGGGAGTGTTCCATTCTGTACAGTAGTGAGGGAGTGTTCCATCTGTGCAGTAGCGAGGGACTGTTCCATCTGTGCAGTAGTGAGGGACTGTTCCATCTGTGCAGTAGTGGGGGACTGTTCCGTCTGTACATTAGTGAGGGAGTGTTCTTTTTACAGTAGTGAGGGAGTGTTCTGTCTGTGCAGTAGTGAGGGAGTGTTCAGTCTGTACAGTAGCGAGGGACTGTTCCATCTGTGCAGTAGCGAGGGACTGTTCCGTCCGTACAGTAGTGAGGGAGTGTTCAGTCTGTACAGTAGCGAGGGACTGTTCCGTCTGTACAGTAGTGAGGGAGTGTTCCGTCTGTACAGTAGTGAGTGACTGTTCCATTCTGTACAGAAGTGAGGGACTGTTCAGTCTGTGCAGTAGCGAGGGAGTGTTCCATCTGTGCAGTAGTGAGGGACTGTTCCGTCTGTACATTAGTGAGGGAGTGTTCTCTGTACAGTAGTGAGGGAGTGTTCTCTGTACAGTAGTGAGGGAGTGTTCTGTCTGTGCAGTAGTGAGGGAGTGTTCTGTCTGTGCAGTGTTGAGGGACTGTTCCGTCTGTACAGTAGTGAGGGACTGTTCCGTCTGTACAGTAGTGAGGGACTGTTCCATTCTGTACAGTAGTGAGGGACTGTTCCATCTGTACAGTAGTGAGGGACTGTTCCGTCTGTACAGTAGTGAGGGACTGTTCCGTCTGTACAGTAGTGAGGGAGTGTTCAGTCTGTACAGTAGCGAGGGACTGTTCCGTCTGTACAGTAGTGAGGGACTGTTCCGTCTGTACAGTAGTGAGGAACTGTTCCGTCTGTACAGTAGTGAGGGACTGCTCAGTCAGTGCAGTAGTGAGGGACTGTTCCGTCTGTACAGCAGTGAGGGACTGTTCCGTCTGTACATTAGTGAGGGAGTGTTCTCTGTACAGTAGTGAGGGAGTGTTCTCTGTACAGTAGTGAGGGAGTGTTCTGTCTGTGCAGTAGTGAGGGAGTGTTCTGTCTGTGCAGTGTTGAGGGACTGTTCCGTCTGTACAGTAGTGAGGGACTGTTCCGTCTGTACAGTAGTGAGGGACTGCTCAGTCTGTGCAGTAGTGAGGGACTGTTCCGTCTGTACAGTAGTGAGGGAGTGTTCAGTCTGTGCAGTAGCGAGGGACTGTTCCGTCTGTGCAGTAGTGAGGGACTGTTCCGTCTGTACAGTAGTGAGGGAGTGTTCAGTCTGTGCAGTAGCGAGGGACTGTTCCGTCTGTGCAGTAGCGAGGGACTGTTCCGTCTGTACAGTAGCGAGGGAGTGTTCAGTCTGTACAGTAGCGAGGGACTGTTCCGACTGTACAGTAGTGAGGGACTGTTCCGTCTGTACAGTAGTGAGGGACTGTTCTGTCTGTACAGTACTGAGGGACTGTTCGGTCTTTACAGTAGTGAGGGAGTGTTCAGTCTGTGCAGTAGTGAGGGAGTGTTCTGTCTGTACAGTAGTGAGGAACTGTTCTGTCTGTGCAGTGTTGAGGGACTGTTCCGTCTGTACAGTAGTGAGGGACTGTTCCATTCTGTACAGAAGTGGGGGTCTGTTCTGTCTGTGCAGTAGTGAGGGACTGTTCTGTCTGTGCAGTAGTGAGGGAGTGTTCAGTCTGTGCAGTAGTGAGGGACTGTTCCATCTGTGCAGTAGCGAGGGACTGTTCCGTCCGTACAGTAGTGAGGGAGTGTTCAGTCTGTACAGTAGCGAGGGACTGTTCCGTCTGTACAGTAGTGAGGGAGTGTTCCGTCTGTACAGTAGTGAGTGACTGTTCCATTCTGTACAGAAGTGAGGGACTGTTCAGTCTGTGCAGTAGCGAGGGAGTGTTCCATCTGTGCAGTAGTGAGGGACTGTTCCGTCTGTACATTAGTGAGGGAGTGTTCTCTGTACAGTAGTGAGGGAGTGTTCTCTGTACAGTAGTGAGGGAGTGTTCTGTCTGTGCAGTAGTGAGGGAGTGTTCTGTCTGTGCAGTGTTGAGGGACTGTTCCGTCAGTACAGTAGTGAGGGACTGTTCCGTCTGTACAGTAGTGAGGGACTGTTCCGTGTGTACAGTAGTGAGGAACTGTTCCGTCTGTACAGTAGTGAGGGACTGCTCAGTCAGTGCAGTAGTGAGGGACTGTTCCGTCTGTACAGCAGTGAGGGACTGTTCCGTCTGTACAGTAGTGAGGGACTGTTCTGTCTGTACAGTGTTGAGGGACTGTTCCGTCTGTACAGCAGCGAGGGACTGTTCCATCTGTGCAGTAGCGAGGGACTGTTCCGTCTGTACAGTAGTGAGGGAGTGTTCAGTCTGTACAGTAGCGAGGGAGTGTTCAGTCTGTACAGTAGCGAGGGACTGTTCCGTCTGTACAGTAGTGAGGGACTGTTCCGTCTGTACAGTAGTGAGGGAGTGTTCAGTCTGTACAGTAGCGAGGGACTGTTCCGTCTGTGCAGTAGCGAGGGACTGTTCCGTCTGTACAGTAGTGAGGGACTGCTCAGTCTGTGCAGTAGTGAGGGACTGTTCCGTCTGTGCAGTAGTGAGGGACTGTTCCGTCTGTACAGTAGTGAGGGACTGTTCCGTCTGTACACTAGTGAGGGACTGTTCCGTCTGTGCAGTAGTGAGGGACTGTTCCGTCTGTGCAGTAGTGAGGGACTGTTCAGTCTGTGCAGTAGCGAGGGAGTGTTCTGTCTGTACAGTAGTGAGGAACTGTTCTGTCTGTACAGTAGTGAGGGAGTG
Source organism: Mobula birostris (assembly GCF_030028105.1). Lineage (NCBI taxonomy): Eukaryota > Metazoa > Chordata > Chondrichthyes > Myliobatiformes > Myliobatidae > Mobula > Mobula birostris. Next base: position 27,783,685 of record NC_092373.1, read on the forward strand.
TTCTCTGTACAGTAGTGAGGGACTGTTCCGTCTGTACAGTAGCGAGGGAGTGTTCTCTGTACAGTAGTGAGGGACTGTTCAGTCTGTGCAGTAGCGAGGGACTGTTCCATCTGTGCAGTAGTGAGGGACTGTTCCGTCTGTACAGTAGTGAGGGAGTGTTCTGTCTGTGCAGTAGTGAGGGAGTGTTCTATCTGTACAGTAGTGAGGAACTGTTCTGTCTGTGCAGTGTTGAGGGACTGTTCCGTCTGTACAGTAGTGAGGGACTGTTCCATTCTGTACAGAAGTGGGGGACTGTTCTGTCTGTGCAGTAGTGAGGGACTGTTCCGTCTGTACAGCAGCGAGGGACTGTTCCATCTGTGCAGTAGCGAGGGACTGTTCCGTCTGTACAGTAGTGAGGGACTGTTCCGTCTGTACAGTAGTGAGGGACTGCTCAGTCTGTGCAGTAGTGAGGGACTGTTCCGTCTGTACAGTAGTGAGGGAGTGTTCAGTCTGTGCAGTAGCGAGGGACTGTTCCGTCTGTGCAGTAGTGAGGGACTGTTCCGTCTGTACAGTAGTGAGGGAGTGTTCAGTCTGTGCAGTAGCGAGGGACTGTTCCGTCTGTGCAGTAGCGAGGGACTGTTCCGTCTGTACAGTAGCGAGGGAGTGTTCAGTCTGTACAGTAGCGAGGGACTGTTCCGTCTGTACAGTAGTGAGGGACTGTTCCGTCTGTACAGTAGTGAGGGACTGTTCCGTCTGTACAGTAGTGAGGGACTGTTCTGTCTGTACAGTACTGAGGGACTGTTCGGTCTTTACAGTAGTGAGGGAGTGTTCAGTCTGTGCAGTAGTGAGGGAGTGTTCTGTCTGTACAGTAGTGAGGAACTGTTCTGTCTGTGCAGTGTTGAGGGACTGTTCCGTCTGTACAGTAGTGAGGGACTGTTCCATTCTGTACAGAAGTGGGGGTCTGTTCTGTCTGTGCAGTAGTGAGGGACTGTTCTGTCTGTACAGCAGCGAGGGACTGTTCCATCTGTGCAGTAGCGAGGGACTGTTCCGTCTGTACAGTAGTGAGGGACTGTTCCGTCTGTACAGTAGTGAGGGACTGCTCAGTCTGTGCAGTAGTGAGGGACTGTTCCGTCTGTACAGTAGTGAGGGACTGTTCCGTCTGTACAGTAGTGAGGGAGTGTTCTGTCTGTGCAGTAGTGAGGGAGTGTTCTATCTGTACAGTAGTGAGGGACTGTTCTGTCTGTACAGTGTTGAGGGACTGTTCCGTCTGTACAGCAGCGAGGGACTGTTCCATCTGTGCAGTAGCGAGGGACTGTTCCGTCTGTACAGTAGTGAGGGACTGTTCCGTCTGTACAGTAGTGAGGGAGTGTTCAGTCTGTACAGTAGCGAGGGACTGTTCCGTCTGTACAGTAGTGAGGGACTGTTCCGTCTGTACAGTAGTGAGGGAGTGTTCAGTCTGTGCAATAGCGAGGGACTGTTCCGTCTGTGCAGTAGTGAGGGACTGTTCCGTCTGTACAGTAGTGAGGGAGTGTTCAGTCTGTGCAGTAGCGAGGGACTGTTCCGTCTGTGCAGTAGTGAGGGACTGTTCCGTCTGTACAGAAGTGAGGGACTGTTCAGTCTGTACAGTAGCGAGGGAGTGTTCTCTGTACAGTAGTGAGGGACTGTTCTGTCTGTACAGTAGTGAGGGAGTGTTCTCTGTACAGTAGTGAGGGACTGTTCTGTCTGTACAGTAGCGAGGGAGTGTTCTCTGTACAGTAGTGAGGGACTGTTCAGTCTGTGCAGTAGCGAGGGACTGTTCCATCTGTGCATTAGTGAGGGAGTGTTCTCTGTACAGTAGTGAGGGACTGTTCTGTCTGTACAGTAGTGAGGGAGTGTTCTCTGTACAGTAGTGTGGGACTGTTCCGTCTGTACAGTAGCGAGGGAGTGTTCTCTGTACAGTAGTGAGGAACTGTTCCGTCTGTACAGTAGTGAGGGACTGTTCTGTCTGTACAGTAGTGAGGGACTGTTCCGTCTGTACAGTAGTGAGGGACTGTTCGGTCTTTACAGTAGTGAGGGAGTGTTCAGTCTGTGCAGTAGTGAGGGAGTGTTCTGTCTGTACAGTAGTGAGGAACTGTTCTGTCTGTGCAGTGTTGAGGGACTGTTCCGTCTGTACAGTAGTGAGGGACTGTTCCATTCTGTACAGTAGTGAGGGAGTGTTCCATCTGTGCAGTAGCGAGGGACTGTTCCATCTGTGCAGTAGTGAGGGACTGTTCCATCTGTGCAGTAGTGGGGGACTGTTCCGTCTGTACATTAGTGAGGGAGTGTTCTCTGTACAGTAGTGAGGGAGTGTTCTGTCTGTGCAGTAGTGAGGGAGTGTTCTGTCTGTGCAGTGTTGAGGGACTGTTCCGTCTGTACAGTAGTGAGGGACTGTTCCGTCTGTACAGTAGTGAGGGACTGTTCTGTCTGTGCAGTAGTGAGGGACTGTTCGGTCTTTACAGTAGTGAAGGACTGTTCTGTCTGTACAGTAGTGAGGGAGTGGTCTGTCAGTGTAGTAGTGAGGGAGTGTTCTGTCTGTACAGTAGTGAGGGACTGTTCGGTCTTTACAGTAGTGAAGGACTGTTCGGTCTTTACAGTGTTGAGGGACTGTTCCGTCTGTACAGTAGTGAGGGACTGTTCCGTCTGTACAGTAGTGAGGGACTGTTCCGTCTGTACAGTAGTGAGGGACTGTTCAGTCTGTACAGTAGTGAGGGAGAGTTCAGTCTGTGCAGTAGCGAGGGACTGTTCCGTCTGTGCAGTAGTGAGGGACTGTTCCGTCTGTACAGTAGCGAGGGAGTGTTCTCTGTACAGTAGTGAGGGACTGTTCAGTCTGTGCAGTAGCGAGGGACTGTTCCATCTGTGCAGTAGTGAGGGACTGTTCCGTCTGTACAGTAGTGAGGGAGTGTTCTGTCTGTGCAGTAGTGAGGGAGTGTTCTATCTGTACAGTAGTGAGGAACTGTTCTGTCTGTGCAGTGTTGAGGGACTGTTCCGTCTGTACAGTAGTGAGGGACTGTTCCATTCTGTACAGAAGTGGGGGACTGTTCTGTCTGTGCAGTAGTGAGGGACTGTTCCGTCTGTACAGCAGCGAGGGACTGTTCCATCTGTGCAGTAGCGAGGGACTGTTCCGTCTGTACAGTAGTGAGGGACTGTTCCGTCTGTACAGTAGTGAGGAACTGCTCAGTCTGTGCAGTAGTGAGGGACTGTTCCGTCTGTACAGTAGTGAGGGAGTGTTCAGTCTGTGCAGTAGCGAGGGACTGTTCCGTCTGTGCAGTAGTGAGGGACTGTTCCGTCTGTACAGTAGTGAGGGAGTGTTCAGTCTGTGCAGTAGCGAGGGACTGTTCCGTCTGTGCAGTAGCGAGGGACTGTTCCGTCTGTACAGTAGCGAGGGAGTGTTCAGTCTGTACAGTAGCGAGGGACTGTTCCGTCTGTACAGTAGTGAGGGGCTGTTCCGTCTGTACAGTAGTGAGGGACTGTTCTGTCTGTACAGTACTGAGGGACTGTTCGGTCTTTACAGTAGTGAGGGAGTGTTCAGTCTGTGCAGTAGTGAGGGAGTGTTCTGTCTGTACAGTAGTGAGGAACTGTTCTGTCTGTGCAGTGTTGAGGGACTGTTCCGTCTGTACAGTAGTGAGGGACTGTTCCATTCTGTACAGAAGTGGGGGTCTGTTCTGTCTGTGCAGTAGTGAGGGACTGTTCTGTCTGTACAGCAGCGAGGGACTGTTCCATCTGTGCAGTAGTGAGGGACTGTTCCATCTGTGCAGTAGTGGGGGACTGTTCCGTCTGTACATTAGTGAGGGAGTGTTCTCTGTACAGTAGTGAGGGAGTGTTCTGTCTGTGCAGTAGTGAGGGAGTGTTCAGTCTGTACAGTAGCGAGGGACTGTTCCATCTGTGCAGTAGCGAGGGACTGTTCCGTCCGTACAGTAGTGAGGGAGTGTTCAGTCTGTACAGTAGCGAGGGACTGTTCCGTCTGTACAGTAGTGAGGGAGTGTTCCGTCTGTACAGTAGTGAGTGACTGTTCCATTCTGTACAGAAGTGAGGGACTGTTCAGTCTGTGCAGTAGCGAGGGAGTGTTCCATCTGTGCAGTAGTGAGGGACTGTTCCGTCTGTACATTAGTGAGGGAGTGTTCTCTGTACAGTAGTGAGGGAGTGTTCTCTGTACAGTAGTGAGGGAGTGTTCTGTCTGTGCAGTAGTGAGGGAGTGTTCTGTCTGTGCAGTGTTGAGGGACTGTTCCGTCTGTACAGTAGTGAGGGACTGTTCCGTCTGTACAGTAGTGAGGGACTGTTCCGTGTGTACAGTAGTGAGGAACTGTTCCGTCTGTACAGTAGTGAGGGACTGCTCAGTCAGTGCAGTAGTGAGGGACTGTTCCGTCTGTACAGCAGTGAGGGACTGTTCCGTCTGTACAGTAGTGAGGGACTGTTCTGTCTGTACAGTGTTGAGGGACTGTTCCGTCTGTACAGCAGCGAGGGACTGTTCCGTCTGTACAGTAGTGAGGGAGTGTTCAGTCTGTACAGTAGCGAGGGACTGTTCCGTCTGTGCAGTAGCGAGGGACTGTTCCGTCTGTACAGTAGTGAGGGACTGTTCCGTCTGTACAGTAGTGAGGGAGTGTTCTGTCTGTGCAGTAGTGAGGGAGTGTTCTATCTGTACAGTAGTGAGGGACTGTTCTGTCTGTACAGTGTTGAGGGACTGTTCCGTCTGTACAGCAGCGAGGGACTGTTCCATCTGTGCAGTAGCGAGGGACTGTTCCGTCTGTACAGTAGTGAGGGACTGTTCCGTCTGTACAGTAGTGAGGGAGTGTTCAGTCTGTACAGTAGCGAGGGACTGTTCCGTCTGTACAGTAGTGAGGGACTGTTCCGTCTGTACAGTAGTGAGGGAGTGTTCAGTCTGTGCAATAGCGAGGGACTGTTCCGTCTGTGCAGTAGTGAGGGACTGTTCCGTCTGTACAGTAGTGAGGGAGTGTTCAGTCTGTGCAGTAGCGAGGGACTGTTCCGTCTGTGCAGTAGTGAGGGACTGTTCCGTCTGTACAGAAGTGAGGGACTGTTCAGTCTGTACAGTAGCGAGGGAGTGTTCTCTGTACAGTAGTGAGGGACTGTTCTGTCTGTACAGTAGTGAGGGAGTGTTCTCTGTACAGTAGTGAGGGACTGTTCTGTCTGTACAGTAGCGAGGGAGTGTTCGCTGTACAGTAGTGAGGGACTGTTCAGTCTGTGCAGTAGCGAGGGACTGTTCCATCTGTGCATTAGTGAGGGAGTGTTCTCTGTACAGTAGTGAGGGACTGTTCTGTCTGTACAGTAGTGAGGGAGTGTTCTCTGTACAGTAGTGTGGGACTGTTCCGTCTGTACAGTAGCGAGGGAGTGTTCTCTGTACAGTAGTGAGGGACTGTTCAGTCTGTGCAGTAGCGAGGGACTGTTCCATCTGTGCATTAGTGAGGGAGTGTTCTCTGTACAGTAGTGAGGAACTGTTCCGTCTGTACAGTAGTGAGGGACTGTTCTGTCTGTACAGTAGTGAGGGACTGTTCCGTCTGTACAGTAGTGAGGGACTGTTCGGTCTTTACAGTAGTGAGGGAGTGTTCAGTCTGTGCAGTAGTGAGGGAGTGTTCTGTCTGTACAGTAGTGAGGAACTGTTCTGTCTGTGCAGTGTTGAGGGACTGTTCCGTCTGTACAGTAGTGAGGGACTGTTCCATTCTGTACAGTAGTGAGGGAGTGTTCCATCTGTGCAGTAGCGAGGGACTGTTCCATCTGTGCAGTAGTGAGGGACTGTTCCATCTGTGCAGTAGTGGGGGACTGTTCCGTCTGTACATTAGTGAGGGAGTGTTCTCTGTACAGTAGTGAGGGAGTGTTCTGTCTGTGCAGTAGTGAGGGAGTGTTCTGTCTGTGCAGTGTTGAGGGACTGTTCCGTCTGTACAGTAGTGAGGGACTGTTCCGTCTGTACAGTAGTGAGGGACTGTTCTGTCTGTGCAGTAGTGAGGGACTGTTCGGTCTTTACAGTAGTGAAGGACTGTTCTGTCTGTACAGTAGTGAGGGAGTGGTCTGTCAGTGTAGTAGTGAGGGAGTGTTCTGTCTGTACAGTAGTGAGGGACTGTTCGGTCTTTACAGTAGTGAAGGACTGTTCGGTCTTTACAGTGTTGAGGGACTGTTCCGTCTGTACAGTAGTGAGGGACTGTTCCGTCTGTACAGTAGTGAGGGACTGTTCCGTCTGTACAGTAGTGAGGGACTGTTCAGTCTGTACAGTAGGGAGGGAGTGTTCAGTCTGTGCAGTAGCGAGGGACTGTTCCGTCTGTGCAGTAGTGAGGGACTGTTCCGTCTGTACAGTAGCGAGGGAGTGTTCTCTGTACAGTAGTGAGGGACTGTTCAGTCTGTGCAGTAGCGAGGGACTGTTCCATCTGTGCAGTAGTGAGGGACTGTTCCGTCTGTACAGTAGTGAGGGAGTGTTCTGTCTGTGCAGTAGTGAGGGAGTGTTCTATCTGTACAGTAGTGAGGAACTGTTCTGTCTGTGCAGTGTTGAGGGACTGTTCCGTCTGTACAGTAGTGAGGGACTGTTCCATTCTGTACAGAAGTGGGGGACTGTTCTGTCTGTGCAGTAGTGAGGGACTGTTCCGTCTGTACAGCAGCGAGGGACTGTTCCATCTGTGCAGTAGCGAGGGACTGTTCCGTCTGTACAGTAGTGAGGGACTGTTCCGTCTGTACAGTAGTGAGGAACTGCTCAGTCTGTGCAGTAGTGAGGGACTGTTCCGTCTGTACAGTAGTGAGGGAGTGTTCAGTCTGTGCAGTAGCGAGGGACTGTTCCGTCTGTGCAGTAGTGAGGGACTGTTCCGTCTGTACAGTAGTGAGGGAGTGTTCAGTCTGTGCAGTAGCGAGGGACTGTTCCGTCTGTGCAGTAGCGAGGGACTGTTCCGTCTGTACAGTAGCGAGGGAGTGTTCAGTCTGTACAGTAGCGAGGGACTGTTCCGTCTGTACAGTAGTGAGGGACTGTTCCGTCTGTACAGTAGTGAGGGACTGTTCTGTCTGTACAGTACTGAGGGACTGTTCGGTCTTTACAGTAGTGAGGGAGTGTTCAGTCTGTGCAGTAGTGAGGGAGTGTTCTGTCTGTACAGTAGTGAGGAACTGTTCTGTCTGTGCAGTGTTGAGGGACTGTTCCGTCTGTACAGTAGTGAGGGACTGTTCCATTCTGTACAGAAGTGGGGGTCTGTTCTGTCTGTGCAGTAGTGAGGGACTGTTCTGTCTGTACAGCAGCGAGGGACTGTTCCATCTGTGCAGTAGTGAGGGACTGTTCCATCTGTGCAGTAGTGGGGGACTGTTCCGTCTGTACATTAGTGAGGGAGTGTTCTCTGTACAGTAGTGAGGGAGTGTTCTGTCTGTGCAGTAGTGAGGGAGTGTTCAGTCTGTACAGTAGCGAGGGACTGTTCCATCTGTGCAGTAGCGAGGGACTGTTCCGTCCGTACAGTAGTGAGGGAGTGTTCAGTCTGTACAGTAGCGAGGGACTGTTCCGTCTGTACAGTAGTGAGGGAGTGTTCCGTCTGTACAGTAGTGAGTGACTGTTCCATTCTGTACAGAAGTGAGGGACTGTTCAGTCTGTGCAGTAGCGAGGGAGTGTTCCATCTGTGCAGTAGTGAGGGACTGTTCCGTCTGTACATTAGTGAGGGAGTGTTCTCTGTACAGTAGTGAGGGAGTGTTCTCTGTACAGTAGTGAGGGAGTGTTCTGTCTGTGCAGTAGTGAGGGAGTGTTCTGTCTGTGCAGTGTTGAGGGACTGTTCCGTCTGTACAGTAGTGAGGGACTGTTCCGTCTGTACAGTAGTGAGGGACTGTTCCGTGTGTACAGTAGTGAGGAACTGTTCCGTCTGTACAGTAGTGAGGGACTGCTCAGTCAGTGCAGTAGTGAGGGACTGTTCCGTCTGTACAGCAGTGAGGGACTGTTCCGTCTGTACAGTAGTGAGGGACTGTTCTGTCTGTACAGTGTTGAGGGACTGTTCCGTCTGTACAGCAGCGAGGGACTGTTCCATCTGTGCAGTAGCGAGGGACTGTTCCGTCTGTACAGTAGTGAGGGAGTGTTCAGTCTGTACAGTAGCGAGGGAGTGTTCAGTTTGTACAGTAGCGAGGGACTGTTCCGTCTGTACAGTAGTGAGGGACTGTTCCGTCTGTACAGTAGTGAGGGAGTGTTCAGTCTGTACAGTAGCGAGGGACTGTTCCGTCTGTGCAGTAGCGAGGGACTGTTCCGTCTGTACAGTAGTGAGGGACTGCTCAGTCTGTGCAGTAGTGAGGGACTGTTCCGTCTGTACAGTAGTGAGGGACTGTTCCGTCTGTACAGTAGTGAGGAACTGCTCAGTCTGTGCAGTAGTGAGGGACTGTTCCGTCTGTACAGTAGTGAGGGAGTGTTCAGTCTGTGCAGTAGCGAGGGACTGTTCCGTCTGTGCAGTAGTGAGGGACTGTTCCGTCTGTACAGTAGTGAGGGAGTGTTCAGTCTGTGCAGTAGCGAGGGACTGTTCCGTCTGTGCAGTAGCGAGGGACTGTTCCGTCTGTACAGTAGCGAGGGAGTGTTCAGTCTGTACAGTAGCGAGGGACTGTTCCGTCTGTACAGTAGTGAGGGACTGTTCAGTCTGTACAGCAGCGAGGGACTGTTCCATCTGTGCAGTAGCGAGGGACTGTTCCGTCTGTACAGTAGTGAGGGACTGCTCAGTCTGTGCAGTAGTGAGGGACTGTTCCGTCTGTGCAGTAGTGAGGGACTGTTCCGTCTGTACAGTAGTGAGGGACTGTTCCGTCTGTACACTAGTGAGGGACTGTTCCGTCTGTGCAGTAGTGAGGGACTGTTCCGTCTGTGCAGTAGTGAGGGACTGTTCAGTCTGTGCAGTAGCGAGGGAGTGTTCTGTCTGTACAGTAGTGAGGAACTGTTCTGTCTGTACAGTAGTGAGGGAGTGTTCTCTGTACAGTAGTGAGGGACTGTTCCGTCTGTACAGTAGCGAGGGAGTGTTCTCTGTACAGTAGTGAGGGACTGTTCAGTCTGTGCAGTAGCGAGGGACTGTTCCATCTGTGCAGTAGTGAGGGACTGTTCCGTCTGTACAGTAGTGAGGGAGTGTTCTGTCTGTGCAGTAGTGAGGGAGTGTTCTATCTGTACAGTAGTGAGGAACTGTTCTGTCTGTGCAGTGTTGAGGGACTGTTCCGTCTGTACAGTAGTGAGGGACTGTTCCATTCTGTACAGAAGTGGGGGACTGTTCTGTCTGTGCAGTAGTGAGGGACTGTTCCGTCTGTACAGCAGCGAGGGACTGTTCCATCTGTGCAGTAGCGAGGGACTGTTCCGTCTGTACAGTAGTGAGGGACTGTTCCGTCTGTACAGTAGTGAGGAACTGCTCAGTCTGTGCAGTAGTGAGGGACTGTTCCGTCTGTACAGTAGTGAGGGAGTGTTCAGTCTGTGCAGTAGCGAGGGACTGTTCCGTCTGTGCAGTAGTGAGGGACTGTTCCGTCTGTACAGTAGTGAGGGAGTGTTCAGTCTGTGCAGTAGCGAGGGACTGTTCCGTCTGTGCAGTAGCGAGGGACTGTTCCGTCTGTACAGTAGCGAGGGAGTGTTCAGTCTGTACAGTAGTGAGGGACTGTTCCGTCTGTACAGTAGTGAGGGACTGTTCCGTCTGTACAGTAGTGAGGGACTGTTCTGTCTGTACAGTACTGAGGGACTGTTCGGTCTTTACAGTAGTGAGGGAGTGTTCAGTCTGTGCAGTAGTGAGGGAGTGTTCTGTCTGTACAGTAGTGAGGAACTGTTCTGTCTGTGCAGTGTTGAGGGACTGTTCCGTCTGTACAGTAGTGAGGGATTGTTCCATTCTGTACAGAAGTGGGGGTCTGTTCTGTCTGTGCAGTAGTGAGGGACTGTTCTGTCTGTACAGCAGCGAGGGACTGTTCCATCTGTGCAGTAGCGAGGGACTGTTCCGTCTGTACAGTAGTGAGGGACTGTTCCGTCTGTACAGTAGTGAGGGACTGCTCAGTCTGTGCAGTAGTGAGGGACTGTTCCGTCTGTACAGTAGTGAGGGACTGTTCCGTCTGTACAGTAGTGAGGGAGTGTTCTGTCTGTGCAGTAGTGAGGGAGTGTTCTATCTGTACAGTAGTGAGGGACTGTTCTGTCTGTACAGTGTTGAGGGACTGTTCCGTCTGTACAGCAGCGAGGTACTGTTCCATCTGTGCAGTAGCGAGGGACTGTTCCGTCTGTACAGTAGTGAGGGACTGTTCCGTCTGTACAGTAGTGAGGGAGTGTTCAGTCTGTACAGTAGCGAGGGACTGTTCCGTCTGTACAGTAGTGAGGGACTGTTCCGTCTGTACAGTAGTGAGGGAGTGTTCAGTCTGTGCAATAGCGAGGGACTGTTCCGTCTGTGCAGTAGTGAGGGACTGTTCCGTCTGTACAGTAGTGAGGGAGTGTTCAGTCTGTGCAGTAGCGAGGGACTGTTCCGTCTGTGCAGTAGTGAGGGACTGTTCCGTCTGTACAGAAGTGAGGGACTGTTCAGTCTGTACAGTAGCGAGGGAGTGTTCTCTGTACAGTAGTGAGGGACTGTTCTGTCTGTACAGTAGTGAGGGAGTGTTCTCTGTACAGTAGTGAGGGACTGTTCTGTCTGTACAGTAGCGAGGGAGTGTTCTCTGTACAGTAGTGAGGGACTGTTCAGTCTGTGCAGTAGCGAGGGACTGTTCCATCTGTGCATTAGTGAGGGAGTGTTCTCTGTACAGTAGTGAGGGACTGTTCTGTCTGTACAGTAGTGAGGGAGTGTTCTCTGTACAGTAGTGTGGGACTGTTCCGTCTGTACAGTAGCGAGGGAGTGTTCTCTGTACAGTAGTGAGGGACTGTTCAGTCTGTGCAGTAGCGAGGGACTGTTCCATCTGTGCATTAGTGAGGGAGTGTTCTCTGTACAGTAGTGAGGAACTGTTCCGTCTGTACAGTAGTGAGGGACTGTTCTGTCTGTACAGTAGTGAGGGACTGTTCCGTCTGTACAGTAGTGAGGGACTGTTCGGTCTTTACAGTAGTGAGGGAGTGTTCAGTCTGTGCAGTAGTGAGGGAGTGTTCTGTCTGTACAGTAGTGAGGAACTGTTCTGTCTGTGCAGTGTTGAGGGACTGTTCCGTCTGTACAGTAGTGAGGGACTGTTCCATTCTGTACAGTAGTGAGGGAGTGTTCCATCTGTGCAGTAGCGAGGGACTGTTCCATCTGTGCAGTAGTGAGGGACTGTTCCATCTGTGCAGTAGTGGGGGACTGTTCCGTCTGTACATTAGTGAGGGAGTGTTCTCTGTACAGTAGTGAGGGAGTGTTCTGTCTGTGCAGTAGTGAGGGAGTGTTCTGTCTGTGCAGTGTTGAGGGACTGTTCCGTCTGTACAGTAGTGAGGGACTGTTCCGTCTGTACAGTAGTGAGGGACTGTTCTGTCTGTGCAGTAGTGAGGGACTGTTCGGTCTTTACAGTAGTGAAGGACTGTTCTGTCTGTACAGTAGTGAGGGAGTGGTCTGTCTGTGCAGTAGTGAGGGAGTGTTCTGTCTGTACAGTAGTGAGGGACTGTTCGGTCTTTACAGTAGTGAAGGACTGTTCGGTCTTTACAGTGTTGAGGGAGTGTTCCGTCTGTACAGTAGTGAGGGACTGTTCCGTCTGTACAGTAGTGAGGGACTGTTCAGTCTGTACAGTAGTGAGGGAGTGTTCAGTCTGTGCACTAGCGAGGGACTGTTCCGTCTGTGCAGTAGTGAGGGACTGTTCCGTCTGTACAGTAGTGAGGGAGTGTTCAATCTGTGCAGTAGCGAGGGACTGTTCCGTCTGTGCAGTAGCGAGGGACTGTTCCGTCTGTGCAGTAGCGAGGGACTGTTCCGTCTGTACAGTAGTGAGGGACTGTTCCATCTGTACAGTAGCGAGGGACTGTTCCGTCTGTACAGTAGTGAGGGAGTGTTCAGTCTGTACAGTAGTGAGGGACTGTTCCGTCTGTACAGTAGTGAGGGACTGTTCCGTCTGTACAGTAGTGAGGGACTGTTCGGTCTTTACAGTAGTGAGGGAGTGTTCAGTCTGTGCAGTAGCGAGGGACTGTTCCGTCTGTGCAGTAGCGAGGGACTGTTCCGTCTGTACAGTAGTGAGGGAGTGTTCAGTCTGTGCAGTAGCGAGGGACTGTTCCGTCTGTGCAGTAGTGAGGGACTGTTCCGTCTGTACAGAAGTGAGGGACTGTTCAGTCTGTACAGTAGCGAGGGAGTGTTCTCTGTACAGTAGTGAGGGACTGTTCTGTCTGTACAGTAGTGAGGGAGTGTTCTCTGTACAGTAGTGAGGGACTGTTCTGTCTGTACAGTAGCGAGGGAGTGTTCTCTGTACAGTAGTGAGGGACTGTTCAGTCTGTGCAGTAGCGAGGGACTGTTCCATCTGTGCATTAGTGAGGGAGTGTTCTCTGTACAGTAGTGAGGGACTGTTCTGTCTGTACAGTAGTGAGGGAGTGTTCTCTGTACAGTAGTGTGGGACTGTTCCGTCTGTACAGTAGCGAGGGAGTGTTCTCTGTACAGTAGTGAGGGACTGTTCAGTCTGTGCAGTAGCGAGGGACTGTTCCATCTGTGCATTAGTGAGGGAGTGTTCTCTGTACAGTAGTGAGGAACTGTTCCGTCTGTACAGTAGTGAGGGACTGTTCTGTCTGTACAGTAGTGAGGGACTGTTCCGTCTGTACAGTAGTGAGGGACTGTTCGGTCTTTACAGTAGTGAGGGAGTGTTCAGTCTGTGCAGTAGTGAGGGAGTGTTCTGTCTGTACAGTAGTGAGGAACTGTTCTGTCTGTGCAGTGTTGAGGGACTGTTCCGTCTGTACAGTAGTGAGGGACTGTTCCATTCTGTACAGTAGTGAGGGAGTGTTCCATCTGTGCAGTAGCGAGGGACTGTTCCATCTGTGCAGTAGTGAGGGACTGTTCCATCTGTGCAGTAGTGGGGGACTGTTCCGTCTGTACATTAGTGAGGGAGTGTTCTCTGTACAGTAGTGAGGGAGTGTTCTGTCTGTGCAGTAGTGAGGGAGTGTTCTGTCTGTGCAGTGTTGAGGGACTGTTCCGTCTGTACAGTAGTGAGGGACTGTTCCGTCTGTACAGTAGTGAGGGACTGTTCTGTCTGTGCAGTAGTGAGGGACTGTTCGGTCTTTACAGTAGTGAAGGACTGTTCTGTCTGTACAGTAGTGAGGGAGTGGTCTGTCTGTGCAGTAGTGAGGGAGTGTTCTGTCTGTACAGTAGTGAGGGACTGTTCGGTCTTTACAGTAGTGAAGGACTGTTCGGTCTTTACAGTGTTGAGGGAGTGTTCCGTCTGTACAGTAGTGAGGGACTGTTCCGTCTGTACAGTAGTGAGGGACTGTTCAGTCTGTACAGTAGTGAGGGAGTGTTCAGTCTGTGCACTAGCGAGGGACTGTTCCGTCTGTGCAGTAGTGAGGGACTGTTCCGTCTGTACAGTAGTGAGGGAGTGTTCAATCTGTGCAGTAGCGAGGGACTGTTCCGTCTGTGCAGTAGCGAGGGACTGTTCCGTCTGTGCAGTAGCGAGGGACTGTTCCGTCTGTACAGTAGTGAGGGACTGTTCCATCTGTACAGTAGCGAGGGACTGTTCCGTCTGTACAGTAGTGAGGGAGTGTTCAGTCTGTACAGTAGTGAGGGACTGTTCCGTCTGTACAGTAGTGAGGGACTGTTCCGTCTGTACAGTAGTGAGGGACTGTTCGGTCTTTACAGTAGTGAGGGAGTGTTCAGTCTGTGCAGTAGCGAGGGACTGTTCCGTCTGTGCAGTAGCGAGGGACTGTTCCGTCTGTACAGTAGCGAGGGAGTGTTCAGTCTGTACAGTAGCGAGGGACTGTTCCGTCTGTACAGTAGTGAGGGACTGTTCCGTCTGTACAGTAGTGAGGGACTGTTCCGTCTGTACAGTAGTGAGGGACTGTTCTGTCTGTACAGTACTGAGGGACTGTTCGGTCTTTACAGTAGTGAGGGAGTGTTCAGTCTGTGCAGTAGTGAGGGAGTGTTCTGTCTGTACAGTAGTGAGGAACTGTTCTGTCTGTGCAGTGTTGAGGGACTGTTCCGTCTGTACAGTAGTGAGGGACTGTTCCATTCTGTACAGAAGTGGGGGTCTGTTCTGTCTGTGCAGTAGTGAGGGACTGTTCTGTCTGTACAGCAGCGAGGGACTGTTCCATCTGTGCAGTAGCGAGGGACTGTTCCGTCTGTACAGTAGTGAGGGACTGTTCCGTCTGTACAGTAGTGAGGGACTGCTCAGTCTGTGCAGTAGTGAGGGACTGTTCCGTCTGTACAGTAGTGAGGGACTGTTCCGTCTGTACAGTAGTGAGGGAGTGTTCTGTCTGTGCAGTAGTGAGGGAGTGTTCTATCTGTACAGTAGTGAGGGACTGTTCTGTCTGTACAGTGTTGAGGGACTGTTCCGTCTGTACAGCAGCGAGGGACTGTTCCATCTGTGCAGTAGCGAGGGACTGTTCCGTCTGTACAGTAGTGAGGGACTGTTCCGTCTGTACAGTAGTGAGGGAGTGTTCAGTCTGTACAGTAGCGAGGGACTGTTCCGTCTGTACAGTAGTGAGGGACTGTTCCGTCTGTACAGTAGTGAGGGAGTGTTCAGTCTGTGCAATAGCGAGGGACTGTTCCGTCTGTGCAGTAGTGAGGGACTGTTCCGTCTGTACAGTAGTGAGGGAGTGTTCAGTCTGTGCAGTAGCGAGGGACTGTTCCGTCTGTGCAGTAGTGAGGGACTGTTCCGTCTGTACAGAAGTGAGGGACTGTTCAGTCTGTACAGTAGCGAGGGAGTGTTCTCTGTACAGTAGTGAGGGACTGTTCTGTCTGTACAGTAGTGAGGGAGTGTTCTCTGTACAGTAGTGAGGGACTGTTCTGTCTGTACAGTAGCGAGGGAGTGTTCTCTGTACAGTAGTGAGGGACTGTTCAGTCTGTGCAGTAGCGAGGGACTGTTCCATCTGTGCATTAGTGAGGGAGTGTTCTCTGTACAGTAGTGAGGGACTGTTCTGTCTGTACAGTAGTGAGGGAGTGTTCTCTGTACAGTAGTGTGGGACTGTTCCGTCTGTACAGTAGCGAGGGAGTGTTCTCTGTACAGTAGTGAGGGACTGTTCAGTCTGTGCAGTAGCGAGGGACTGTTCCATCTGTGCATTAGTGAGGGAGTGTTCTCTGTACAGTAGTGAGGAACTGTTCCGTCTGTACAGTAGTGAGGGACTGTTCTGTCTGTACAGTAGTGAGGGACTGTTCCGTCTGTACAGTAGTGAGGGACTGTTCGGTCTTTACAGTAGTGAGGGAGTGTTCAGTCTGTGCAGTAGTGAGGGAGTGTTCTGTCTGTACAGTAGTGAGGAACTGTTCTGTCTGTGCAGTGTTGAGGGACTGTTCCGTCTGTACAGTAGTGAGGGACTGTTCCATTCTGTACAGTAGTGAGGGAGTGTTCCATCTGTGCAGTAGCGAGGGACTGTTCCATCTGTGCAGTAGTGAGGGACTGTTCCATCTGTGCAGTAGTGGGGGACTGTTCCGTCTGTACATTAGTGAGGGAGTGTTCTCTGTACAGTAGTGAGGGAGTGTTCTGTCTGTGCAGTAGTGAGGGAGTGTTCTGTCTGTGCAGTGTTGAGGGACTGTTCCGTCTGTACAGTAGTGAGGGACTGTTCCGTCTGTACAGTAGTGAGGGACTGTTCTGTCTGTGCAGTAGTGAGGGACTGTTCGGTCTTTACAGTAGTGAAGGACTGTTCTGTCTGTACAGTAGTGAGGGAGTGGTCTGTCAGTGTAGTAGTGAGGGAGTGTTCTGTCTGTACAGTAGTGAGGGACTGTTCGGTCTTTACAGTAGTGAAGGACTGTTCGGTCTTTACAGTGTTGAGGGACTGTTCCGTCTGTACAGTAGTGAGGGACTGTTCCGTCTGTACAGTAGTGAGGGACTGTTCAGTCTGTACAGTAGTGAGGGAGAGTTCAGTCTGTGCAGTAGCGAGGGACTGTTCCGTCTGTGCAGTAGTGAGGGACTGTTCCGTCTGTACAGTAGCGAGGGAGTGTTCTCTGTACAGTAGTGAGGGACTGTTCAGTCTGTGCAGTAGCGAGGGACTGTTCCATCTGTGCAGTAGTGAGGGACTGTTCCGTCTGTACAGTAGTGAGGGAGTGTTCTGTCTGTGCAGTAGTGAGGGAGTGTTCTATCTGTACAGTAGTGAGGAACTGTTCTGTCTGTGCAGTGTTGAGGGACTGTTCCGTCTGTACAGTAGTGAGGGACTGTTCCATTCTGTACAGAAGTGGGGGACTGTTCTGTCTGTGCAGTAGTGAGGGACTGTTCCGTCTGTACAGCAGCGAGGGACTGTTCCATCTGTGCAGTAGCGAGGGACTGTTCCGTCTGTACAGTAGTGAGGGACTGTTCCGTCTGTACAGTAGTGAGGAACTGCTCAGTCTGTGCAGTAGTGAGGGACTGTTCCGTCTGTACAGTAGTGAGGGAGTGTTCAGTCTGTGCAGTAGCGAGGGACTGTTCCGTCTGTGCAGTAGTGAGGGACTGTTCCGTCTGTACAGTAGTGAGGGAGTGTTCAGTCTGTGCAGTAGCGAGGGACTGTTCCGTCTGTGCAGTAGCGAGGGACTGTTCCGTCTGTACAGTAGCGAGGGAGTGTTCAGTCTGTACAGTAGCGAGGGACTGTTCCGTCTGTACAGTAGTGAGGGACTGTTCCGTCTGTACAGTAGTGAGGGACTGTTCTGTCTGTACAGTACTGAGGGACTGTTCGGTCTTTACAGTAGTGAGGGAGTGTTCAGTCTGTGCAGTAGTGAGGGAGTGTTCTGTCTGTACAGTAGTGAGGAACTGTTCTGTCTGTGCAGTGTTGAGGGACTGTTCCGTCTGTACAGTAGTGAGGGACTGTTCCATTCTGTACAGAAGTGGGGGTCTGTTCTGTCTGTGCAGTAGTGAGGGACTGTTCTGTCTGTACAGCAGCGAGGGACTGTTCCATCTGTGCAGTAGTGAGGGACTGTTCCATCTGTGCAGTAGTGGGGGACTGTTCCGTCTGTACATTAGTGAGGGAGTGTTCTCTGTACAGTAGTGAGGGAGTGTTCTGTCTGTGCAGTAGTGAGGGAGTGTTCAGTCTGTACAGTAGCGAGGGACTGTTCCATCTGTGCAGTAGCGAGGGACTGTTCCGTCCGTACAGTAGTGAGGGAGTGTTCAGTCTGTACAGTAGCGAGGGACTGTTCCGTCTGTACAGTAGTGAGGGAGTGTTCCGTCTGTACAGTAGTGAGTGACTGTTCCATTCTGTACAGAAGTGAGGGACTGTTCAGTCTGTGCAGTAGCGAGGGAGTGTTCCATCTGTGCAGTAGTGAGGGACTGTTCCGTCTGTACATTAGTGAGGGAGTGTTCTCTGTACAGTAGTGAGGGAGTGTTCTCTGTACAGTAGTGAGGGAGTGTTCTGTCTGTGCAGTAGTGAGGGAGTGTTCTGTCTGTGCAGTGTTGAGGGACTGTTCCGTCTGTACAGTAGTGAGGGACTGTTCCGTCTGTACAGTAGTGAGGGACTGTTCCGTGTGTACAGTAGTGAGGAACTGTTCCGTCTGTACAGTAGTGAGGGACTGCTCAGTCAGTGCAGTAGTGAGGGACTGTTCCGTCTGTACAGCAGTGAGGGACTGTTCCGTCTGTACAGTAGTGAGGGACTGTTCTGTCTGTACAGTGTTGAGGGACTGTTCCGTCTGTACAGCAGCGAGGGACTGTTCCGTCTGTACAGTAGTGAGGGAGTGTTCAGTCTGTACAGTAGCGAGGGACTGTTCCGTCTGTGCAGTAGCGAGGGACTGTTCCGTCTGTACAGTAGTGAGGGACTGTTCCGTCTGTACAGTAGTGAGGGAGTGTTCTGTCTGTGCAGTAGTGAGGGAGTGTTCTATCTGTACAGTAGTGAGGGACTGTTCTGTCTGTACAGTGTTGAGGGACTGTTCCGTCTGTACAGCAGCGAGGGACTGTTCCATCTGTGCAGTAGCGAGGGACTGTTCCGTCTGTACAGTAGTGAGGGACTGTTCCGTCTGTACAGTAGTGAGGGAGTGTTCAGTCTGTACAGTAGCGAGGGACTGTTCCGTCTGTACAGTAGTGAGGGACTGTTCCGTCTGTACAGTAGTGAGGGAGTGTTCAGTCTGTGCAATAGCGAGGGACTGTTCCGTCTGTGCAGTAGTGAGGGACTGTTCCGTCTGTACAGTAGTGAGGGAGTGTTCAGTCTGTGCAGTAGCGAGGGACTGTTCCGTCTGTGCAGTAGTGAGGGACTGTTCCGTCTGTACAGAAGTGAGGGACTGTTCAGTCTGTACAGTAGCGAGGGAGTGTTCTCTGTACAGTAGTGAGGGACTGTTCTGTCTGTACAGTAGTGAGGGAGTGTTCTCTGTACAGTAGTGAGGGACTGTTCTGTCTGTACAGTAGCGAGGGAGTGTTCTCTGTACAGTAGTGAGGGACTGTTCAGTCTGTGCAGTAGCGAGGGACTGTTCCATCTGTGCATTAGTGAGGGAGTGTTCTCTGTACAGTAGTGAGGGACTGTTCTGTCTGTACAGTAGTGAGGGAGTGTTCTCTGTACAGTAGTGTGGGACTGTTCCGTCTGTACAGTAGCGAGGGAGTGTTCTCTGTACAGTAGTGAGGGACTGTTCAGTCTGTGCAGTAGCGAGGGACTGTTCCATCTGTGCATTAGTGAGGGAGTGTTCTCTGTACAGTAGTGAGGAACTGTTCCGTCTGTACAGTAGTGAGGGACTGTTCTGTCTGTACAGTAGTGAGGGACTGTTCCGTCTGTACAGTAGTGAGGGACTGTTCGGTCTTTACAGTAGTGAGGGAGTGTTCAGTCTGTGCAGTAGTGAGGGAGTGTTCTGTCTGTACAGTAGTGAGGAACTGTTCTGTCTGTGCAGTGTTGAGGGACTGTTCCGTCTGTACAGTAGTGAGGGACTGTTCCATTCTGTACAGTAGTGAGGGAGTGTTCCATCTGTGCAGTAGCGAGGGACTGTTCCATCTGTGCAGTAGTGAGGGACTGTTCCATCTGTGCAGTAGTGGGGGACTGTTCCGTCTGTACATTAGTGAGGGAGTGTTCTCTGTACAGTAGTGAGGGAGTGTTCTGTCTGTGCAGTAGTGAGGGAGTGTTCTGTCTGTGCAGTGTTGAGGGACTGTTCCGTCTGTACAGTAGTGAGGGACTGTTCCGTCTGTACAGTAGTGAGGGACTGTTCTGTCTGTGCAGTAGTGAGGGACTGTTCGGTCTTTACAGTAGTGAAGGACTGTTCTGTCTGTACAGTAGTGAGGGAGTGGTCTGTCAGTGTAGTAGTGAGGGAGTGTTCTGTCTGTACAGTAGTGAGGGACTGTTCGGTCTTTACAGTAGTGAAGGACTGTTCGGTCTTTACAGTGTTGAGGGACTGTTCCGTCTGTACAGTAGTGAGGGACTGTTCCGTCTGTACAGTAGTGAGGGACTGTTCCGTCTGTACAGTAGTGAGGGACTGTTCAGTCTGTACAGTAGGGAGGGAGTGTTCAGTCTGTGCAGTAGCGAGGGACTGTTCCGTCTGTGCAGTAGTGAGGGACTGTTCCGTCTGTACAGTAGCGAGGGAGTGTTCTCTGTACAGTAGTGAGGGACTGTTCAGTCTGTGCAGTAGCGAGGGACTGTTCCATCTGTGCAGTAGTGAGGGACTGTTCCGTCTGTACAGTAGTGAGGGAGTGTTCTGTCTGTGCAGTAGTGAGGGAGTGTTCTATCTGTACAGTAGTGAGGAACTGTTCTGTCTGTGCAGTGTTGAGGGACTGTTCCGTCTGTACAGTAGTGAGGGACTGTTCCATTCTGTACAGAAGTGGGGGACTGTTCTGTCTGTGCAGTAGTGAGGGACTGTTCCGTCTGTACAGCAGCGAGGGACTGTTCCATCTGTGCAGTAGCGAGGGACTGTTCCGTCTGTACAGTAGTGAGGGACTGTTCCGTCTGTACAGTAGTGAGGAACTGCTCAGTCTGTGCAGTAGTGAGGGACTGTTCCGTCTGTACAGTAGTGAGGGAGTGTTCAGTCTGTGCAGTAGCGAGGGACTGTTCCGTCTGTGCAGTAGTGAGGGACTGTTCCGTCTGTACAGTAGTGAGGGAGTGTTCAGTCTGTGCAGTAGCGAGGGACTGTTCCGTCTGTGCAGTAGCGAGGGACTGTTCCGTCTGTACAGTAGCGAGGGAGTGTTCAGTCTGTACAGTAGCGAGGGACTGTTCCGTCTGTACAGTAGTGAGGGACTGTTCCGTCTGTACAGTAGTGAGGGACTGTTCTGTCTGTACAGTACTGAGGGACTGTTCGGTCTTTACAGTAGTGAGGGAGTGTTCAGTCTGTGCAGTAGTGAGGGAGTGTTCTGTCTGTACAGTAGTGAGGAACTGTTCTGTCTGTGCAGTGTTGAGGGACTGTTCCGTCTGTACAGTAGTGAGGGACTGTTCCATTCTGTACAGAAGTGGGGGTCTGTTCTGTCTGTGCAGTAGTGAGGGACTGTTCTGTCTGTACAGCAGCGAGGGACTGTTCCATCTGTGCAGTAGTGAGGGACTGTTCCATCTGTGCAGTAGTGGGGGACTGTTCCGTCTGTACATTAGTGAGGGAGTGTTCTCTGTACAGTAGTGAGGGAGTGTTCTGTCTGTGCAGTAGTGAGGGAGTGTTCAGTCTGTACAGTAGCGAGGGACTGTTCCATCTGTGCAGTAGCGAGGGACTGTTCCGTCCGTACAGTAGTGAGGGAGTGTTCAGTCTGTACAGTAGCGAGGGACTGTTCCGTCTGTACAGTAGTGAGGGAGTGTTCCGTCTGTACAGTAGTGAGTGACTGTTCCATTCTGTACAGAAGTGAGGGACTGTTCAGTCTGTGCAGTAGCGAGGGAGTGTTCCATCTGTGCAGTAGTGAGGGACTGTTCCGTCTGTACATTAGTGAGGGAGTGTTCTCTGTACAGTAGTGAGGGAGTGTTCTCTGTACAGTAGTGAGGGAGTGTTCTGTCTGTGCAGTAGTGAGGGAGTGTTCTGTCTGTGCAGTGTTGAGGGACTGTTCCGTCTGTACAGTAGTGAGGGACTGTTCCGTCTGTACAGTAGTGAGGGACTGTTCCGTGTGTACAGTAGTGAGGAACTGTTCCGTCTGTACAGTAGTGAGGGACTGCTCAGTCAGTGCAGTAGTGAGGGACTGTTCCGTCTGTACAGCAGTGAGGGACTGTTCCGTCTGTACAGTAGTGAGGGACTGTTCTGTCTGTACAGTGTTGAGGGACTGTTCCGTCTGTACAGCAGCGAGGGACTGTTCCATCTGTGCAGTAGCGAGGGACTGTTCCGTCTGTACAGTAGTGAGGGAGTGTTCAGTCTGTACAGTAGCGAGGGAGTGTTCAGTTTGTACAGTAGCGAGGGACTGTTCCGTCTGTACAGTAGTGAGGGACTGTTCCGTCTGTACAGTAGTGAGGGAGTGTTCAGTCTGTACAGTAGCGAGGGACTGTTCCGTCTGTGCAGTAGCGAGGGACTGTTCCGTCTGTACAGTAGTGAGGGACTGCTCAGTCTGTGCAGTAGTGAGGGACTGTTCCGTCTGTGCAGTAGTGAGGGACTGTTCCGTCTGTACAGTAGTGAGGGACTGTTCCGTCTGTACACTAGTGAGGGACTGTTCCGTCTGTGCAGTAGTGAGGGACTGTTCCGTCTGTGCAGTAGTGAGGGACTGTTCAGTCTGTGCAGTAGCGAGGGAGTGTTCTGTCTGTACAGTAGTGAGGAACTGTTCTGTCTGTACAGTAGTGAGGGAGTGTTCTCTGTACAGTAGTGAGGGACTGTTCCGTCTGTACAGTAGCGAGGGAGTGTTCTCTGTACAGTAGTGAGGGACTGTTCAGTCTGTGCAGTAGCGAGGGACTGTTCCATCTGTGCAGTAGTGAGTGACTGTTCCGTCTGTACAGTAGTGAGGGAGTGTTCTGTCTGTGCAGTAGTGAGGGAGTGTTCTATCTGTACAGTAGTGAGGAACTGTTCTGTCTGTGCAGTGTTGAGGGACTGTTCCGTCTGTACAGTAGTGAGGGACTGTTCCATTCTGTACAGAAGTGGGGGACTGTTCTGTCTGTGCAGTAGTGAGGGACTGTTCCGTCTGTACAGCAGCGAGGGACTGTTCCATCTGTGCAGTAGCGAGGGACTGTTCCGTCTGTACAGTAGTGAGGGACTGTTCCGTCTGTACAGTAGTGAGGAACTGCTCAGTCTGTGCAGTAGTGAGGGACTGTTCCGTCTGTACAGTAGTGAGGGAGTGTTCAGTCTGTGCAGTAGCGAGGGACTGTTCCGTCTGTGCAGTAGTGAGGGACTGTTCCGTCTGTACAGTAGTGAGGGAGTGTTCAGTCTGTGCAGTAGCGAGGGACTGTTCCGTCTGTGCAGTAGCGAGGGACTGTTCCGTCTGTACAGTAGCGAGGGAGTGTTCAGTCTGTACAGTAGCGAGGGACTGTTCCGTCTGTACAGTAGTGAGGGACTGTTCAGTCTGTACAGCAGCGAGGGACTGTTCCATCTGTGCAGTAGCGAGGGACTGTTCCGTCTGTACAGTAGTGAGGGACTGCTCAGTCTGTGCAGTAGTGAGGGACTGTTCCGTCTGTGCAGTAGTGAGGGACTGTTCCGTCTGTACAGTAGTGAGGGACTGTTCCGTCTGTACACTAGTGAGGGACTGTTCCGTCTGTGCAGTAGTGAGGGACTGTTCCGTCTGTGCAGTAGTGAGGGACTGTTCAGTCTGTGCAGTAGCGAGGGAGTGTTCTGTCTGTACAGTAGTGAGGAACTGTTCTGTCTGTACAGTAGTGAGGGAGTGTTCTCTGTACAGTAGTGAGGGACTGTTCCGTCTGTACAGTAGCGAGGGAGTGTTCTCTGTACAGTAGTGAGGGACTGTTCAGTCTGTGCAGTAGCGAGGGACTGTTCCATCTGTGCAGTAGTGAGGGACTGTTCCGTCTGTACAGTAGTGAGGGAGTGTTCTGTCTGTGCAGTAGTGAGGGAGTGTTCTATCTGTACAGTAGTGAGGAACTGTTCTGTCTGTGCAGTGTTGAGGGACTGTTCCGTCTGTACAGTAGTGAGGGACTGTTCCATTCTGTACAGAAGTGGGGGACTGTTCTGTCTGTGCAGTAGTGAGGGACTGTTCCGTCTGTACAGCAGCGAGGGACTGTTCCATCTGTGCAGTAGCGAGGGACTGTTCCGTCTGTACAGTAGTGAGGGACTGTTCCGTCTGTACAGTAGTGAGGAACTGCTCAGTCTGTGCAGTAGTGAGGGACTGTTCCGTCTGTACAGTAGTGAGGGAGTGTTCAGTCTGTGCAGTAGCGAGGGACTGTTCCGTCTGTGCAGTAGTGAGGGACTGTTCCGTCTGTACAGTAGTGAGGGAGTGTTCAGTCTGTGCAGTAGCGAGGGACTGTTCCGTCTGTGCAGTAGCGAGGGACTGTTCCGTCTGTACAGTAGCGAGGGAGTGTTCAGTCTGTACAGTAGTGAGGGACTGTTCCGTCTGTACAGTAGTGAGGGACTGTTCCGTCTGTACAGTAGTGAGGGACTGTTCTGTCTGTACAGTACTGAGGGACTGTTCGGTCTTTACAGTAGTGAGGGAGTGTTCAGTCTGTGCAGTAGTGAGGGAGTGTTCTGTCTGTACAGTAGTGAGGAACTGTTCTGTCTGTGCAGTGTTGAGGGACTGTTCCGTCTGTACAGTAGTGAGGGATTGTTCCATTCTGTACAGAAGTGGGGGTCTGTTCTGTCTGTGCAGTAGTGAGGGACTGTTCTGTCTGTACAGCAGCGAGGGACTGTTCCATCTGTGCAGTAGCGAGGGACTGTTCCGTCTGTACAGTAGTGAGGGACTGTTCCGTCTGTACAGTAGTGAGGGACTGCTCAGTCTGTGCAGTAGTGAGGGACTGTTCCGTCTGTACAGTAGTGAGGGACTGTTCCGTCTGTACAGTAGTGAGGGAGTGTTCTGTCTGTGCAGTAGTGAGGGAGTGTTCTATCTGTACAGTAGTGAGGGACTGTTCTGTCTGTACAGTGTTGAGGGACTGTTCCGTCTGTACAGCAGCGAGGTACTGTTCCATCTGTGCAGTAGCGAGGGACTGTTCCGTCTGTACAGTAGTGAGGGACTGTTCCGTCTGTACAGTAGTGAGGGAGTGTTCAGTCTGTACAGTAGCGAGGGACTGTTCCGTCTGTACAGTAGTGAGGGACTGTTCCGTCTGTACAGTAGTGAGGGAGTGTTCAGTCTGTGCAATAGCGAGGGACTGTTCCGTCTGTGCAGTAGTGAGGGACTGTTCCGTCTGTACAGTAGTGAGGGAGTGTTCAGTCTGTGCAGTAGCGAGGGACTGTTCCGTCTGTGCAGTAGTGAGGGACTGTTCCGTCTGTACAGAAGTGAGGGACTGTTCAGTCTGTACAGTAGCGAGGGAGTGTTCTCTGTACAGTAGTGAGGGACTGTTCTGTCTGTACAGTAGTGAGGGAGTGTTCTCTGTACAGTAGTGAGGGACTGTTCTGTCTGTACAGTAGCGAGGGAGTGTTCTCTGTACAGTAGTGAGGGACTGTTCAGTCTGTGCAGTAGCGAGGGACTGTTCCATCTGTGCATTAGTGAGGGAGTGTTCTCTGTACAGTAGTGAGGGACTGTTCTGTCTGTACAGTAGTGAGGGAGTGTTCTCTGTACAGTAGTGTGGGACTGTTCCGTCTGTACAGTAGCGAGGGAGTGTTCTCTGTACAGTAGTGAGGGACTGTTCAGTCTGTGCAGTAGCGAGGGACTGTTCCATCTGTGCATTAGTGAGGGAGTGTTCTCTGTACAGTAGTGAGGAACTGTTCCGTCTGTACAGTAGTGAGGGACTGTTCTGTCTGTACAGTAGTGAGGGACTGTTCCGTCTGTACAGTAGTGAGGGACTGTTCGGTCTTTACAGTAGTGAGGGAGTGTTCAGTCTGTGCAGTAGTGAGGGAGTGTTCTGTCTGTACAGTAGTGAGGAACTGTTCTGTCTGTGCAGTGTTGAGGGACTGTTCCGTCTGTACAGTAGTGAGGGACTGTTCCATTCTGTACAGTAGTGAGGGAGTGTTCCATCTGTGCAGTAGCGAGGGACTGTTCCATCTGTGCAGTAGTGAGGGACTGTTCCATCTGTGCAGTAGTGGGGGACTGTTCCGTCTGTACATTAGTGAGGGAGTGTTCTCTGTACAGTAGTGAGGGAGTGTTCTGTCTGTGCAGTAGTGAGGGAGTGTTCTGTCTGTGCAGTGTTGAGGGACTGTTCCGTCTGTACAGTAGTGAGGGACTGTTCTGTCTGTGCAGTAGTGAGGGACTGTTCGGTCTTTACAGTAGTGAAGGACTGTTCTGTCTGTACAGTAGTGAGGGAGTGGTCTGTCTGTGCAGTAGTGAGGGAGTGTTCTGTCTGTACAGTAGTGAGGGACTGTTCGGTCTTTACAGTAGTGAAGGACTGTTCGGTCTTTACAGTGTTGAGGGACTGTTCCGTCTGTACAGTAGTGAGGGACTGTTCCGTCTGTACAGTAGTGAGGGACTGTTCCGTCTGTACAGTAGTGAGGGACTGTTCAGTCTGTACAGTAGTGAGGGAGTGTTCAGTCTGTGCACTAGCGAGGGACTGTTCCGTCTGTGCAGTAGTGAGGGACTGTTCCGTCTGTACAGTAGTGAGGGAGTGTTCAATCTGTGCAGTAGCGAGGGACTGTTCCGTCTGTGCAGTAGCGAGGGACTGTTCCGTCTGTGCAGTAGCGAGGGACTGTTCCGTCTGTACAGTAGTGAGGGACTGTTCCATCTGTACAGTAGCGAGGGACTGTTCCGTCTGTACAGTAGTGAGGGAGTGTTCAGTCTGTACAGTAGTGAGGGACTGTTCCGTCTGTACAGTAGTGAGGGACTGTTCCGTCTGTACAGTAGTGAGGGACTGTTCGGTCTTTACAGTAGTGAGGGAGTGTTCAGTCTGTGCAGTAGTGAGGGAGTGTTCTGTCTGTACAGTAGTGAGGAACTGTTCTGTCTGTACAGTGTTGAGGGACTGTTCCGTCTGTACAGCAGCGAGGGACTGTTCCGTCTGTGCAGTAGCAAGGGACTGTTCCGTCTGTACAGTAGTGAGGGAGTGTTCAGTCTGTGCAGTAGCGAGGGACTGTTCCGTCTGTACAGTAGTGAGGGACTGTTCCGTCTGTACAGTAGTGAGGGAGTGTTCCGTCTGTACAGTAGTGAGGGAGTGTTCAGTCTGTACAGTAGTGAGGGAGTGTTCAGTCTGTACAGTAGTGAGGGACTGTTCAGTCTGTGCAGTAGCGAGGGACTGTTCCATCTGTACAGTAGTGAGGAACTGTTCTGTCTGTGCAGTAGTGAGGGACTGTTCCGTCTGTACAGTAGTGAGGGACTGTTCCGTCTGTACAGTAGGGAGGGACTGTTCCGTCTGTACAGTAGCGAGGGAGTGTTCAGTCTGTACAGTAGCGAGGGACTGTTCCATCTGTGCAGTAGTGAGGGACTGTTCCGTCTGTACAGTAGTGAGGGAGTGTTCAGTCTGTACAGTAGTGAGGGACTGTTCCGTCTGTACAGTAGTGAGGGAGTGTTCTCTGTACAGTAGTGAGGGAGTGTTCTCTGTACAGTAGTGAGGGAGTGTTCTGTCTGTGCAGTAGTGAGGGACTGTTCCGTCTGTACAGTAGTGAGGGAGTGTTCTGTCTGTGCAGTGTTGAGGGACTGTTCTGTCTGTGCAGTAGTGAGGGAGTGTTCCGTCTGTACAGTAGTGAGGGAGTGTTCTCTGTACAGTAGTGAGGGAGTGTTGTGTCTGTGCAGTAGTGAGGGACTGTTCCGTCTGTACAGTAGTGAGGGAGTGTTCTGTCTGTGCAGTGTTGAGGGACTGTTCTGTCTGTGCAGTAGTGAGGGAGTGTTCCGTCTGTACAGTAGTGAGGGACTGTTCCATTCTGTACAGAAGTGGGGGACTGTTCTGTCTGTGCAGTAGTGAGGGACTGTTCTGTCTGTACAGTAGTGAAGGACTGTTCTGTCTGTACAGTAGTGAGGGACTGTTCCGTCTGTACAGTAGTGGGGGACTGTTACGTCTGTACAGTACTGAGGGACTGTTCCATTCTGTACAGAAGTGGGGGACTGTTCTGTCTGTGCAGTAGTGAGGGACTGTTCTGTCTGTACAGTAGTGAAGGACTGTTCTGTCTGTACAGTAGTGAGGGACTGTTCTGTCTGTACAGTAGTGGGGGACTGTTACGTCTGTACAGTACTGAGGGACTGTTCCGTCTATGCAGTACTGAGGGACTGTTCCGTCTATGCAGTACTGAGGGACTGTTCCGTCTGTACAGTAGTGAGGAACTGTTCTGTCTGTGCAGTAGTGAGGGACTGTTCGGTCTTTACAGTAGTGAAGGATTGTTCTGTCTGTACAGTAGTGAGGGACTGTTCCGTCTGTACAGTGTTGAGGGACTGTTCCGTCTGTACAGTAGTGAGGGACTGTTCCGTCTGTGCAGTAGTGAGGGACTGTTCCGTCTGTGCAGTGTTGAGGGACTGTTCCGTCTGTACAGTAGTGAGGGACTGTTCCGTCTGTACAGTAGTGAGGGACTGTTCTGTCTGTGCAGTGTTGAGGGACTGTTCCATCTGTGCTCAAATGGGTTCCACATTTCCTGCATTACACTTAGGGACAGAAATGCCAGAAATAGTCAGGAGGTAGACAGCCTGCAGTGTTGGTGAGATCTACAATCCATCACTTGAACAGGGAAAAAGGAAAAAGCAAATTAGTTGTAAGTTTATAGAGGATGGGAAACAACTGGCTAGACAATTAGAATATACACTCAGTGTCCGCTTTATTAGGTACTCCTGTGCACCTGTTCGTTAATGCAAATAGCTAATCAGCCAATCATGTCGCAGCAGTTCAAAGCATAAAAGTATGCAGACATGGTCAAAAGGTCCAGTTTAGACCAAGCATCAGAATGGGGAAGAAATCTAATCTACGTGACCTTGACTGTGGGAAGATTGTTGGTGCTAGACGGGGTGATCTGCGTATCTCAGAAATTGCTGATCTCTTGGGATTTTTACGCATTCTCTAAAGTTCACAGAGAATGGTGTGAAGAACCTAAAAACAAATCTAGTGAGGGGCAGTTCTGTTAATGAGAGAGATCAGCGAAGAATGGCTAGACTGATTCAAGCTGACAAGAAGCCGGGTGCAACTCAAATAACCCCACGCTATAACGGTGGTGTATAGAGGAGCACTTCTGAACAAATTACACATTGAATCTTGAAGTGGATGGGTTGCAGCAGCTGAAGACCACACTGGATTCCAGTCCTGTACATAATCAAGTGAACACTCGCTGTATCTGACAGTATTAACGTTGTCCACGGGATCAGAACTATTTAGTTAATGGATTCATCGGAAAGAAAAAAAAACAAGTCTTTTTGATATGAAGACAAGGAGACGTGTTGAAAACCTGTGAAGCGTAGGTTAGAGCTGATGCTGAGGCTTGAAACCAAAAGGAAAAGGCTGGAAATACCCAGCAAGGCAGACAATGTCTGTGTTAATATTGTAGTTTCATCACCTGCACAAGATTTAGAGAATTTTCATAAAGGAAAAGTGAGTTATTTCAAATAGTTGAATTCAATATTGAGTCCCAAATACTGCTAGACGCCAAGGTAGCTGAGACAGCTGTTCCACGGCTATGTCAGGCTTTGCTAGACCAGCGTAGAAAACTACAGAAAGAGAGATAAGAGTGAGAGCAGGATGGACAATTACAGCAAGAGGCGGTTGGTAGACTAGGATCACTCTGACAGATGAAACAGGAGTGTTCTGCAAAGCAATCACCAAACCTTTGACTATTACAACAAAAGCAATACCTCAAATTGACCTCCTTGCCTTGGTGATATTACAAACTTGTGAAGCCACGATATAACCAATTTCCCTCCTTCTTCCTGCTTGGACCACCAGATTGTTCCCAAATGTCAATCCTGTCATACCAGGACAATGTGCATGTGCATGTTGCCCTCCATGTGCAACAACTGGCTTCTTTCCATTCACATCCATTTTTTAATGTTCATAGTCATAGAACAGAGAAACAGGCTCTTCAACCCACCTAGTCCATGCTGAGTCATTAATCTTCCGAGTCCCATTGTCTTGCACCTGGACCATACCCTCCCATCCATGTACCTACCCAAATTTCTCTTAAATGCTGAAATTGAACCTGCATCCGCCATTTCTGTTGCCAGCTCATTCCACACTCTCACCATCCTTTGCCTGAAGAAGTTTCCCCTCTGTTCCCCTTAAATACTTCACTTTTCACCATTAACCCATGTTCTCTGGTTGTAGCCCCACCAAACCTCAGGGGAAACAGTCTGCTTTCAGTTATTCTATCTATACCCCTCACAATTTTGTATAAGTCTATCAAATATCACCACAATATTCTACATTCTAGGGAATAAAGTCCTTATCTATTCAACTTTTCCCTTTAACTCAGGTCCTCAAGTTCTGGCAACATCATTGTAAATTTTCTCTGCACTCTTTCTATCTTAGTTACTTTGTTCCTGTAGGTAGGTGACCAAAACTGTACACAACACTCCAAATTAACCTCACCAACGTTTTATACAATTTCAACATTACATCCCAACTCCAGTAAACAATACATTGGTTTATAAAGACCAATGTGCCAAAAGCTTTCTTTATCACCCTATCTACCTGTGACACCACTTTTAAGGAATTATGGATCTGTATTCCCACATCCCCAGATCCCTCTGTTCTAGCACACTCCTTAGTGCAAGACCAACCCTGGATGGTGCAAAGCTCACACTTATCTGCACTAAATTTTATCTGTCATTTCTCAGCCTATTTTTCCAGCTGGTCTAGATTCCACTGCAAACTTTGATAATCTTCCTGTCTGTCCACTACATCCCCAGTCTTGGTGTCATCCATAAATTTGCTGATTCAGTTTACCACATTATCACTTAGAACAACACACCTTGCACCGATCCTGTGGCACTCCAGTAGCCACAGGCCTCCAGTCAGAGAGGCAACCATCTACGACCACTCTCTGGCTTATCCAATAAACCCAAGGCCTAGTCCGATTTATTACCTCATCTTGAATGCCAAGCAACTGAACCTTCTTGAGTAACCTCCCATGTGGAACTTTGTTAAGTACCTTGCTAGAATCCATGTAGACAGCACCCACTGCCTTGACTTCAGCAACTTTCCTGGAAAAACCTCAAAAAATCCTATAAGGTTGCTTAGACATTTAGACATAACTTACCACATATGAAGCCATGTTGAATAACCCTAATCAGTACCTGTCTGTTCAAATACTTATATATCCGGCCCCTCAAAGTACCTACGAATAAATTTCCTCTACTGATATTAGGCTCACTGGCCTTTAATTTCCTGGCTTATTCTTACAGTCTGACTTCAAGAACAGAAAAGCATTAGCTATCCACCAATCCTCTGGCACCTCATCCGTGGCTAAAGATGTTTTAAATATCTCTGCTAGGACCACTGCAATTTCTGCATTAACCTCCTACAGGGTCCAAGGGAACCCTTTGTCAGGCCATGGGAATTTATCCACCCTAATTTGCCTCAAGACAGCAAACACCTCCTCTGTTGTAATATGTCCATGACCTCACTGCTGCTTTGCCTCACTTCCATAGACTCTGTGTCCATCTCCTGAGTAAATACGGATGCAAAAAATCCATTAAAAACTACTCCCATCTCTTTTGGCTCCATGGATAGATTACCACCCTATCTTCCAAAGGGCCAATTTTGTCCCTTGCAATCCTTTTGCTCTTAACATATCTGTAGAATCCCTTAGGGTTCTCCTTCACCTTGTCTGCAAGAACAACCTCATGCCTTCTTTCAGCCCTTCTTAAGTGTTCTCTTGCATTTCTCATAATTCTCAAGTGCTTAATTTGTTCCTTCCTGCCTATACCTGCTATGCACCTTCTTCTTTTTCTTAACCTGGTCCTCAATATCTCTTGAAAACCAAGGTTCCCTAAATCTGCTATCTGTTATCTGATAGGAAGATACAAACTCGTTATTATCAAAATTTCACTTCTGAAGGCTTCCCACTTACCAAATATACCATTGCCCGAAAACAACTTCTCCCAATTCACACTTGCCAGATCCTTTCTGATACTATCAAAATTGGTCTTTCTCCAGTTTAGAATCTCAACACAAGGATCAAACCTATCCACTTATGTAATTACCTTGAACCTAATGGCATTATGATCATCAGATGCAAAGTATTCCCCCTACACAAACGTCTGTCACTTGCCCTGTCTCATTCCCTAATTGGAGGTCAATTCTCTCTAGTTGGGACCTCTATGTACTGATTAAGGAAATATTCCTGAGCACATTTGACAAACTCTTTCTGATCCAGCCCTTTTACAGTATAGGAGTATCAGTCAATGTATGGAAAGTTAAAATCCCCTACAATCACAACCTTATGTCTCTTGCAACAGTCTGCAATCTCTCTACATCCCGCAAACTGTTGGGTGGTCTATAATATAATCCAATTAACGTGGTCATATCTTTCTTATTCCTCAGTTCTACCCATAAAATCTCACTAGATGAGCTCTCCAGTTTGTCCTGACTAGGCACTGCCATCACATTTTCCCTGACTAGCAATACTACCCTTCCCCCTTTGATCCCGCCTGCTCTATCAGGTTTAAAGCAAGAAACCCTGGAACTCTGAGCTTCCAGTCCTGCCCCTCCTTCAACCAAGTCTTACTAATGGCTACATAATCAAAATTCCATGTGCTTTGAAATAAACGCCGCTCAGAACATTAGACCCACCATACTCAAACCTTTTGATTCCTGACTCTGGATGCAGGCTAAACAACATTTTCTCCACAACCACTCCACTATCTGTTCTGGCACTCTGGTTCCCATCCCCCTGCAATTCTAGTTTAAACACACACCCCAAACAGTGCAGCACTAGCAAACCATCTGTAATAGATATTTGTTCAATCTCATGTTTGCTAAGCTTCCTATCTAAACAAAAGCAGCTGCTTTTTTAAGATCAAAAACAGATGTAAGTAAACTTCCAACTAACAGTTTGTTTAACTTCTAGTTGTAAATGGAAGTCAGTCTTCAGTTCTTGAAATATAAATGGAAAGCAGCTTGAATAGACTCTGTATTTTGAAGTCATTACACCTGCTTTATTATTGCTCGACAGCAGAGAATAAGACAACAGGTTGTTTCAAACAGACAAGCTGGCTCTTAAGTTGCTTAGTTCAAGGCAGTTTGCAGAAGCAGATGAATAATATAATTTAGCATATTAATAACTGATGTGGAAAAGTTTTATGCACTCAAAAGTTAGCTCTACAACATTACTGATCTACATCTCTGAAAATGCTTTTAAACTATTTGTGTTCAAAGGATATCTGAGGAAATATCACATGCTTGTGAAGTCACTCAAGTGGGAGAAATTGGTTATAAATTTACTCGGGAGAAGGCGCTTGGAAAGCTGAAAGGTTTGAAGATACAGTGGATAAGTCATCTGGAACAGGTGGTCTATACTCCAGCGTTTGGAACGAAGTGGTTGAAGAGATTGTAGAGGCATTAGTAATGACTCTTCAAGAGTCACTAGATTCAGGAATCATTCTGGAAGACTGGAAAATTGCAAATGTCACTCCACTCTTCAAGAAGGGAGGCAGCCAAAAATAAGGAAATTATAGGTTACCTTAGAGGTAGGGAAGCTATTGGAGTAAATAATTAAGGATGAACTTTCAGGGTACTTGGAGTTACATGATAAAATTAGGCCAAAGTCAACATGATTTCCTTCAGGGAAAATCTTGTTTGACAAATCTATTGGAATTCTTTGAGGAAGTAGCAGGCAGAATAGACAAAGGAGATCAGTGGATGTTGTGTACTTGGATTTTCAGAAGGCCTCTGACAAAGTGACGTATATGAGGCTGCTTAACAAGATAAGAGCCCATGGTGTTATTGAAAATAGACAATAGGTGCAGGAGTAGGCCATTTGGCCCTTCGAGCCAGCACCGCCATTCACTGTGATCATGGCTGATCATCCACAATCAGTATCCAGCTCCTGCCTTATCCTCATAACCTTTGATTCCGCTATCTTTAAGAGCTCTATCCATCTCTTTCTTGAAAGCATCCAGAGACTTGGCCTCCACTGCCTTTTGGGGCAGAGCATTCCACATACCCGCCACTCTCTGGGTGAAAAAGTTTTTCCTCAACTCCGTTCTAAATGGCCTACCCCTTATTCTTAAACTGTGGCCTCTGGTTCTGGACTCCCCCAACATCGGGAACATGTTTCCTGCCTCTAGCGTGTCCAATCCCTTAATAATCTTATTTGTTTCAATCAGATCCCCTCTCATCCTTCTAAATTCCTGTGTATACAAGCCCAGTTGCTCCAATCTTTCAACAGAGGTTGGTTTGGGACCACTTCTTTTTACGTTATATGTCTATGATTTGGATGATGGAATTGATGGCTTTGTGGCCACGTTATGGATGATACAAGGATAGGTGGAGAGGCAGGTAGTGTTGAGGAAGCAGGGGGGCTATAGAAGGGCACAGACAGATCAGGAGAATGGGTAAAGAAGTGGCAGATGGAATATAGTGCAGGGGAATGTATGGTCTGCACTTTGGAAGAAGGAATAAAAGCATAAACTATTTTCTAAATGGGCAGAAAATTTAAAAATCCAAGGTGCAAAGGGGCTTGGGAGTCTTCTGGAAGGATCCCTAAAGGTTAATTTACAGGTTGAGTGTGCGGTGAGGAAGGCAAATGCAATAGAAGCATTCATTTCAAGAGGACAACACTATAAAAACAAGGATGTAATACTAAGGCTTTATAAGGCACTGATGAGGCCTCACTTGGAGTTCAGTGAGCAGTTTTGGACCCCTTATATAAGAAGGGATGTGCTGCCATCAGATGGGATTCAAAGGAGGTTCACCACAATGATTCCAAAAATGTAAGGTTCATCATATGATGAATGTTTGATGACTCTAGGCCTGTACTAACTGGAATTTAGAAGAATGGGTGTGGGGGGGGTGGGGCAAATCTCATTGAAACCTATTGAATGATGAAATGCCTGGATAGAGAGAATGTGGAGAGGATGTGTCCTATAGTGGTGTGTCTAGGATAAGAGGGTGCAGCCTCAAAATAGAGGGACGTCCATTTAGTTTAGAGATGAGGAGGAATTCCTTTAGACCTATTGGCCAGAAAGAGCGACAGTCTACAAATCAGTGAATTCGAATGAATCAAGGACAGTGGAAGCAGATAGGCAGCTTAATTGTCTTTGTTGTTGCTGCGTGCTTGGGGATGGAGGCAGCCATTTTGTGAAGACACTCTATTCTCCATTTTGTGAACTTGACATGCTTGGCTTGATCAATGTTTTAAAGAAGACACAATGATACTTCAGGTAATCTGCTGGATTGGAGATCATTTCCAAATAAGGAGTTATTTGTGGGATGTTCTTTGGCTGGATATAACATGCAGGATAATGAGTGTTGGAGTTGGTGCTTGCCTGGAGTGTTCGAGTTCATTGCTGATTGAGAACAAAGAGCCTTAAATTATCAACTATCATTTGATGGGAAGAGGGCAGTAAATCCAGTAAGACACTGAAACTCACGATACACATGTGCCACCGCCATTTATCAACTGGACCCAGATGGAATATCTGACCGTGCGTTCAGAGTCTGTGCAGGGCAGTTGGCCAGGTTCTTCACAAACATTTTCAATCTGTCCCTGGCACAGGCAGTTGTCCCCACAAGCTTCAAGGTCGTCACCATCATGTCAGTGCCAAAGCATTCCACTGCCATGGGCCTGAATGACTTCCTCCCAGTTGCACTCACGCCCATCATTGCAAAGTGCTTTGTGATTCTATCACATCTGAAAAATCCTGTCTGCCCACTAGCCTGGACCCCCATCAATTTGCCTATCGCACCAACAGGTCAACAGAGGACGCCATCTCCACGGCACTTCACTCTGCCCTGACCCACCTGGACAGCCCCAACTCTTACGTCAGAATGCTGTTCATTGACTTTAGTTCGGCATTCAATACTGTGATCCCCTCCAAGCTGATCGCCAAACTTCACCAGCTTGGTATCAGCTCATCCCTCTGCAATTGGACCTTGGACTTTCTAACTAACAGACCCCAATCAGTTAAGTTAGACAACCTCTTCTCTTCCATTCTCACCCTGAACACTGGCGTGCCACAAGGCTGTGTGCTGAGCCCTCTTCTGTACTCCCTTTTCACCTATGACTGCGTTCCTGTACATGGCTCTAACTCCATAATCAAGTTCGCAGATGACACCACAGTGGTTGGCCTGATCAGAGGAGATGACGAGTTGGCCTACAGGGACGAGGTCCAGCACCTGGCCGCGTGGTGTGCCGATAACAACCTGGCCCTTAACACCCACATCTAAATCAACGGAGCTGTAGTGGAGCGTGTATCAAGCTTCAAATTCCTTGGTGTCCACATTTCCGATTATCTCACCTGGTCCCTGAACTCCTCCATCCTGATCAAAAAGGCGCAACAGTGGCTTTATTTCCTACAGAGCATCAAGAAAGCTCACCTGTCCCAGGATACTGACAGACTTTTACCGCTGTACCATTGAGAGCATACTCACCAACTGCATCTCAGTGTGGTATGGCAATTGTCCCGTATGGGACCGCAAAGCACTCCAGCGGGTGGTGAAAACTGCCCAGCAGATTATCGGCACCTAATTGCCCACCATTGAGAACATCTACCATAAACGCTGCCTTGGCAGGGCGAAAAGCATTATCAAGGATGCATCTCACCCTAACCATGGACTTTTTACTCTCCTCCCATCCAGTAGGCGCTACAGGAGCCTCTGCTCCTACATTAGCAAGCTCAGGAAGAGCTTCTTCCCTGAGTTGTGACCCTGCTGAACCTCTCATCACAACGCTAAGCAGTATTGCACCCATATTGGACTATTTCAGTACTTTTACATTTGTATGCTGTAGCACTTACTTTTTATTTGCAGTTATTTTGTAAATAATACTATTCTTTTGCACTTCTGGTCAGATACTAATTGCATTTCATTGGCTTTGTACCTGTACTCGGCACAATGACAATGAAGTTGAATCTAATCTAATCTAATCTAAATAAATGGATGCTGGCTTGGAGCAGAGCCAATAACAAGGTGTTAGAGGTCAGAAACATGACTTGTGGCCAAAGACACTGGAATGCAATATTTGAATTGATGAGGAATGGATATAAAAGTGGATGGTTAGTGTGTGCTGGCAGCAGTAATTCTAAGAACGACCATTGCAGATACAAGCCTGAGCAACCCTGCGTGAAACACGTGGTGAGTAAATCAGGAATATGAGGAATGCCTGGCCAGTGTAGATTCCTTTGCCCGAATAATACCTTTTTATTCTTTGACTATTCAAGAGAGTCAGGGATACTTAGCGGGTGTGCACACAAGATATTTAGTGTATGAATTCATGCACTTGTTAGTTTAAATAATAAAGGCACTTGTCGGTAAATACAGATCTCTCTGTGCCTCACTAATCATTGTTATAAGAGGTAATTATTGCAGCAGACCATAAGACATAGGAGCTCAATTAGGCCATTCAGCCCATCAAGTCTGCTCCACCATTTCATCATGGCTAATCCATTTCCCTCGCAACCGCATTCTCCTGCCTTCTCCCCGTAACCTTTCACACCCTGATCAATCAAGAACCTATTAAACTCCACCTTAAATATATACCTGATCAGCTGGCCTCCACAGCTGCCCGTGACAATGAATTACACAGATTCACCACCCTCTGGCTAAAGAGGGTACAGAGGGGGTGGGGCGGCTCTGTCGGTAAAAAAATGAAATCAAATCCTTAGAAAGAGGCGACAATAGTTCAGAAGATGTAAGATCATTGTGGTTAGAGTTAAAGAATAGCAAGACTAAAAAGACCCTAATGGGAGTTATACACAGGCTTCTGAACAGTAGCCTGAATGTGGGGTACAAATTACAATGGGAGATAGAAAAGGCATGTCAAAAGGGCAATATTACAATAGTCATGGGGAATTCAATATGCAGATAGATTGGAAAAATCAGGTTGGTGCTGATTTTGGATACCAAGAGAATTTGTAGAATACCGTTGAGATGGCTTTTTAGAGCAGCTTGTGGTTGAGCCCACTGTAGATCACCTATTCTGGACTGCATGTTGTGTATTGAATGAGATTTGATTAAGGAACTTAAGGTAATGGAACCCTTAGGAGACAGTAATCATAATATGATATAATTCACCCTGCAGTTTGAGAGGGAGATGCATAATTCAGACATATGAGTATTATAGTGGAGTAAGTGGAATTACAGAGGCATGAGAGTGGGGTGTGACAAAGCTGATTGGGAGGGGACACTAGCAGGGATGACGGCAGAACAGCAAGAGACATGAGAGTGAAGCATGACAAAGTTGATTGGAAGGGGACACTAGCAGGGATGATGGCAAAACGGCAATGGCTGGTGTTTCTGGGGGAAATTTGGCAGGTGCAGGAAAGATACATCCTAAAGATGAAGAAGTATTCTAAAGGGAGGATGAGGCAACCTGGGCTGACAAGGGAAGTCAAAAACAGCATAATAGCTAAAGAAAGGACTTACAATATAGCAAAAATTAGTGGGAAGTTAGATGATTGGGAAGACTTTAAAACAACAGAAGGCAACTGAAAAAACCATAAGGACTGAAAAGATGAAATTTGACAGTAAGCTAGTCAAAATGTATTAACTGCCTCCACTCACTTCTTTTAAACACTCTCCCTCTATGCTATCCAACATCTTCTTGGGAACTGTGGCATGCAAAATGTACTGACTGTCCCCACTCGCTGCTTTTAAACTCCCTCACCCTCTATGCAATCTAATGCCTCGTTGGGATCTGTGACGCGCAAAAGTCATTCTAATTTTGTATACATATTCAGTATGGTGATTGCAATGCACATGAGGAATTCTCGTCAAGAAACTTTAATGACCCACAACCTTCCCAAGGATGTCCCAATCATGTGTCAGAACCTGCAAACATCAGTAGTGCCATAGACCCACTGTTACTGAATGGGCAAAGGAACTGTGCTGCCTGAGCAGGATGGCATGTCTATAGGAGTGGGATGAGGGGAGACTGGCAGTTGAAAGCTTAGCGGAATCTGGGTTAGGATTGATGGGGCACCAGGAAGGTAAGTGGCTTGTAGTGGGGTAGGGTTGGTGAGGAGGTTGGGAGGGGTCGTTCAGTTTTCCTGTCTCCATGAAGACTTGCCTAAGGTGGGTATCAGAGGCACACTGAGTCAATGACTAGCTTGGGGGTAGATGAATTTGTAAATTTGCTTCATTAATTGTATTAGGGGATGAAGGAATGTGAGGAAGGATGGAAAGATTGTTGGGGTGATTTATGGGGAGGAGGAATCTGGTGTGAGGTTAGAGGGTTTGAGCACTGGAAGTTAGAGGTCAGTGTCAGAGCAGTAGGGGAGCTTGGCAGAAGATCAGTTGAATCAGGATGTCAGTTGGTGCTAGAGGGGTGGTTCCCCACAAGAAAAACACGAGTCTAGGATATCTTGTGGAACTAGTCCATCAGGTCACCATGAAGACATAATAAGACCACAAAAACATATGACATAGAGCTCATTCAGATCACTGAGTCTGCTCCATCATGGGTTGATTTATTTTCTCTCTCAACCCCCCTTCTCCTGCCATCTCCCCGTAACCTTTGAGGTCCTTACTAATCAAGAACTTTGCTTTAAATTTTCCCCACTACTTGGTTCCACAGTTGTCTCTTGCAGTGAATTCCGCTGATCCACCAGTCTCTGGCTGAAGAAATTCTTCGCCAATGTTTCTAAAGTGTTATTCTTTTATTCTGAGGTTCTGCCCTCTGGTCCTAGATTCTGCCGCTATCGGAAACATTGTCGTTTTGTTCACTCTGTCTAGGCCTTTCTTTCTATGTTCACTAGTTTTCAGTGAGATTCCTTCAGCTCCTCATTCTTCTAAACTCCAGGGAGTACAGGCCAAGAGCCGTCAAATGTTCCTCATAGATTAACCCTTCATTCCTTGAATCATTCTCCTAAACTTCCTCTGGGCCGTCTCCAATGCCAGCCTTTCTTAGATATGGGTCTTAGATACCGTTCACAATATTCAAATATTATCTGACCAATGCCTTATAAAGTCTCAGTATTGCATCCTTGCTTTTATACTCTAGTCCTCTGGAAAGAATGCGAACATTGCATTTTCTTTTCTAACTACCAATTCAACCCGCAAGTTAACCTTTAAGAAGTTTAAGGAATACTGCACTGGGACTCCCAAGTCCCTCTACACCTCCAAATTGTTCAAGAGTTTGCAGTGATAGTTTTCTCTTAGGGAGGCTTGACTTAGTTTTTCTCATAATTAATTGAAAGGATCTAATGAAGGCCTGCAAGTATAACACACTTCAAAATCTGCTCAGGTGAATTTCCTGAGTGACATTAATTAATCTGAAAATGGGCACAATCATGTTTCACTGAACTGTCTATTTTTAACCATGCCGCGCTGAAGTAAACAGCCCTAACACAACCTAAATTCCAAACATTACTTATGAATTGGGTTTTTATGAATTTCATAGTTATTTCAACAACTGTGCTTTTTCAATTCTGGATTTTAGACTATCTCGACTGGAATCACTCTACTGCAGTTGGCTTTGCTGTCAGGTATCAAGTCTCTAAAGTCTTCCAGTGGAGGAGGGAATTAATGTTTAGGGTGATATTGCTTTGTCCTGGATGGCACTGAAGATCTTAATTGTCATAAAACTGCACTCATCCAGGAAAGTGGAGAGTAGTCCATCACTCTCCTGATGCATTAAAATTCAAGATTGTGCAGCCGAATTATTCTGCAGATATTTTTGTTCCTAACTATTTTTATGTTTATCTCACATGGCTAAACCTGAGTTTCCTGCAGAGAACACGTTTTATAGGTTAGAGCATTCATAACTATGTCTACTGTCTTACCAGTGCTGTTTCCCACTGCCAGCACTAAATTAACCTCAAATCTTCCCAAATAGCAGGTATTTTGTGGTTGCCTTTAATTCTTAACATTATCACAAGTGTATAGAGGACTTTCTCCTTATCCACATTAACAAAGCTTGCCCAAAATGCGGGCAAAGCATGCCCATATGCTTTTTATTTGGCTCTCATGAATATTTTAAATTCATAAATATTTTTATTCCGGTATCCTCTCTTCCTCTCGTGAAAAGGGATTATCCTCCACTACCCGCAAAATCCTATCACTATCGAGCTCAGAATCCCACTTTACAACCTCTGCACTGCAATAGCTATACATCTTTCTCCTTAGTTTTTACAAAATTCCCATTACTTTTCCATCACTCATGCTGATTTTCCTCTCCTAATTCAGTAACAATTTAGATGACACAGCTTCAAGGCACACGGCTCTCTGTTAAGAAGACCTTCCCTAGTTTTCACAGCTTCCCAAGCCTGCATGGACATCAATCAGGAAGAGAAATACAACTTCAGTTCAGGCGATGCCATCTTCAGCTTGAGCATTATAGATTTTTATTTAAAGATCAGATTTAAACTTTTCAGAAAAGTTTGCAGTCCCTACCACATCATAAATTCCCCATAAAATAACTTAAGTGTTTAAACTTGGAAGACAATATGCTGGATTGTCATCGTGGTAGTGTAGAAGTTAGTGCAACGCCATTTACAGCTCGGGATATCGGAGTTTGGAATTCAATCCCGGCGAAATCTGTAAGGGGTTTGTACATTCTCTTCATGACCGTGTGGATTTCCTCCCACAGTCCAAAGATATACCAGTTAGTAGGTTAATTGGTCATTGTAAACTGTCCTATGACATGGTTAAGGTTAAAAAGGTGAGTTGCTGGGTGTCGCGGTACGATTTATTGAGCTGGAAGGGCCTGTCCCTCGAAATAATTAAAAATATCTAAGTTTTCACGCTGTAATTTGTAAATCATTCCTTGGTGTAATGTTTAGTTATCCAGGAATCTTTTTTTAAACACAGTTAGGCAGCCTTTTGCTGATTTATGCCAAGCTATTTATTTCTACAGATTGAAGGGAAATTAATCAGTCACAGAGAACATGCTGTTAAATAGTCAAACACATTAATTCTGAATACTTAAATAATTTTCAGTGCACTGCTTGTAACATTTCTATGATTGTCATCACCCGTGAAAGGAAAGATTTTTTTAAAAATTTGAATTAACACAAGCAACAGACTAGGTGTCCAAACGCCAGCATTGCCAGAAGTCTTTGATGCGTTGTCCTTCTCCAGAGGGCATAACAAAAATAGCTTTAGATGATACTGAAAATGTCATAGAAGTGGGACATCTGAATGCAAAATAAATTACACTGAGTTCACAGAAGGATAAAGATCAGATAAAATAAAAGATAGGAATCCTTCAGTGTTTGGCTGCACTAGATGGGTCTCATTCCATCAGCTGATAGTTGTACTCACCCTATCATTGAAGCTCAAAACCCAAGGTGCAGAGGTCAGTACAAGTCTGACAGAGGTACGCATTGTGTTGGGGAACAGTCCCATTGGAACAGGACAGGAGGAGACCATTTAGTCCTTCTGAATCTATGTGCCAATAAAACTAATTATGGGTGTTTTGTATTTCAGTTCTCTTTGGTTGCCTGTTGTTTAGGACCTTAATATCTGTAGCCAAAATAGATTATGTCACAATAAACTTAGCCAATAAAAGAAAAGAGTTTGAATTGTTTTCTGTAAATTTGATGATGAAAAATTTAGATTTCCATTGCCTTTCCCAACAAGACCATAAGACCCTAAGACCACAAGACATATGAACAGGGTTATGCCATTTGGCCCATTGAGTCTGCCCTGCCATTCAATCGTGGCAGATTTATTTTCACTCTCAACCTCATTTTCCTGCATTCTAATCAAGAACCTACCAAACTCCACCATAAATATACATAATGATGACCCTACACTCATCTGTGGCAATGATTTCCACAATTTCAGCACTCTGTGGCTAAAGAAATTCCTCTTCATTTCTGTTCTGAATGGACATCCTTGCACTCAGAGACTGTGCTCTCTGGTCCTAGACACTCTAACTATTGAAAACTTCCTTTCCATCTTTACTCTCTCTAGGCCTTGCCACATTTGATAGATATCAATGAACTACCCCTCATTCTTCTAAACTCCAGTGAGTACAGGCCCAGAGCCATCAAAAACTACTCACACACTAACCCTTTCATTCCTGGGATAATTCTCATAAACCTCCCCTGGACCATCTCCAATGCCAGCACATCCTTCCTTTGATATGGGGTCCAAATCTGTCACAATACTCCAAATGTAGCATGACCAATGTGTTATAAAGCATTACATCCTTACTTTTATATTCTAGTCCTTTTGAAATGAATGCTGACATTGCAGTTGCTTTTCTTATTATCAACTCAACCTGCAGGTTAACCTTCAGGTGATCCTGCACTAAAACCCCCAAGTCCCTTCGCTTCTCTGATTTCTGAATTTGCCCATTCTCCCAATCTATCTAAAACCTTCTGTGGACTCTCTACTTCCTCAACCTGCCTCTCCATCTATCTTTGTCTCATCTGTAAACATGGTCACAGAACTATTAATTCCATCTTCCATCTGAAAAGTAACGGACACAACCTGACCCCCGTGGAACATCACTGGTCACCACAGCCAACCAGAAAATGCCCCCTTTAATGGCACTCTTTTCCTTCTGCCATCAGCCAGTCTAGTGTCTTTCCTGTAATACTGTGGCTTGTAGCTTGTTAAGCAGCCTCATGTGCGGCACCTTATCAAAGGCCTTCTGAAAATCCAGTGAAAAACATCCACTGACTCTCCTTTGTCTATTCTGCCTGTTATTTTTTTCAAAGAGTTCCTACAGATTCGTCAGGAAAGATTTCCCCCTCGACTTTGTCTTATTTTATTGTCAGCCTCCAAGTACACCCAAAATCTCATCTAACACCGGGGATTGGATGTTTTGTCAAGTGGAAGTGTACTATTCAGACCTGCCCTCACAAAGCTGAGGCCATGAGATTGCTTCGACCTGTAGACCAGCATTTGAGCACTGGGTGGGACAGGGGCATTGGGGGGGGGGGGGGGGGTTTCAACAATGACTTGGAATCAGGGGGAGGAGTGGCATTAATGTTTGAATATCAAAGGTGACGCAGATGATTTGGGTGAGGCGTTCTTCCTGGGGATAATGGGACCGGAAACCTATGGTTGTTAGGAGGGATATGGTACCTTGTAAGGGCAGGTGGTTCTGCCCCAAGGGTGTAGGTAGCTCTTCCATTCCAGTACTGCGGAGGACTGTGGTGGGTTGTCCACATTGTCCCAGGAATGGCAAACAATAGGCTCCATTGGATAAACATGATCCATCTTTCCTTGAAGCCTTTCAGAGAAACTCTTAACCTGAAAAGCATCATCGTGTGTGGCGCAAATAGGAAAATACCGACAGAAAATACCGGGCCACATTTTCCAAATGGCATAGAACGACCTGGGAATGATCAGACAATTGAAAAAAAAAGAAGCTGCAGAGGCCGGAAATCTGAAATAAAGAGAGAAGAGGCTGCAAACACTCAGCTATCCGGACAGTATCTGTGGAGAAAGAAACAATTTATATTTCAGGTCATAGTCCTTCGCTCAGAATTCTTACCTGAAACACTAGCTGAAAATCGTCAATAGTGTTTCACTCCATTCGTTTACTTTGTATTTAATCACACAATGCTGAAATTAATTATGTTGCTCTTATGCATGGGCATAAGTTTACGATTTCACTGCAGCTTCCACACAGAGGAAGAGACACTAAGCAAAGGACACCTTAGGTTGGACTTGATTTGGCAGTGCAGTTTAAATATAAAAATGATATTCTAATGTCACCTACTCTTATAATTACGTATAATTAAATTATGCTAATTAAAGATGATGTTTCTGGAACTTCTTTATTTCATAGCAGGTCCAAAGTTGGTTAACAGAAATCATTTTAGACATGCAGTATCACTCTAATTAATCTATTCACATTAATTTTCCCTGAATTTGCATTAGAATATTCCCAGGTCATTTCCAGAGTATATACATTCTGTACAGAGACCTTGTGACAGGTGGTAAAGGTACAGAACCACAGCTTTTATACAAGAATGGTGCTTTGTTTGTGCTGTTGACCTATAGAAGGATTTCGCACATCTGGCATGCCTGTAAAAAGCAGAATAAGCAGAACAAGAAAGTTTCCATGAAATTAAGAATGTTATCAGAGTGAACAGCTGTTACCTCATCACCAGTATTTGCATCAATTCTCAGAAAGAAAGCACATCCTTAACAGTCTATTTCTACCTATTCCTGCAAGTGGAGGTGATGATCCATTTGGGCTGTGTAGTGCAGGCAAGTTTTAACAGCTAGCACTGAGTTCAGTGCTGTCATCAGAGACCATCAAGCCGCCTATTCATCTGGCCAGGATTTAACCGTAAAACCCTCTGGAAACTGAACTGTCAGAAATGTCAGGAATAGGATGTAAAAGCAAAGAGATAATGTTATGTTTCTGCAGAAACATGGATAGAAAACAGTTATTTGGTCTCTATGTAGCAAAAGTACTTGAACACAAAAGAAAATTTTAAAAAGACTTAAAAGAATGTTAAAGGACCCTAAAGCAGTTATCAAGAAAGACTGAATAAGTTGGGGTTTTCTCAAGTAAATAG
Organism: Mobula birostris; assembly: GCF_030028105.1. Classification (NCBI taxonomy): domain Eukaryota; kingdom Metazoa; phylum Chordata; class Chondrichthyes; order Myliobatiformes; family Myliobatidae; genus Mobula; species Mobula birostris. The sequence continues at coordinate 27,828,091 of NC_092373.1, forward strand.
AAAGCTTTGAAGAGCCCCACTGAGATGGTAGATGACACTGGTGCATTTGAGAGGAAGCACACTGAAAAGTTAGAAAACAATGATTATAATGCAAAATGGAACATGAACACTAGCAGAAAAGAACTGGGTGACATGACCAGTTTCTATGGCCTGAATTATACACAACCTGCCCCACCTTGCACAATGTATGCAGTGTAATAAGCTTCAACCTATGCACTTTATTAGGTACAGGATTCTTGTTTATGGTCTTTTGCTGTTGCAACCCATCCACTTCAAGGTTTGTTGTGTTGTATGTTCAGAGTTGTAACGCATGGTTATTTAAGTTACTGTCACCTTTCTGTCAGCTCAAACCAATCTGGCGATTCTCCTCCGACCTCTCTCATTAACAAGGTGCTTTCGCTCACAGAAATGACTTTCACTAGATTTTTTTTTTTCATACCATTCTCTGTAAACTCTAGAGACTTTTGTGTGTGAAAATGCAGAGAGATGAGCAGTTTCTGAGATACTCAAACCACCCTGTCTGGCACCAACAATCATGTCATGGTCAAAGTCACTTAGATCACATTTTAATGTTTGGTCTGAACAACAACTGAACCTCTTGACCACGTCTGCATGATTTTATGAATGGAGTTGCTGCCACATGATTGGCTGGTTAGATATTTGCATTAAAGTGCAGGCGTTTAGGTGTATATAATGAAATAGAATTCAAGCACATTAGATTTATAGCAGCATTCTGTCATTTGGCTCTGTGATATCTTTTTAATCACTTCTACATCTTTTGTCCCCTCCATGCTGATAAATGATAACATTTCAGATGAGGTGGTACAGGCTTAAGTCGCATTGCAAACACACATGGTGAGCAAGGTATGAACGAGATCCCCATGACAACTCAACCATCACAACCACTCCCCAAGGTGTCACTCGTTGTTTCTTAAATTTACAGTCAAGTGTATAGCACCCTTACCATTTGGCTGCTGCCCTAGAAGTATATTTACGCTTTTATTTTATTGAGATACAATGCAGAGTAGGCCAGAACAAGTGGGATCTCCCAGTGGCCACCCATTTTAATTCCACTTCCCATTCCCATTCTAATATGTCCATCCATGGCCTCCTCCACTGTCATGATGAGACCATACTTAGGCTGGAGGAACAACACCTTATATTCCATTTGGGTAGCCTCCAACGTGATGGCATGAGCATTGATTTCTCCAACTTCTGGTAATGCCCCCCTCCTTCTCCATTTCCCATCCCCTTTTCCCTCTCTCACCTTATCTCCTTGCCTGCCATCACCTCCCTCTGGTGCTCCTCCCCACTTTTTCTTTCTTCCATGGCCTTCTGTCCCTTTCACCAATCAACTTCCCGGCTCTTTGCTTCATCACTCCCCCTCCAGGTTTCACCTATCAGCTGGTGTTTCTCTCTCCCCTCCCACGAGCTTTCCAATCTACTCCTCAGCTTTTTTCCTCCAGTCCTACCGAAGGGTTTCAGCCCAAAACGTCAACTGCACTTTTTTTGCACAGATGCAGCCTGACCTGCTGGGTTCCTCCAGCATTTTGTGTGTGTTGCTCGGAGTAGGCCCTTCTGGCCCTTCAAGCTGCACCACCCAGCAACCCCTGACTTAACCCTAGCATAATCAATGGACAATTTACAATCAACAATAACCTACCAATCGGTACATCTTTGGCTTGTGGGGAAAAAAAAAACAGGGCACCCAGATGAAATCCACACAGTCACGGGGAGAACATACAAACTCCTCACAGATGCCAGTGGGAATTGAACCCGAGATGCTGGTACTATAAAGCACTGTGCTGACCACTACACTACTATGGCCCATCCATGTTGCAGGATGAAACACGGCTGGAATTACTGCAGCTGAAAAACCTCCAGCTGATACTGGCAATGTAAACATTTCTGAAGGTATTAGAACACAAAAATGTTAACACTGTGTAAATTTATTTTCTTTAGTGTAAACTATTACTATTTGGAATTTTCATTTTGCTTGAAAACCTTATCTTGCCTGTTTCAGTTGGTGAAGTGAAAACTTAATTCTTTATGAAAAAGCATATTGAATGATTAAGTCACGATAACTGTTTATGAGGGGACATTTGAATAGCAGCATTAAGGAGCTAAATTTCCTTGATGAAAACAGACTTAAAATACGTGACAAGAGTATCACAGCAACAGGACAAGATAAGAGGACAGAAGTATCCAGCCCAGAATCACCCAGGAGAGATTTAGTAAGATGGTAGATGTGAAGTACTAGATGATAGCTCAACCTTCTTGGAAGCACCTGTCTCTGAAGTCAAACAATGTTGGCACAAGCTGGAAATCTGCCAGTCAGATTCTGGATCTGGTGCTTCTGCACAGAAGCAGAGATCAGAATCAAAATCGGGTTTAATATCACCCGCGTATGTCATGAAATTTGTTAACTTTGTAGCAGCAGTACAATGCAATACATGATAAATATAGGAAAAAAATAATTACAGTAAGTATGTGTGTATTTAATAGATAATTAAAATACATAATGTAAAAACAAGAATTTTTTAAAGTAGTGAGGTAGTGTTCATGAGTTCAATGTCCATTCAAAGGTCTGACAGCAGACGGGAAGAAGCTGTTCCTGAATTGTTGAGTGTGTGTCTTCAGGCTTCTGTACATCTTTCCTAATGGTAACAATGAGAAGGGGGCATGTTCTGGGTGGTGGGGGTCCTTAGTGGTGAACGCCACCTTTCTGAGACACCGCTCCTTAAAGATGTCACAAGTCTCAGTAAAATTTTATCCCAAGTTCCTGTCACACAAACCCTACCAGTCAAGTGGAAAGTGACATTGGCAGAGGGCCAGGTAAATACTTCAATGTAAATGAAATGAATCTGTACTGTAAGTGAAATGAATATGTACTGTAAATGAAATGAATTATGTACTGTAAGTGAAAAGAAATATGTATTTTATATCTTAGGCTCCTTATATATCTTATTTTATATCTTATGTGCCATCAGATGTGTTCAATAATTTTGATTTTTTTAAATCTACTGTTTTATTACATTAAAGATCATAATAACAAATTTCAGCTCTTTAGACAGATTACAGGTAATTTGTTAATTGGGATGTGCAACTCTACCCATAAAATAAACAACTCTACAAAAATAATTGGCTATAATCTGATTTCTGAATATCCAAGCATAAAATTAACTTTGAAAAGCTTTCATTCTGTTTAAGCTTCAGGGCAGATAAAGTAAGAGAAAGATTCAAAAGCTACAGAAAATATCAAGATCAGGCTCAAACTCCGAAGAACGCAATTATGTCTGTAGGTTAGTTGTGAATCAAGACTGCGGATACATCAGAGAACCATTTTCAGACCAGGAAGCTATATCATTCTCAGAAACTGGATATGAGAAAGAGAATACTGTGCATATGGATACAAAATCCAAACCTGACGCAGCATCAGAAGCATTGTTATTAAGCAAGACATTGATACCTTGGTCTCAGTGGTTTTAACAACGTATCCCTCAGAAGAACTCACCAGAATTTAATGTTGTTTTTGAGGTCAGACTTTGCTTAAACCACACATTAAAACCCAAAGGTTTTGGCCCATTTTTCTAATACGTTTCACTAGAAATATGAAATTCGGGCGAGGTCAAACTAAATAATGAAAGGAAACAATCAGCAAATAGCACATGGATCAATTTTCTAACCCATGAATATAAAGCCTAAAAAGCCACATATAGACTACCTGAAGTCCCACAGACTCAGTGCTGAGGTAGTTATTGTGATAGTGTCACAACCACAGATTCAGCAGAGCAGTAGATTGGGAATTGTACTTGCGAATATGCACGTGTCAACTAACTATTATTTCATTGTGATAGTATTTAACTCCATACCTGTCATTGTAGTGCTTGCCAAGACTCGGACACAGCACAGCAACGCTTCGCTTTCTGTTTGCATTCAGCCTTGCCTGAGAAATTGGACTGTAGAGACAACTGACTCTGAAGACTAGCAGTATTCGGTTAATATTTAGTTTCTCTTCTCAGCTGCAGTGTAAGCTTCGTTTTCCATTTGAGAGTCTTAGTTAATGGCCCTGCTTGGCCTAACATTTATTGTTTTCTTTTCCCTTTAACACTGTTTGCATTAAAGTCTGTGAACTATCGTCCCGCTTAGTGTCCCTCACTCCGCGCTTGGGCCATATCCGAACCGGGTGACAGATAGTTATTCTCGCTGCATATGCAAGGGAAGAATTGTAATTTTCTCCCTGACTGGAGGAAATCTGACTTACTGGGAATCAAAAGTCCTCTTTTATTATGCCATTGTTTGCTGTTGCTTCCTTGGACAGTTGAGATGCCTTCCCATGTTAGGTATGAACCTTGTGAATGTGTGCAAATCAGATTTAAATTCCATAAAGCACAGAGCGCTCTGAAGCTATTTTAATGGATGTCTGGGCAGAACATCTGCTGTGAATGCACTTCTAGTAAATCCCAGAAGGTGAGAAGCTGGTGGGTTTACAGAAGTGTGAAAATTGTTTCCTTGGGACTGGGAACAACAGCAGTACTTCCCAGAGCCCCAGGGTAAAATCCTGAAGTCATTCTCTATACTTGTAAATACTATCACCTGGACAATGAAGATGCATACATCAGAATGCTCTTCACTGACTACAGCTCAATATTCAACACTATCATTCCCTCAAAACCCATCGCTAAATTCCAAGACCTGGGCCTCAGTATCTCCCGGTGTAACTGGATCCCCAGCGTCCCCCAGTGTAACTGAATCCCCAGCGTCCCCCGGTTTAACTGGATCCTCGGTTTCCCCCAGTATAACTGGATCCTTGGTTTCCCCCGGTGTAACTGGTTCCTCAGCGTCACCCAGTGTAACTGGATCCCCAGTTTCCCCCAGTGTAACTGGATCCCCAGCATCTCCCAGTTTAACTGGATCCTCGGTTTCCCCCGGTATAACTGGATCCTCGGTTTTCCCCGGTATAACTGGATCCCCAGCGTCTCCCAGTGTAACTGGATCCTCGGTTCCCCCCAGTGTAACTGGATCCCCAGTTCCCCCCGGTGTAACTGGATCCCCAATTTCCCCCAGTGTAACTGGATCCCCAGTGTCTCCCAGTGTAACTGGATCCCCAGTTTTCCCCAGTGTAACTGGATCCTCGGCATCTCCCAGTGTAACTGGATCCTCGGCGTCTCCCAGTGTAACTGGATCTCAGTGTCTCCCAGTGTAACTGGATCCTTAGTTTTCTCACTTGCACAGTCAGGGCAGACTGGCAACATCTCCTCCACAATCACTGTCAGCACAGGAACACCACGTGGCTGTGTGCTTAGCCCTGTGCTCTACTCACTTTATCCTCATGGTTGTGGGACTAAGCACAGCTCCCATGCCGTATTTAAGCTTGCTGACGACGCCATTGTTGTTGGCCAAATCAAAGGTGGTGATGAATCGGCATCCAAGAGGGAGATTGAAGATCAAGATGAGTGGTGCCGCAAGAACCACCTCTCACTCAACATCAGCAAAACCAAAGGGCTGGTTACCGACTATAGCAGGAAGAAGCCAGAGGTCCAGAGGTCCATAAGCCAGTCCCCAATTGGGGAACGAGGGTAGGGAGAATCAGTTGCTTCAAATTCCTTGGCATTATTATATCAGAGGATCTGTTCTGAGACCAGCACAGAAACGTCATCACAAGCAAGGTGCCACAGTACCTCTACTTTCTTAGAGGTTTGCGTAGATTTGTCACTTTGACAAACCTCTATATATCGATGTACAGAGGTGACATCATTGCCTGGTATGGAAACACCGATGCCCAGGAATGGAATAGGCTACAGAAAGTGGTGTATGCATCCCAGCCCATCACAGGCAGTGCCCTCCTCACCATTAAGTACATTTACATCGAGCAGTGCCACAAGGAAACAGCATCCATTATCAAGGACACCCACCATCCAGGAAATGCTCTCTTCTCACTACTACCATCAGGCAGAAGATACAGAAGCCTTAGGTCCCACACCACCGGGTTCAGAAACAATTATCACTCGACAACTATCAGGCTCCTGAACAGGTAAGAACAACTTCATTCACCACTACTCTGAACTAATTCTATGACCTACAGACTCACTTTCAAGGACTTGTTACAACTCATGTTCTCAGTATTATTTTTTATTTGCACAGTTTGTCTTCTTTTTCACATTGGTTGTTTGTCAATCTTTGTCTCTTTATGAGTAGTTTTTTTGTAAAACTCCATTATATTTTCTTTTTCCCTGTAAATGCCTGCAAGAAAACGAATCTCAAGGTAGTATTTGGTAACGTACGGTATACGCACTTTGTTAATAAATTTCCTTTGAATTTTGAACAATGAGTGTTGCAATACTTGATGTTTCTGAGAGAAAAGCTCTTTGTGCTCATACTAATTGGGCTTCACCATGAAAAACTTGGCCAAGCCGCTTGCACCAGCACTGGGAGCCCACTGATTAGCTCTCAAAACTCCCCCTACTGACTGAATGTTAGATGAAACATCTCTCAGTGATCTATACAAACTTTCTAAATAGCACTCGTTGCATACATTCTAAATAGCCACACGTGATAGTTTTACTTTCTTCCCATAATCACTCAAATAACATCACCTTGGTAATTGGATCTCAGCATTCACCACATGCATTATTATATGCCATTTCATTATCCATCATTATGCAGACTTTGCAAGCTATCAGTGTTCCTTTACAGATCTTGGGAATATATTTTCCCACGAGCGTACTCTTTGGAAGGCTAAAAGTGATTACGTTGCACAATGAGAGATTTTGCCCATGGAGGCGTATCGAGCTACTGTCACGCTGTGACATTTCTGCAGCATTCGGACTTCTTCAAAGGAAGGGACGGCAGACACAGGCTGAAAGAATGCTGCTGATGTTGCTGTTTAATGCCTTGTGGAGTTGGGAGCAGAGAAGGCAGGCAGGGAAGAAAACTGCACCAAAATACAGGCTTTACTGTTATATATAGTACCAGACAGATTCAGCAAATCTGAGCACAAATTTTCCAAAGCAAAGCTTTGGTTCAATCCTTAATTAAAACTTTCATAATTCAAAAACACATGATGTTCCCTGAACCAAATGGACTGCATTTCATTGTCTATATAAATTACGGGTAGGAAGATGCAGTTAGCAGAAATGCTGTGCACCAGTGAATTCATTCTGGGGCTTGCTTTGTAGGCAAGCCTGGCTTCCAATGTCAACTGTTTTAAATGACCATGAAAGACTTCTTGTGCTGGTTCAGTTTATTTCTGACAACCATGGCAAATTTCAATCTTAACCTCATATTTTTTGTAATTTAAAAAAAAAATCAGAAAATGCTGGAGACATATAGCAGATTTGTACAAAAATAGCTAACATTTCAGGAAGAATACATTTCAACAGTTCTGGTCATCGTGAAATACTAACAGTTTCTCTTTCCACAGAGACTTGATCAGCGCTTCCCTCACCTTCTGTATTTGTTTTTGATTTCCAGTATCTGCATTTTTTATTTGATTTTCAGATTATCTTCGCTGTGCTTGGTCTTGGAGATCAGGGGTCATAGCAGCCCACAGCATACAAGTTAGTGAAGGATTTAGAATGAGTACTGCAAATGGACACAGCCTAGAGATATGGATTAAAAGATACAAGTGGCAAGGCTGTTGGACTGGCAAGTTGTGGGCCTCAAACTGAGGGTCAGAGTGAACTCGGAGAGCTGGGGAGGGGAGGGTGGAGATTGAGCATGTTTGTGGGTAGGGGCTTTGAATCGGAGGTGTGAAAGATGCAAAGGTTAGTACATTGACCATAGAATATCACAACACAGTACAGGCCTTTCAGCCCACAATGTTGTGCCAACCTTTTAATGTACTCTTATGATCAATCTAACCCTTCCTTCCTACATAGTCCTCCATTTTTCTATATCAATGTGCTGTCTAAAAGTTTCTTAAATGCCCCTAATGTACTTAAGTGGGGTTTCAAACAACCACTGTACTGCAAAGATCACATTGATTTGGGAAAACTTCATGGTGGTTGTTCTGGGTCACCTTCATTTACTCTACCCCCAGTACTGCAAAGGACAGTGCAGTTCTGAATGAACCCCAGGTCTGCATCAGTGATCTGGAGATACAAGTTTGAAACCCACCATAGCAGATAGGGAAAGCTAAATTCAGATAAGTAAACAAATCTGGAAAAATATCTTTGTATCAGTAATGATGAGCATGAAACCACCAGAAATTCTGATAACTAGTGTCTTTAGCAGAAGGAAATCACCTGCCCATACCTGGTCTGAATCCAAAACCAAATTTGGCCAACTGCCTCCATATTTCTGGAAATGGACAACATATACCACCTTTAACATCAGCGTCTACATTCTAACAACAAAATAATGCAATTTGATATGGGCTTGATGCCAAAATCATTTGAAATATGCATGTATGACTGAGGCTGGAAAGTACTGGTCAGGTTGCCAGGGTGACGCAGAACAATTTGATAATCATCAGAATTCTTTCCACTGTTTATTAAAAAGTATGTTTTCAATTCTGTAGCGTTAAAATAAACAACACCCTGCGGTCCAATTTCAAGGCTAATGATCCCATGTTTCTATTCTGTGTAGGAGATCAATCGGCCCCTTGTGTCAGTGACAGCCCTCTGAAAGAGTTATCAATATGTTTCATTCCTTTGCTCCTTCTCCAAACTCCTGAAATTATCATCCCTTTTTAAATAGATATAGATCACTGTATCACCTGCTTCTTCCACACTTTTCAGCTGCATTACAGGTCACAACTAGCTGATGAAAAAAAAGTTTTCAACTGCCCTCATTATACTATTTATTGTTTGAAATAGATTCATTAATTCTATCCAAGTCCTTCCAAACACACCAGCTCCATTCACTTCTCTAATCCCTCAAGATAACTGAAACATTTCATTCCTGGTACCCTTCCAGTGAAGAAGGAATCTGCTTATTTATAATTGCTTGGTTTGATCCCCTCCTGGAGAAGGTCCAGTTTGTAATGAGATCCTCAGTGACCACCATTAACTTTCTGTCCTGTCACTGTGATTGCTTTTACACTTCTTATTTTAGTCAATTCTCTCTAGTTCTAAAGATTTTTCATCCTACTGTCTGGAACTCATTCTGTCTCCCTGTTTTATTTATCATTCATCATCGGATTCCTTTTCACTCCTTGGTCATGTCCCCAGATTGGACTGCTCTTCTCTTCCTCCATCTTCATCCAGATAACCAGCTCTCAATCTCACATTTCTCCACTCCTGTTCACCACTGTCAGTGATAGTCCTCCTTCATTATTTTCCCCATTTCACCGTGTAGTAACCTAGTCGGCCCTTCCCCCCAATTCCTCAGGAAATGTCAGATTATTCCTCTCTCCTCCTGCTGCTGCCATATTTATCATCTTCTTGGTCCCAACTCTGTCGATTTCCATCCTCCTCCACAAAACTCATGTAGCTCCACACGTTACCAATTTCTGATATCGGTATACGTTTCTGAGCAATAATCCAACATGTGCATCCATTCATGAGTGAAAGCATTACTTCATATTAGAGATTTCTGAGACCAACAAAGCTCATAGCCTGGTGATGCTTATTTAGGTTTTTCATTTAGAGATAATTCTGGCCCAATGAGCCCATGCCTCCCCAGTGCGTGCGGCTTCTCCGGTGAATGATATCTGTTATCTGTCAAGTAGGGGACCGTGCACAATTCTGATTTGATGGAGACGCACGTGAGAGTACAGAGGAACATCTGGAAAACTTCTGAAACACCCGCTTCGCTGCCGCTGCTACTGTGTGGTAACCGGAATCTCCGGAGCAGAAGGCCCCGAATCCTCAGCTTTGCTTGTTGCAGTGGCCGGGGTGAGGTCGAAGGTGCTCGGCAGAGGATGGCGCTCGGGAGGCTGTATTGGAGGGGCTAGTCAGAGGCTTGGAGTTTTCGGATGGACGGACTCAGTGTCGGCTGTGGTCGGCTGCTTCCAAGGCATCGGCAAGTTGGCGGTGCCTGGAGGTTTATGGCAGGGAGTTTCTCCCTTTTGCTGAATGCTATCGGGGACTCGGGAGTCGATCGATTCGGGGACTTTTGAGACTTTTTTTACCGTGCCCATGGTTTGTTCTTCATCAAATTATGGTATTGCTTTGCACTGCTGTAACTATATGTTATAATTATATGGTTCTGTCAGTGTTAGTCTTTGGTCTGTCCTGTTTTTCTGTGATGTCACGCTGGAGAAACATTGTATCATTTCTTAATGCATGTACGCATTTCTAAATAACAATAAAAGAGGACTGAGTGTTCTCATAATCTAATTAAAACTGTGTCCAATTAACCCATATGTCTTTGGGCTGTGGGAGGAAACTGGAACACCCGGAGGAAACCCACGTATTGACGGGGAGAATGCACAGATCCCTTACAGACAGCGGTGGAAATGAATAGGTGCTACCGTTGCTGTAATAGCATTATGCGAACTACTGTGCTACACTGCCAACCAGTGCTGCAGGGTTTCAGTCTCTGCCTACTGTTGTCATCACAGTGTTTAAGTAACTGGTTTAATTTAGTTTCTAATCAATGGTAGTCCTCTAGGACGTAGATGATGGAGGATTTGGCAATGATAATGCCATTGATTGTAATGATTGATGGTTCGATTGTCCCTTGTTGGAGATGGTCATTGGTTTTGAGTTACTTGCCTATGCATGGATATTGCCCAAGTATTGCTGCATGCTTACATGAGCTACTTTAACTGGAAGTAGAATGAACATTGTACAGCGGTGACGCTATTACAGCTCGGGGTGTCAGAGTTCAGAGTTCATTTCCGACACCATCATCCTCCCCGTGGAATGCATGGGTTTTGTCCAGGCACTCTGGTTTCCTCCCACAGTCCAAAGACGTACCGGTTAGTGGGTTAATTGGCTATTGAAAATTGCCCTACGATAGGCTAGGGTTAAATCGGAGGTTGCTAGACCAGAAAGGCCTATTCTGCACTTTATCTCTAAATAAATAAATACATAAATAAATATCCCCACCTGAGTCCAAATAATAGGAGGAAGGCAATTGAAACATGGTTGAGCAAAGACCGCTGCTCTGAGGAACTCTTGCCACAATGGCCTGAGGTTGAGATGATTCATCTCCAACAACCACAACATTTCCTATTATTTGAGCTACAAACATCTTTGGGAGTGTTTTCTTCTAACACCCATGAACTTCAGCTTTACAGGGATCCTGTGATGCCAGATTTAAGCAAGGGCAGTCATTCCCATGGAATCCAGCACCTTGACCAAGGTGATGTTAAATTTGCGGCTGAGTGATCCTGAGTGAAACCAAACCTGGACGTTGGTGACGAAGCATCACCCAAGTAGTCCTATCAATTTTCCATGATGACAAAGTTGATGCCAGTGTTGTAGCTGCACAGGAACAGCTTGACATGTGAGCAAAGTTCTGGGGCAAAGCTCTTCATTATTACAACTGGGATGTCCTCTGGCCCATTGCCTTTGCTTCTGGCCATACTTGATATCATCTGGTGTGAATCAAATTGACTTATGGCTGGCTGTTGTGATGGCGGAGATCTCGGGAGAAAGATATGACAGGTCTCCTGCTCAGCACTACTGGGAAGGGGCTTCATCTTTGGTTTCAGCACTCGGATGCTTCGCTGTCATCACTGAGACTGGGAAGGTTTTTGGGGGCTCTCCTACTCCCTCCCATTATAATTTGTGATTAGATGACCAAAGATCCTTGATCTGATTAGGTGCCCATGGATCATTTAGCTCCGTCCATTGCCTGCTATTTAGCACAAATGTTATCCCATGTTGCAACTTCACCAAGATCGTGGTTTCATCTTTAAGTATGCTGGGTACTGCTCCTGACATACCTTTCTCTCCTACTCATTGAATTAAAAGTGTTCTCCTGTCTTAATGGTAATGAAAGAATGAAAGGTATGCTAGGCTTTGAGGCTGTAAATGTCTCTGGTGCAAGTCCATAGATCTAGGTAAAATAACTAACATGAGAAATTCTGCAAATGTTGGAAATCCAGAGTGACATGCACAAAAAATTGGAGGAACTCAGCAGGTCAGGCAGCATCTATGGAGCCCTTTACCTTTCCTACCCACCTGGCTTCACCTATCACCTTCTAGCCATCCTCCTTCCCCTCTACCCACCTTTTTATTCTGGCATCTTCCCCCTTCCTTTCCAGCCCTATAAAAGGAACTCAGCCCAAAACGTTGACTGTTATTCAATAGATGCTGCCTGACCTTCTGAGTCCCTCCAGCATTTTTTGTGTGTTGCTTTAGGTAAAACAGCAGTTCGCTATGGTCCTGTTTCTGGACAGAGGCACCATGACTCTCTGCCTGCTACTGATGGCCCACATTATCTCATGATGCCTTGCTTGGAGCTGGTAGATCTTTTATAAGCACAATTCCACTTATACTAAATATGATGATGTGGTACTCTCAATGTGAAGGGAGTCTTCACGAGAGTTGTGTGGTTGTCAATACTTTCAAGGGCAGATACATCTAATACAATGCACATACTAGTTGAAAACAGAAGGGCATTAGTGAATCTGTTGAGTTTTTACAATAATCCAGCAGTTTCATAAGTCACTGCAAAATCTAGTGGCTTTATAGTTCCAGACTTAATTAAGTATTTGAAAAAAAATCTATTAGCTTGGGAGTTGATCTTAAATCTCAACTTGAACAGTCTGACCACTATCCAAGTCATCAAAGTTTCACACTGCAAAGGAGAACGGCAAAAGTTAGAAGTATTTAACATCCACTCACATGCAACAACATTACGAAACCTCATGACAGGAAGGTTCATTGTTAAAACACATAAAAAATGCTAGGATCACCAAAAGGAGTATAGGTAGCTATAGACTTCTCTAATCTGCAAATATAATTAACTGAACTTTTTAACATCACTATATTATCTTTATTCAGTATTTTACTGACATTTAGGAGGGCAATACTTGTGTTTGACCTGCAAAAAAAAATAAACACAAGATTCTTCAGATGCTCAAAATCCAGAGTTAAGATGCACCAAATGCTGGAGGAACTCAGCAGGTCAGGCAGCATCAATGGATAGAAATAAAGAGTCGACATTTTGGGGCCAAGACCCTTCATTAGGACTTAAGTTTAAAAAAAACATCCAAGACTGACTGCAAAAAAAAATGCTTCCTCATCACATTCAAAGAAATTCCAACAGCTTTCAAAGCTGACTAACAACATGTTGTACTTACGAAAAGCAAGTATCTTTTATTTTCAGAATGCTTCATTTGCAGTGTTGCCTTGAATAGGTGTGAAAGCGTAACATACTGCAGGAACATCTGTGATCCTTCAGTTGTTTTTGCTACTTCAACAAATAGTCTTCCCTTCAATAATCTCTCTAATTTGCTCATGAAACTATTTCAAGACTTTTTACTACCTAAACCGACATGAAAATCCTATCTTTCCATTAGTTTGACGCAGCAAAACAGAATCGTGTAGCCACTCAAAATCAGCAACTAAAGATTAGAATTTACTGTTGGAAATATTAGGTGGTAGAAGTACAATATATCATGTGATGTTTCATTACTCAAACACTTAACAGTGGTGCTAACTCATCAGAAAGATAGACAGGTTGACGCCTGCCTACAAACTTCGATTATAATCAGGCATTCCGGTACCTTCAATAGGGAACCTTCACTCAGAGTCCACTTTATCAAATACTTCCTGCACCCAAGCAAGTGGCCAGAGTGTATCTTCATGGTCTTCTGCTGCTGTGGCCCATCCACTTCAAGGTTTGACACGTAGTGTGCTCAGAGATGCTCTCCTGCTCACCACTGTTGTAACATATGGTTATTTCTGTTACTGTTGTCTTCTTGTCAGCTTGAATAGATCTGACCATTCTCCTCTGACCTCTCCCGTTAACAAGTTGTTTTCCCCACAGAACGGCAGCTCACTGAATGCTTTTACAGGGTTTTTTTTGCACCATTCTCTGTAAACTTTAGAGATCATTGTGAATGAAAATTCCAAGAGGTCAACAATTTCTGAAATACTCATACCACGCTGTTTGGCACCAACAGTCAAAGCCACTCAGATCTAATTTCTTCCCCATTCTGACATTTGGTCTGAACAACAACTGAATCTCTTGACCATGCCTGCATGCTATTATGCATTAAGTTGCTGCCATGTGATTGGCCGATTAGATATTTGCATCAATGAGCAAGTGTACAGGTGTATCCAATAAAGTGGCCGCTGAATGTGTGTATAGTTCATTGAGAATGAAAGGGCTGGTTGATCACGTGTTTATTAAAGCATATAGAATCCTGGGTTTTATAGAGGCATAGTCACCCAAAACATACTTAGTTGGCATAAATTAATTGAAAAACTGTTAATCCAAATAAATAATAAACAAACCGGGTAATGCCACTTCTACTTTTTGAAAACAAAGATCAGAGCACCCATTCATGTCTACGAGCTTTGGTCAGTGTAAAGTGGAGGACAGAGAAGACGGGGAGTTTCTTTAGCCGGAGGTTGGTGAACATGTGGAATTCATTGCCATGGACAGCTGTGGAGGTCAAGTCATTGGGTGTATTTAAATCAGAGGTTGATAGACTCTTGATCAGTCAGGGAATCAAAGGATATGGGGAGAAGGCAGAATCAGAATCAGGTTTAATATCACTGGCATATGTCATGAAGTTTGTTGTTTTCTGGCAGCAGTATATTACAATACTTACAGTAATAACAAAAAAAAACTATACATTACAATAAGCTTATACACAGGATTCTGGTTAATTGGGGCAGCCACTTACTTAGGACAATTCTTAAAGAACAAAAACTAATCAAGAAAATAGCTCAGTTCCCTTTGCTTATTTGAGAGACACTATGCCACTTAATTGAGCCAGGAGACTATTGCCAAACAGTTTCCATCTAGTGTCATATGCATGCACTTGAACAGCCATTAGACACTACATCGTGGTAAGAATGAACAGTTTTTAAATAGCATCAGTTGTGTGTGCCTGTTGTCAAAAAGCAATGATTTTTTGTCACTGAGTTGGCAAGAAAAAGCAATAAGACAATTCAGAGCTGCTTTGCTCACTGCAGTTTCAAGCATTCAGGCCAGTAATGTCCGGGAGCAAAAAGGAAACTATTTCACTACTTCCACAAGTAAGGAACATGAAGAATTTGATGTTATCAATGATCATCTTGAATGTTACAATGAATATGAAGATTTGAAAGATGCAATTGTCAAAAGCATTGTATAAAGGCAGTTCATTATCTGCACCGGGTGTTTGCATTGATTTTATTCATTAACAGTCAAAAACATGCAACATACACCGATTGAATTTCTCCATTGATAACTACTAGGAACTAATAAACAGTTTTATACTACTATGGTAGTAGTGGCAGTATTCTAATTTGTTCTGTGTGTCATTTAAATACACAATTTGGTATTCAGTTAAACATTAGTTTATCTTTTTGCATCACCCTGTATAAGAACAAGGGGGAGAAGTCTGACTGCTCCAACTACCGGGGGATAACTCTTCTCTATCGCAGGAAAATTCCTCGCGAGTACTCCTGAACAGATTGGTGCCCATCATTGCAGAATAACACCTCCCAGAGAGCCAGTCTGGCTTCAGAGCCAACAGGAGCACCACCGACATGGTATTTGTTCTCAGGTAGCTCCAAGAGAAATGTAGGGAACAGAACAAGGGATTGTACGTGACGTTTGTCAACCTTACCAAAGCGTTCGACACCGTGAGCATGGAAGGTCTGTGGCAAATCATGGAACGACTGGGATGCCCCCCAAAGTTCCTCAGCATGATCATCAGCTACATGAAGATCAGAGTGGCCAAGTCAGACACAACAACGACCTTTCAGAACCCTTCCCAATAGGCAACGGAGTAAAGCAAGGCTGCATCCTTGTGCCGACTCTCTTCACCATCTTCTTCAGCATGATGCTCGAAAGGGCCACAGAAGACCTTGATGACAAGGACAGTGTCTACATCCAATACCGCATTGATGACAGCCTGTTCAACCTGAGGCGACTACAGTTCCACACCAAGACACTGGAGCAACTCATCTGAGAGCTACTCTTCGCCGACGATGCTGCCCTTGTTGCCCACACAGAGTCAGCCCTGTAGCATGTAACATCCTGCCTCACAGAGGCTGCTGAGCTCTTCGGACTGGAAGTCAGCTTGAAGAAGACAAGTTCTCCATCAGCCCGCACCTCAGGAAGATTACCACACTCCCCACATCACCAGCGGTGAGGTAGAGCTGAAGACAGTCCACCAGTTCAGTTACCTGAGGTGCACCATCTCGTCAGATGCCAAGATCGACGAAGAGATTGACAACAGACTGGCAAAGGCAAACAGCGCATTCGGCAGGCTGTACAAAAGAGTCTGGAACAACAAGCATTTGAAGAAAGGCACAAAGATCAGTGTGTACAGAGCCGTTGTACTGACCACCCTCCTGTATGGCTCCGAATCGTGGGTCACCTACCGTCACCACCTACGACTCCTTGAGCGTTTCCACCAGCGCTGCCTCCGCACCATCCTCAACATCCACTGGAGTGACTTCGTCACCAACATCGAAGTCCTCGAACAGGCGGAGGTCACCAGCATCGAGGCCATGCTGTTGAAGACGCAGCTGCGCTGGGCTGGGCACGTCTCCAGGATGGAGGATCATCACCTGCCCAAGATTGTGCTGTATGGCAAACTCTCCACCAGCCACCGTAACAGAGGGGCACTGAAGAAGAGGTACAAGGTCTCTCTGAAGAAATCCCTTGGTGCCTGTCACATTGACCATCACCAGTGGTCTAACCTAGCCTCCGATCGTGAGGCCTGGAGACACACCATTCACCAGTCTGTCTCCTCCTTTGAGAACGTACACAGGGCTGGCATTGAGGACAAAAGGAGAAGGAGGAAGAACCTTGACACAGCAGCACCAAACCCAGAACAGAATTTCTCTTGCAGCTGCTGTGGCCGGACCTGCCTGTCCTGTATTGGCCTCATCAGCCACCAGTGAGCCTACAGCAGACGTGAGCAGCCCCCTTCCTGAATCTTCATTCATGAAGTCAAGCCATGATGATGACCTTTTGAACTATTTCCGTGAAACTTTGGCTAATTGGGCCAAAATGTACTGTTGCCGATGTATCCCAAGTAACCAGAATCCACTATATTTTAAAAAAATTGAATTAAATAAATAGTGCATAAAGAGAGGGAAAAAATAGTGAGGTAGTGTTCGTGGGGTCGTTATCCCTTCAGAAATCTGATGACGAAGGGGAAGAAAGTTGAGTGTGTTGCTCTTCCTTGATGGTGGCACTGAGAAGGCATGCCCTGGGTGATGGGCCCCTTAATGATGGATGCCACCTTTTGAAGGTGTCCTGGATGCTGGGGAGGCTGGTGCCCATGATGGAGCTGGCTGAGTTCACAACTTTCTGCAGCTTTTTGTTATCCTGTGCAGTGGCCCCTCCATACCACACTGTAATACAACCAATTAGAATGCTACAACTGTGGAAATTTGCGGGAGTCCCTGATGACATACCAAGTCTCTTCAAACTGCTACTGAAATATAGCCGCCCTCATGCCTTTGTCGTAATTACATCAATATGTTGGGCCTAAGATAGATCTTCAGATAACCAGGGTCTTGAAACTACTGATACCATCAATGATGACCAATGTATGATCTCTCAACTTCCCCGTCATGAAGTCCACAATCAGTTCCTTGGTGTTGCTGGTGCTGCGTGAAGGGCTGTTGTTGCAACAGCACTCAACCAGTTGATCTATCTTGCTTCCATATGCCTCCCTGGTCACCATCTGAAAGTCTCCCAACAATACTTGTGTTATTGACACAACTATGTGTGCTTAGCCACAGCTGTGGGTGTAGGAAAAACAGAGCATGCTCCCTTGAGGTGAACCAGTGTTGATTGTCACCAAGAAGGAGATGTCATTTCCGATCTGCAGAAGAATGGGGTTGAGAGAAATGATAGATCAGCCATGATGGAATGGTGAAGCAGACTTGATGAGCCAAATGGCCTAATTCTGCTCCTATGTCTTATGGTCTTATGAGTGGTGAAATCGGGGGTAGAGTGTGAGGTCAGTTGAACCCTAATGTGTTCCATTTTCTGCACCTGCGCAGAATCACTGGCTTGCTGTTCGCTGTGTCTGGTCCGACATGGTGGACCCCTTCCAGTGAAATGATGAATAGGCTTGATGAAAAGATTGGAGGAGCAAAATGCTGCAGATGCTCCGAATTCGATATAAAGCCAGAAAGTTTTGAAAAATGCTCGGTGTGCCAGGCAACACTGGCGTTGAGAAAAATAGTGAACGTTTTAACGTGATGATCTTTCAGCAGAACTGAGAGATGTTAGAGATAAACAGATTTTAAGATACAGAGAAAAAAGCTGTAAGGGGAAGAGATCCAAAAAGAAATATTTGAGATAAGGAGGAAGGGAGAAAGTAGGTGATAATAGGTGATTCTGAGGCAAAACCTGAACAGTAATATCGTATTATACTTTCACAACTGTTAAAGCCAAAAGGCAAAGTATGTTTATTATCAAAGTACATATATGTCACCATATACTACCCTCAGATCTATTTTCTTGTGGGCATATACAGGAAAATAAGAAATTCAGTAAAATTTATGAAAACTATACAAAAACAAAGACTGATAAACAACCAATATGCAAAAGAAAACAAAATGTGCAAATAAATAATAAAATATGCAGATAAATAAATAAATAATGTTGAGAACATGAGTTGTAGGGTAATTGAAAATGAGTCTGTTCGGTTGTGTAATCAGTTTAGAGGTGAAGTGAGTGAAGTTATCTACAATAGTTCAGGAACCTTCCATATGCCCGACGCCGGCCCCCTAGGCCTGAGTCGACATAGTAGTAGTAGTTCAGGAACCTGGTTGAAGGGTAACAACTGTACCTGAACCTGGTGGTGTGGGTCCTAAGGTTTCTGTACTTCCTGCCCGATGGTAATAGCGAGAAGAGAGCATGGACTGAATAATGGGTATCCTTGATGATGGATGATGCTTTTTTGTGACACTCCTTAGTAAATGTGCTCAATGGTGGTACGGCTTCACCTGTGATGAACTGGTCTGTATCCTATTTGCTTTTTGTTTTAAGGTATGATTTAAAGCTTGAACATTTTCCTGTCTGTCTCTGGTGCAGTGTAGTAACTATGGCCAGATGTTGCACTGTTGAAGCACACAGCATCGCATGTACAGGTTGTCTCCCTGCTCAGCCATTTCTCTTCACTATGCTGGTGCATTTGATTCATCCTGTGAGCATTATTCTGCAAGGGATTGCTAATCTTTTCAATGCACAATAAAAAGGCAACAGAGTTAGCTTGGCATGAACACACCTATACTCAGCGATTCAGCCACCTCAACGTTTCATTGATCTATTGTTACCAGAGGTTTGAAAAGTTTCTAAGAATATCCATGAAGATGTGAAAATCTTATATTCTGAATTGTTACCAAATGATTACCTGATAGTTTTGACACTGACTCTACCTGAACCTCCCCTAAAAGCAAGGATATAATGATAAGGCTTTATAAGGCATCGGTCAGACTGCACCTGGAGCACTGTGAACAGTTTTGGGCCCTTTATCCAAGGACAGATGTTATGGCATTGAAGAAGGTCCAGAGGAGGCTTATAAGAACGATCTTAGGAATGAAAGGGTTAACGCATGAGGAGTGTTTGATGGCTCTGGACCTGTATTTATTGGACTTTAAAAATATGAGGGGGATCTCATTGAAACCTATTGAATATTGGAAGGCCTAAATAGAGCTACGTGGAGTGGGGGAGTCTAGGACCAGAAGGCACAACCTCAGAATTCAAGGATGTTCTTTCACAACAGAGATGAGGAGGAATTTCTTTAGCCAGCGGATGGTGGATCAGTGGATTCATTGCCTGAAATGGCTGTGGAAGCCAATTCATTGGATATGTTTAAAATGGAAGGTGATAGGTTCTTGATTAGTAAGGGTGTCAAAGGTTACAAGGAGAAGGCAGGTGAATGGGGTTGAGAGGGATAATAAATCAGCCATGATGAAAACACTGAATGGCCCAATTCTGCCCCTATGTCTTATGGTCATTTGGATGGTGCCTTACCTTCAGTAAACGTCATATCTCAGATGAACTGAGGTATGGATTAGAGAGAGGCAGCTCACAAATTCCATTGCACAAAGTCAAGAAAACATATAAACGTTGCCCTTCCCCAAAGGGAAAAGCATTACAGAAACCACAGGCTGGAAACCTAGTGAAGAAAACTGCAAACCTGTAAAATATTATCCGCAATAAATGGAGTTATCATAGAGTCAAAGGTATAACAACAATGACAGACAGTAACCAACAGTATCTAAGCATAACAACAGCTCACATGTGGACTCATTCACGTCATGCAGTGTAAATCTGCTGTAGGTTTTGAAACACTTAATGCTCACTGAAAGATAATTATAGGATCATGGAACAGTATAAAGCAGAGAGCCATTCCACCCAGTGTATATGAGCTTATTAATAACTCTTTTCCACTTTGAATTCATGGCTCTGAAATTTTCTTCTCTTCAGATAAATGTGCATCTTCCATTTGAAAGCTACCATTTTCACTCAGACTGCACATTACAGATCATAATGCTCGAATGCACAGATAATGACAAAGAAACACTATATATGACCTATCCAGTCCATGCCGGTATTTAATCTTTACTTTCTGTAACTAAATCTATCAACACAGCCCTCTATTTCCCACTCCCTCATATACTTGTTGACCTTCCCTGAAATCAGGGGTTCCCAACCTTTTTAATGCCATGAACCAATACCATTCGGCAAGAGGTCCTGGGCCTCAGGTTGGGAACCCAAGCCTTAAAAACTGCTTCTTCACCATTTATTTCAAACACTTCATATACTTTTACCCTTCTTTGGGCAAAGATATTGCATTTGAATTTATTAATGGAATTGTTGATGAATTGCCTTATATTGATGACCTCTAGTTAGGCACTTCCCTGAAAGTGGAAACACTCTGTTGTATCCATTCTATCAAATCTTTCATTATTTTAAAGACTTCTAGTAAGTCAACTCTCAGTCTTCTTAAGAAGAAAAGGACTAGATTGTTCATCCTTTTTTGATATATATATCCTTTATGTTTTGCTACCTTCCCTGCACCCACTGTAATGCCTCTATTTCCTTAGTGTAACATGTTGACTAGGAATGTATACATTATGCCAAGTATGGTCTCACCAAAGTTGAATAAGTGACTTCCACAAATTTTAATTCTATCATTTTAGAAGTAATGCTTGTGATTTGCTTTTTTTTAAACTGCCTTACTCATCCCTGGCACAATTTTATTTAAAGCTATATTAGTACTATGAGATCCATTTTTCTCACGCCTTACAAGTGACCTCACTTCATCTTGCTACCATATTATTCAATCTGCATTGAACTTTATTTGGCCATTATTTGCCTGTTCTGCAAACATATTAGGGTCCTCTTATTTGTTGCAGTTACCTCAGCATTGACAACCAACCACTCCACAACCTCAACCCTCTACCCATCAAATTTGGTATTGCCAACAAATTTAAAGTTAATATTTTTGATCTCAGAGTTTAAGCAGTGGTCCCAGTAGTGACCTTTGTGCAAAACTCATTCCCATTCTTCCACCGTGATTAGTTACAACTTACTCGTCCTCTCCATCATTTATCTCCAGGCTATTATACCTTTCTGTTAATCGTTTATTGTGGGGTATCTTATCAACGGCCCCTTGAAAATCTAGATAACTTATATCAGTGCACAGTGTCTGACTGGCAACTGAAAGTCAAAATTGGCAAGCAATTAAAGTTCCTTGGCATCATCACATCGTCATCACTGAGGCCTGGCATGGTCATTCTCACACAAGTCTCGAAGCAGGTACTCATGCTAGAACTGACAGTGCCTTGGGAAGGTCCGATTGAGGAGGTATTTGAGTACAAGAGAGCCAAACACCTGGAGCTGGTAGAGCAGTGCCAGAGACAAGAATGGAGGGCATGATGCAAGCCTATAGAGGTTCTGCTGGCTGCTCGCAATACAAAACTTACGCTCTCCTTGGCATCAGGGGGGCTGCGAAGGAAAGAGCCATCGGGACTGTCAGAGGGGCTTTTGAGTGAGCCTCCAGATGGCGATGGATCAGGAGGTGTGACCCGTGGACCAATGCTGCTGGGACACAAGCTGGGCCTGATTGACCCTGGTGAGGGTGTATGATGTTGAAAGACCTGAAACACCCTAGGACCCCAGGTTATATCACTGATGACGCAACTCAGCCTTTTGAAGTCCACGCTGACTAGATGTTAACATGGTTATGTTCTTATAGTCTCTCTAATAGAGATTCCATTAGTTTTCTCACCATCAATGTTAACCCTTTTGGTCTTCAGTTCCCTGGAGATATTTTGACCAGTTAAGTATAGGCATCATGTTAGCTTTCCCTTGTGCAACAAATTATTAAATAAGACCATAAAACCTTAAGACAAAGGAGCAGAAATCGGCCATTTGGCCCATCGAGTGTGCTCCGCCATCTTATCATGAGCTGATCCATTCTCCCATTTAGTCCCACTCCCCCGCCTTCTCACCATAACCTTCGATGTCCTGGCTACTCAGATACCTATCAATCTCTGCCTTAAATACATCCAATGACTTGGCCTCCACTGCCGCCCATGGCAACAAATTCCATAGATTCACCACCCTCTGGCTTAATATTTATTGAAACCTCTCGGCCAACACCTCCCTAGATAACAACCTACTGTGAAACAAAGTTCCCTTCATCCCCGTCAAATTCATGTCAAATTTGAAAATTGGTACCAACTTACAAGTCTCACAAATTTGATATTTCTGTTAACACTCAAACACTGTTTCAAACTTATCAGTGAAATGCGACATGAAGCACACCTAGAGGTGCAGCCTGCAGACAAGATTTATCCAATGGGGAAGATAGCAAATTGGGCCAACACATCCATGATCATTATGAAGTTCTGACTGCAGTGAGAACATCTGGATTTCAAACGAGAAGAGGATCTAGCTTGGCTAACACCCATAATCCAGAGTCCAACAACTACAAAATGAGCACATTAGTGCACTAACAGAGGACGATCTATCCAACAGAAACATCATTCAAGATAACAACATCCTAGGCAAAGGAGGAAGAGGAAACTAGGTCAGAAATGAATATTAGGGAAAAGAAGATCGTATTTATAAGTGGGGTTACGTGTGCCCAGGCCAAAAACTAAAAATTGAACAGCCAGCTTTACTATATATTTAGAATTTAATATTGATAATATGAACAGTATTTATTTGGTTTTGTGCCCACTTTTATGAAAATAAGGCATGAAGCAGTTTCAAATGTGTCTGTACCACCAGGAGCAATTACGCATGAATTCTCTACCACATTTTCAGTGACCTATATAGGGATGGCAGATTCTCATTGTTAAAGTGCTGTTAGGAAAGCCATGGAAGTTATTGATAATGTAGGACATTGACCTAATAAGCACAGTCAGTTCTTTAGGACTTGTTTATTTGATAAAGGAGTTTGGAATGCAAAATTTTGTAGAGGTCATTCAAGACACTATAGCAACATACAGGAGAAGCGAATTATTCACACTGCATGCACACGCTGTTTGTTGTCACTTACAAATTTGAACATTATACCATTATACATTCTCATTGATTTACACTTTGGAAATAAACTGAAGAGCCTCTCTCTGATTAAATAGAATTGCATGACTATTGGAATACTGGATTGGTTTCCAATTCACTCATCTGACCACGATACTGAAAATTGGACATCCATGCCACTGGCTGAGCAGTAGAGGTAGAAAAGATCCAACCCTTGCCATTAGTTTCTTTCTTCCTCCTGCCATCTATAGTAGATTTTCACTATTACTGAAAAGGTTAAGAGGATTGCCTGCCATTTCCAGTACTTGGCTGTTGAATGGGTAACTGAGATCACACCACTACCACCATCACCACCCACCGTTACATTTTCCCTTCAAGTTTTAAACTATGAGCAATTGGTTTTCCAGTGCATGAAATGAATTCCTCCTTTCTTTGGCCCAAGTTTAGGTATTGTTGATTTCCCTCACTAAGATATTCGGAAATAATTGGTGATTCAGACTAACAAGGGCACCTTTTTGAATAAAAGAATTCTGATGAAGAACCTTCAATCTGAGACGTTAACTGTTTCTTTTCTCACAAATGTGGCCTGACCTGTATTTTATTTGTGAAAGCTCAAAATGTCAGCCTCATTTCACTGTGACATTTTCTTTAGAAACAGGCAGACTTTCGGAGACTCTGCAGCTCATGATCTCAGTATTATTTGTTTACATTTTTAACATTTACACAATTTAACCTCTTTTGCACACTGGACGGTTTGCTGGCCGTTGCTGTGTGCAGTTTATTTCTTTGTTTACCTGTGGGTGCCTGCAAGAAAATGAAACTCAAGGTTGCAGATGGTATTATACTTTGATAATCAATTTACTTTGAATTTGAACTTTGAGCAAGTTCCTCTGAGATATAACACAGAGAACAGTTCTTAGTGCAAAACCATCTAATATTAGATGTTGACCTTCAACTACTAGTACTTGGGAAGATTTAAAGGATGCTTCTTGAATATCCTGTAAAAATAATTTCATTGAGGAATTAATTAGAAAATGTGACAGCCATTTTGCATTCAACCAAAACAAGTGAGATGACTATGTAAGAAGCTTATTTTTTGGAGAGAGAAACATCTCTGCAGACTAGACAATTTCTCTGCACTTGTCTAAAAGCGCTAACTGCTTTTGAATGTTATCCTGCACATGGAGTGCAGCCACAATGAAATTCTATTTGAAGGAGCATGGCACTTGGTAATACTCCACACTGTCCACACTGTGAGACAGTCGATCCTAGATCACATTATCAAGTTCCACTCTGGTACTGGATTTCATATCTCTTTGATTCAGAGCCAAGAAACCTAGACATCCAGCAAAAAAAAACATGATTAAGCCAATGTTATATCGTTAAGGTACGAGACGAGAGAGCCAAATACTACAAAGAAAGTCAAAAGAGTAGTTATCATATTATAAAGTGAGGTAATATAATAAGCTTTGATACAACCAAAATTACACAGTTAAAGAATCAGGTAAACGCACAAAGCTTATAAGATTAGATAAGATTAGCTTTATCTATAATGTACATTGAAACTTACAGTGAAATATGTTTGCTTGAGTTAATAATCAACACAGTCCAGGGATGTGCTGAGGACAAGCATGTGTCACTATGCTTCCAATGCCAACATAACATGTTCACAACTTACTAACCCTAACCTACTCTATACATCTTTTAAAGGATCTTTGTTTACAACCAACTTTACCACAGACCTTGAGAAAATCTAACAGATTCAACGATGGCCAATGTATTTCCAGGAGCAATCTGCCTTCTGGTCTAGGGTCCCTCGTGGCTCAATTCCACAGCCAAAGGAGCTGCTTCACCACTTGCATTGGCTCCAGTGGGTTTGAAACATCTCAACTCAAGAAAAGTAAGTGTTGTGAGAGCAGAGGTAAATCAGCCTGCTTTCCACTGTAAGCACATGGAAGCAATATTTTAACCATTTATTAGTGTGGGAATGCCTCCCATCTGTAACATGAGTCCAAATAGATTTAAAGCAGCAAAATATTTGTGGTGTCTTAAAATACCATAAATAACTGAGGAAAATTAAATGACTAAGCACAGATCTCTAGTGGAATAGGTCAGTGAGCAAGTCCCTCCCTCTGCCAACCCGACGTCAGCGTGTAACATCATTTACACCGCTGGGCACAGGAGTACATTCAGCCAGAGACTCATTCCACCGAGATGTAACACAGAGCGTCATAGGAAGCCATTCCTGCCTGTGGCCATCAAACTTTACAACTCCTCCCTTGGAGGGTCAGACACCCTGAGTCAATAGGCTGGTCCTGGACTTATTTCCACTGGCATAATTTACATATTATTAATTAATTATTTATGGGGTTATATTGCTTTATTTATGCTCTATTCTTGGTTGGTGCAACTGCAACGAAACCCAGTTTCCCTCAGGATCAATAAAGTATGTCTATCTATCTATCTATCTAATGAGGCATGGACATTGTGGCAATGTTGAAACGTATTTCTTTTATATACAGTCACAGTCATAGAGAAGTCCAACACAGAAAAAGGCCCTTCCACCCATCTAATCCATGCCAAAACATTTAAACTGCCTACTCCCATCAACCTGCATCAGGACCATAGCCATCCATGCCCCTACCATCCATGTACCTGTCCAAACTTCTCTTAAATGTTGAAATCAAGCTCGTATGCACCACTTACGCATGCTCATGACCCTCTGACTGAAGAAGTTTCCTTTAAACCTTTCAATTTTCAACCTTAATCCATGACCTCTAGCTGCAGTCCCAACCAACCTCAGTGGAAAAAGCCTGCTTGCAGTTACGGATCTGTCTATACCCCACATAATTTTGTATTTCATTTTAAGCCTATTTTTCCTGCTGGTCAAGATCCTGCTGCAAGCTCTGATAGTCTTCCTCACTGTCCACTACATCCTCGGTCTAGGTTTCATCCACAAATTTGCTGATCCAGTTAATATTATCATCCAGGTTTGATATAGATGACAAACAATGGACCCAGCACCAATCCCTGTGGCACACCACTATTCACAGGCCTTCAGTCAGAAAGGCAACCATATCCTATCACTCTCTGGCTTCTTCCGCAAAGCCAACGTCTCATCCAATTTACAACCTCATCTTGAATGGCAAGTGAGCGAACCTTCTTGACCAACCTTCCATATGGGACCATAAGACCATTAGACCATAAGACATAGGAGCAGAATTAGCCCATCTGGCCTATCGAGTCTGCTCCGCCATTCACTCATGGCTGATCATTTTTCTCCTATCTCCTCCTCAACCCCAGTTCCCAGCCTTCTCCCCGTAACCTTTTATGCTTTGACCAATCAAGAACCTATCAACCTCGGCCTTAAATACACCCAATGACCTGGCCTCCACAGCTGCGTGTGGCAACAAATCCCACAAACTCACCACCCTTTGGCAAAAGAAATTTTTCCACATCTCTGTTTTGAAAGGGTGCCCCTCTATCCTGAGGCTGTGCCCTCATGTCCTAGATTCTCCCACCATGGGAAACATCCTTTCCACATCTACTCTGTCTAGGCATTCGAAAGCTTTCAATAAAATCCCCCCTCATCCTTCTGAATTCCAGCGAGTACAGCCCAGAGTCATCAAACGTACCTTGTATGATAACCCTTTCATTCCTGGAATCATCCTTGTGAACCTCCTCTGCACCCTCTGCAATGCCAGCACATCTCTTCTAAGATGAGGGGCCCAAAACTGTTCACAATACTCAAGGTGAGGCCTCACCAGTGCCTTATAAAGCCTCAGCATCACATCCTTGTTCCTGTATTCTAAACCTCTTGAAATGAATACTAACATGGCATTTGCCTTCCTCACCACCGACTCAACCTGCAAGTTAACCTTCAGGGTGTTCTGCACGAGGTCTCCAAATACCTCTGCATCTCAAATTCCTGTATCTTCTCCCCGTTTAGAAAATAGTCTGCACATTTATTTCTACTACCAAAGTACATGACCATGCATTTTCCAACATTGTATTTCATTTGCCACTATCTTGCCCATTCTCCTAATCTGTCTAAGTCCTTCTGCATCCTACCTGTTTCCTCAACACTAACTACCCCTCCACCAATCTTTGTATCATCTGCAAACTTGGCAACAAAGCCATCTATTCCATCATCTAAATCATTTATATAGAGCATAAGAAGTGGTCCCAACACCGATCCCTGCGGAACACCACTAGTCACTGGCAGCCAACCAGAAAAGGATCCTTTTCAAATGCCTTGCTAAAGTCCATGTAGACAACATCCACTACCTTGCCTTCATCTACCACACATTAGGCCATGCTGACTATTCCCAATCAATCCATAACTGTCCGAATACTCATATATCCAGTCCCTTAGAATACCTTCCAATAACTTTCCCACTACTGATGCCAGGCTCACTGGTCTATAATTTCCTGCTTATATGAAAAACAAGGACTTCGACATGTGATAACAAATCTATTTGCACTGTTGTCATTGATGAATCAACTGTCCAGATGCTATTTGGGAGGTAGTCATTAGAATTTATTGACGGTAACAACAATGACAAAATAAGTTCTCTTACAACAATACACTCAGCATAATATGCAAAGCATTTCATAGTAATTATATTTACCAGGTCATTTACAATGACTGCTGGCATTGATAATAATAAAATGATCCCCTTCAGTGTTGCTCAATCGATAAGCTGTTTGATGGCGTAAACTTTTTGATTTGTAAATGTTCAAATTACTTGAGGAAATTGATCCACAGATACAACTTTACACTTACTCAGCTGTTCCAGAAACCTACAGCTGGAACAAGAAAATTAGTTCTCTCCATGTAAGTTGTTGTGAAAGAATGTCCATTGCATGAACAAATTGTCTTTCCTGAACTCATTTAAATGGTTCAATTTATTTGTATGTTCATAAGGAGCAGCATGGTTAGCACAACGCTTTAAAGTACCAGTAACTGTGTTCAATTCCCGCTATTGCATGTAATGCCTTTGTACGTTCTCTTGGGTGGGTTTCCTCTGGGTGCTCTGGTTTCCTCCCACAGTCCAAAGATGTACTGGTTGAGAGGTTAATTGATCATTGTAAATTGTCCCGTGATTAGGCTAGGATTAGATCTAGGGTTGCTGGGTGGCATGGCTCAAAGACCCAAAAGGGTCTATTCAGATCTGGTTTAATATCATTGGCTTATGTTGTGAAATTCGTTAACTTAGTGGCAGCAGTACAATGCAATATATGATAAATATTTAAAAAATAAATCAATTACAGTAAATAAATATGTATATTAATTAAATTAAAAATAGAGCAAAAACAGAAAAAAAAGTGCGGTGGTGTTCTTGGGTTCAATGTCCATTTAGGAATCGGATGGCAGAGGGGAAGAAGCTGAGTGTGTGCCTTCAGGCTTCTGTAACTCCTTCCTGATGGTAACAATGAGAAGAGGGCATGTCCTGGGTGATGGGGGTCCTTAATAATAGACATCACCTTTCTGAGGCATCACTGCCTGATGGTATCCTGGATACAATGGATGCTAGTAACCATAATAGAGCTGACTAATTTTACAACTTTTTGTAGCTCCTTTCAGTCCTGTGCAGTAGCCCGCCCCTCCATCCCAAGTGGAGATGCAGCCAGTCAGAATGCTCTCCATGGCACATCAGCAGAAGTTTTCAAGTGTTTTAGGTGATAAACCAAATCCTCTGAAACACTGAATGAAATAAAGCCACTGTCTTGTCTTCTTTGTAGCTGTGTCGATATGTTGGGACCAGGTGAGATCTTCAGAGATCTTGACACCCAGGAACTTGAAATTACTCATTCTCTCCACCTCTGATCCCTCTGTGAGGACTGGTTTGTGTTCCCTCATCCTACCCTTTCTGAAGTCCACAATCAGGTCTTACTGAAGTTGAGAGCAAGATTGTTGCTGCAAGATCACTCAACTAGCTGATACATCTTGCTCCTGTAGACCCTCTCATCTCTATCTGAGATTCTGCCAACAATGGTTGTCGCATCAGTAACTCTATAGAAGGTATTTGATCTATGCTTAGCAACACAGTCATGAGTATAGAGAGAACAGAGTAGTGGGTTAAACACACATCCCTGAGGTGCACTGGTGTTGATGGTCAGTAAGGAAGAGATATTATTACCAATCCGCACAGCTTGTCTAACGGTCTTCCGGTTAGGAGGTCGAGGATTCAATTGCAAATGGAGGTACAGAGGCCCAGATTCTGTAGCTCTTCAATCAATGCTGTATCTCGATAAGTAAATTTTAAAATAAATAAATAAGGATTCTGTAGCATTCTATTTGTAAAATTTATGAAGAGATTTAGTAGGTTATTATGTACTCTAAATAATGTGTCTAATACATATATTATATAGATTTTGTTATATATTAATTTCAAAGCTCAAAGTATATTTATTAACAGGGTCTGTATAAATTATACAACTGAGATTCGTCTTCCCGTAGGCAGCCACAAAAAAGGAAATAACAGAATCTGTTTAAAGAAAACCCCACACAAGACCAAACACCAGATGTGTGAAGAAAGAACAAATCACACAAACAATAAAAAGTAATCAAATAACATTAACCGCAGAATGCCCTGAAGTGAGTCCTCAGCACTGTGTTAATGGTTGTCCCCAGCACTGTGGCGACGGTGGCCCTCGGCGCCATGGCAACAGTGGCCCTCAGTGTTCCACCAGCGGCTGTCCTCAGCGTTGTTCCCATGGTTGCAGGCCACAGCTGCAGAGTCAGTTCAGCGTTGAAGCACCTTGATCAAATTGTGCCAATAGTAAAAAAAGATGTAAAGAAAAAACACAAGGAACATGAACTGCAGAGACCGTGAAAGTGAGCCCACAGGTGTAGAGCTCGTTCAGCACTAGGGCGACTGCAGCTTCCCACCACCCACATTAGTGAGAAAAGACTGGTCAAATGTAGGCAGACGGCGCTGAACACCTGTTTGTTCATGGCTCTTGTCCTCAACGATTTTAATCTTGCTCGGTGCTTTAGTCGGCATAATAGAGTAATGGAGCCGAACAGGCCTTCAAGTTCTGCCATTAGGAACCGACACAGTGTATACCCCCAGTGATGGATGTAGCTGAACCTTCCGCTCTCAATCACACCATATCGCTCAGGAGATTGCAGAAGTGCCAGATCATCCTGTTGGCTCAAAAATGTATCCTTAAAAGAGAAATTACCGGCTGCAATCAATCGCAGTCAGAAAAGGAAGTGCATTTAGAAGAGTATTTAGTAGCTTTGTAGCCTGTCTGCAAGATGTTATCATTGGTCACTGGTGCCATATTGACAGAAGTCAAGCCTAAAATCTACATTATATTAGTATATATCGATTTTACTTGCAAGCTCATGAATATTTATTGAAGAACTGTATTCAGCATGTATAGCTTCTGAAAGACCGCATAATATGCTGGGTGTATAATTCTAAAGAGATTACACTTAGTTACCTATCATAAGACTAACAAGATCTGGGAGCACCACAGTGGTATAACACTATTAAAGCTCTGGGCCTCGGAATTTGGAGTCCAGCCCCAGCTCCGCCCGTAAGTGTGTGCGTTCTCCCCATCAGTACACGGGTTTCCTCTGGCTCCAGTCCCCTCCCATGGTTGGTAGGTGAACTGGCCATTGTAAATGGTCCTACGAATGGGCTAAGGTTGGGTGGGTTACTGGGCAGTGTGGCTTGCTGGGCCGGAAGAGCCTGTTCCACACTGTATCTCTGAATAAATAAATGAAATAAAAGATGGGACCTGCTTTCTTATTTTCACAGTAACCCAATAGCAGCTGCAGTAACCTTTCTAAATGAAAGTATAAATTATGCATTACTACTCTGTTTTGGTTCAGTGAAAAGAGAAATTTTCTTCACTTAATAGAAATGACTCTCCAAGTATTATTTCTATTTATAAAGGATATGAAACAGCACTGAGTATTCACTATTTATGCAGATACTCCGTATACACAGAGCTAGCTGTCCAAATATTAAATATGTATATAAATGAGGAGGTAAACTTGGTGTTTAACAGTCATTCAAAACCAAGCCACTGTCAGCTAGGCAGCTCATGTCACAACTAGTAAAGAAAATCAGGGGTGGTGCAAAATTGGCTGTCAGTTTGCCATGAAGATGTCTGACGACACAATGGTTAAATTTATACACCATCAGTCTGGAGGCCTGACTAAGGATCCAGGGATACGAGTTCAAATTTAAGCACAATAGCTTGGTAATTCAAATTTAGGTAACACAATAATTTGGGGACAGAATTGAGCATCAGTAATGGAGACAACAAACCTACTGCGCTTACAGTAAAACCCATCTAATTTACTGGTCTTGTCTGTGGCTCCAAACCTACAAGCCGCAGGTCAAGGGCAATCAGGGATGAGAAGTAAATACCTGCATTGCTCCTATAGTTTGAATGAATAAGAAAACTGTAAGTTTCCAAAATGACAACCAATTAGCTGATTGATAAGTATATAAAGGCCAAGCATTTGGAGGACATACAATTAACAGCGCACTGATGATGCCTCCTCGTATGGTGATGAAACATTTGCAAATAAATTGACAAGATCAGAGAACAACTCAGCCCATAACTGAATGTGTTACACACTACTTACAGTATTAGTTTGGTGTTTATCCTGAATGTAACTTCATGAAATTTCATGCTAGGACATTTGGACTGGAAAGGAATGGAAAATAATCTTCAATGCCAGTTTGACATCATGTTCAATGCTCTAATGACACTCACCCGAGGGCAGTTAGAGTCATAGAAAACTGCAGCACAGAAACAAGCTCTTTGGTCCATCTAGTCCATGAAAAACCATTTAAACTACCTAGTCCCAGTGACCTGTATGCAGACCACAGCCCTCCATACCCCTCCCATCCATGTACCTATCCAAACTTCTCTTAAATATTTAAATTGAAATCACATCTGCCACTTGCACTGGAAGCTCACTCCACACTCTCACCAGCCTCTGAGTGATGAAGCTTCCCCTCAAGTTCCCCTTAAACATTTCACCTTTCACCCTTAACCCATGACCTCTAGTTGTAGTTTCACCGAACCTCAGTGGGAAAATACCATTTACCCAATCTATACCCCTCATAATTTTGTATATCTCTATCAAATCTCCCTTCAATCTTCTATGTTCTAGGGAATAAAATTCTAACCTATTCAATGTTATTTATATCTCCTCTAGTCCCAACAATTTCCATGTACATTTTGTCTGTACAATTTGAATCTTATTTAATCTTATTTTATTATTTACAGTTGTTACATTACAACACGGTATCAACACCAAGACAAAGCGCAGGGTATCTCACCCATTTCATCACTATAAGATTCACGTTAGTTTTACATTTTAACCCTTTCAAAGCAAGAAGCTGAAGAAAATTGCCCGGCTCATCTGAAGGTACATGAACTGACTGCTACAAGGATCATGGACTTTTCTTCATAGTGGAGGGTCTTAAGAGCTCCTGAGAGTGATGAATACCATCAGTGAAGGGTCCCCAGTCATCTTGCATTCCATGGACACAGCTCTGATCTGTCAAGAACTGCGCGGTGACTGCCCACGCACCAGCCTCTCCATGATAAGCAATGTCATGCATAAGCAGGCTCTCTTAAGGGAATCCACCCTAACAATCCGGATTAAACCCTGTAAGGATCATCAAGTGGTGGAGGGGGCAGGAATGTGAGGTCTGGAAGCCCCTCAGAATATGTAGGTCCCAGATCAGCCTCTTCTGGAACTGCCAATAGGCAACTCCTTAGCAGAACACCATACTCGACTCAAGTAATCGCAGTGCTGCATAAATTGAAGTGACTCCCTCTGAAACAAGGATACAGCACACCCTTGTAATAAATTTACGAACATTGTCAGATGCAGTTAAATGTAAACAAGTTGAATCTCATTCACTTATCTATAGCAGCAAGATTGTAGAATGAATGGGAGATGGTTAATGCCTATACATGTGGGAGGAGGTCTGGGACTTGTGACAAACAGATACATAAAAACACCATGCCAATGCTTGTTAGCTGCCAGACATCAAAGATGATCTTAGGTTGTACAGAAAAAGGGAACAGAAGATTATCATAACCACAAAATCTTACACTGAACATAGGAACAGGCTGTCCACCCCCCTCTACCCATATTCTACCATTTAATCTGATCAAAGTTCAGCTTCATTTCAATCCCACTTGCTTTACTGAGTAAAGGCCTCAATATAATATCATAATAATCACCTCACAGTCAAATGGAGAAAAAGTTCCAGATTTCTAATACCCCTTTGTGAGGACTGTTTACTGATTTAGCTCCTGATTCATCTTCTTCATTATCTGCTGTGGGCAATCATGGTCTTCCATCTATCTTGAATCTGAGAAATTTTTATCAGCTCTTTAGAACTTTTACCTGTCCGTCCCTTCATGCAACTCATGCACATTGTGCGCTGTCGACCATGACTTTTTCTTCCATCAATCTTCCCGTCACTGCAAGATGTTCGAGCTTCTCTTTCCTCAGTGCGTGTCCCGGAAATTCCTGAATAGCCTGGTTCTAATCATAAAATGATGAGCCTTTGCAATAGATTGACCTACTGAAGGAAACAGTTTTGTTACATCGGCCCTTTTAAATATTTCAAATATCTCCTTAGATCATCCTTCAACTTTTCAAGCTCAGACAAAATCAAATCCTTGGAAATTACTCTGATAAGACCCAAAAATCAGTGAATCTGTGTTTATTTATTTTATTTATTGAGGTACAACACGGAATTGGCCCTTCCGGCCCTTCAAGCCCCACATGCCTAGCAATCCCCAAATTTAACCCCAGCCTAATCACAGGACAACTTACAATGACCAATTAACCTACCAACCGGTATGTCTTTGGACTGTGGGAGGAAACCAGAGCACCCAGAGGAAACCCAGGGAGAACTCCTTACAGGCAGTGGCAGAAATTGATACAGTATACTGGGAATTAATACGGGTCACTGGTACTATGCTATCATGCCATTGAATAGTTTAATGATGAATGTGAGATTTGTCATACTTGTGGTGTGGTGCATTAAACTAAAGACAGTGATCCAGATAAGACCTAACAATATAGCTTCAGCTGACTGAATAGCTTCCTTCTATGGTATACAATGATGATGCTAACTGAAAGTTTGGTAATGAACAGATGCTAATTCATAACACGCTGGAGGACCTCAGCAGGTCGAGCAGCATCCGTGGAAACCATCAGTCAACATTTCGGGCCGGAACCCTTCATCAGGACTGAAGAGGGAAGGAGCAGAGGCCCTATAAAGAAGGTAGGGGGAGGGTGGGAGGAAGGCTGGTAGGTGCCAGGTGAAAAACCAGTAAGGGGAAAGATCAAGGGGTGGGGGTGGGGGAGGGGGAGGGGGAGCAGGGAGGGGATAGGCAGGCCTACTTCTTTGGCAAGGATTCCTCTCCCCCTACCAATGACTCCTTCTCCCGTCTCCAACCCTCCTCCTCCTCCTGGACACCCCACCCGGGCCTTCTACCTGCACTCGATCTTTTCATCTCCAACTGTCGCCAAGACATCAACCGTCTCAATTTCATCACTCCTCTCTCCTGTTCTAACCTTACTCCCTCTGAACACACTGCCCTCTACTCCCTCAGCACTAATTCCAACCTCACCATCAAACCCGTAGACAAAGGTGGTGCTGTAGTAGTCTGATGGACAGACCTCTACCTCACTGAGGCCAAACGGCAGCTCTCTGACACCTCCGCTTACTTACCCCTGGAACAAGACCCCACCAAAAAACATCAAACCACCATCTCCCGCACCATCACTGCCCTTATCAACTCCAGAGACCTTCCATCCTCAGCCACTAAACTCATAATTCCCACACCCCGCACTGCTCAGTTTTACCTCCTCCCCAAGATCCACAAGCCTGACTGTCCCAGATAGACTCATAGTTTCTGCCTGCTCCTGGCCCACTGAACTTGTATCTGCCTACCTGGACTCCATTTTGTCACCCATAGTTCAGTCCCTCCCCACCTACATCCGGGATACATCCCATGCCCTCCACCTCTTCAATAACTTCCAGTTCCCCAGTCCCGACCGCTTCATTTTCACTATGGATGTCCAATCCTTATACACTTCCATTTCCTATCAAGACAGCCTCAAAGCCCTCCGCTACTTTCTGGACAATAGACCTCACCAGTTCCCCACCACCACTACCCTCCTCCGGTTGGCGGAACTGGTACACACACTTAATAACTTCTCTTTTGGCTCTTCCCACTTCCTTCAGACCAAGGGTGTAGCTATGGGCACTCGCATGGGCCCCAGCTATGCCTGCCTCTTCACTGGTTATGTGGAACAGTCTATGCTCCAAACCTATACTGGTACTGCTCCCCAACTTTTCCTTCACTACATTGACAACTACATTGGTGCTGCTTCCTGCACCCATGCTGAGCTCGTCAATTTCATCGACTTTACTTCAAACTTCCATCCAGCTCTCAAATTCACTTGGTCTATCTCGGACACTTCTCTCCCCTTTCTCGTTCTCTCGGTCTCCATCTCTGGAGACAGACTGTCCACTGACATCTTCTACAAGCCCACTGACTCTCATAACTACCTCGACTATACCTCTTCCCACCCTGTCATATGCAAAAATGCCATTCCCTATTCCCAGTTCCTCCGTCTCCGCCATATCCGCTCCCAGGATGAGGCTTTCCATTCCAGGACATCTCAAATGTCCTCTTTCTTTAAGGATTGTGGTTTCCCTTCTACCGTCATCAATGATGCCCTCACCCGCATCTCCTCCATTTCCTGCACTTCGGCCCTTACCCCATCCTCCCGTCACCACAACAGGGACAGAGTTCCCTTTGTCCTCACCTACCACTCCACCAGCCTCCGGATCTGGCACATTATCCTCCGCAACTTCCACCACCTTCAACAGGACCCCACCACTAAGCACATCTTTCCCTCTCCACCTCTCTCCACTTTCCACAGGGATCATTCCTTCTGCCACCTCCTGGTCCACACGTCCCTCCCCATGGATCTCCAACCCGGCACTTATCCCTGTAAGCGTAGGTGCTACACCTGTCCCTACACCTCCTCTCTTGCCACCATTCAGGGCCCCAAACAGTACTTCCAGGTGAGGCAACACTTCACTTATGAGTCTGTTGGGGTCATCTATTGCATCCAGTGTTCCCAGTGCGGCCTGCTCTACATCGGTGAAACCCGACGCAGATTGGGGGACCGCTTCATCGAGCACCTCCACTCCGTCCACCACAACAGACAGGATCTCCTGGTTGCCACCCACTTCAACTCTGCTTCACATT